>NC_138109.1:1807500-2370000 GCF_964146895.1 Miniopterus schreibersii | reverse complement strand
CAGGCGAGGGACCAGGGCTCGGCCCCGAGGGCGGGTGGGGCACAGTGCAGAGGAGGTGGCTCTGGAAGCCTGGAGGCCCTGTCCAAGAAGCTGGGCAGGCTGTGTCCCCTCAGGGCCTGGCTTAGTCCTGTTTACAAATGTCCCCATCCAGCCTTTGCTTCTGGTCTCCCACATCTGTAGATGGGTGGAGGGAGCCAGGTTGGGGGGGGGGCTCCCACACGGCCTGGCTCTGCCTCCCGACAGCTGTGCTTGAAGCCCAGGATTGGGCACAGGGCCGCGGGCACAGAGCCGGCCATCGCAGCTCTGGCTCTCACAGCAGAACTTGGGGCTCCGCTTCCTGCTGTGGGGCCGGGACAGAGCAAAACCCTGGGGCAGGACCCGCTCACGCCCAGACGGCCACGTTGCTTGCACACAAGAGACTGAGGAGATGCCTCTGAGCTGAGATGGGGGCGCTTCTTGGGAGCGAAGTCTCGCAGGTCCCACTCCAGAGATGCGATTCTGCAGGTGATCGGCGGAGCCTGGGCCTGGTTCTTACTAAACCCCCCAACCTGTCTGATGAAGGGGCTCCCCTGGGCATAGCCTGAGAAACACGGGCAGGAGGGGTGGCGTTCAGACTGTGGATTGAATCCCAGCTTGCTACTTCTTGCCTGTGACCTTGGGAAGCTGTCAGCCACAGTGGGTGGTCTGAGATGCTTCCTTCCTTGCAGGCTAACGAGCCAGCTGGCCACCCGGCCACCCGGCCACCCTGTGGTGATGCTGGCTGAAGATAAGGCCCTGGGGCAGGGACTAGAGTCGGTCCTCGCTGCACAGCAGGAGGCACCGGCTTCAGGATCTTGGTCCCCCGGTGTGACCCTGGCTGGCCTAGGAGCTGTGTGTGCCAGGGTTTGCTTTACAGCCCAGGACCCCAACTCAGGGGACCCTGATCTTTTCGGATGGGCTGCCAGCAAGCCAGCCTCCTCCGCCCTGGAGGCGGACGGCCTCTCCAGCTCCCAGGTGTTCGCTGTTCAAACACCCTTGAAAAGATTGCCTGGAACAAAACCGTAAGTGCCTCTCCAAGACGCAGACGAGAGCCCTGGAGAACGCGTCCCAGCGGCCAGGGACTCCGCCTTGCGGAGCCCGCTCCCGCTCCTGAGTCCGGAGAAGGGGACAGGGTGGTGTCTGCCCCAGAGGGACATCGAGAGCTGGGCGTGGACAAGGCCATCCCTCTCCACTCCCCGCCCCCCCACCCCCGTCCCACGCTGGGGAGGCTGGAGGAGCACAGGCCTTGCAGACGTGGGAGATTCTACCACTTTCTGGTGATTTCCGAAGCCCTCCTGCTGGTTTGGAGTTGGCGCCTCTCTCTGGCTCGGGGTGCTGGGACCCCGCTCCGGGCAGGTGCTGCGCCCCGGCCCCCGGGGGCTCGCCCTTCTCCAGCAAGCCGAGAGGTGGCCGCCAGCCGCCGGAGAGGGTGAGAGAGGCCTTGTCTGCCTTACTGGTCCTCACTTACGCGGAGCAGCCTACGTTTCTGCTGTTAATGAAGGATTATAGATGTGTTAGGAAAAACCCCGCAAAACCGTCATTCTTTGCACTCGGCTCGTTAATTAAATTCCGAAGCTCCATTTTCAGGTTTTAATTAATAGCTCAGGGTCTAGCTTGGTGTGTTGTCCTCACATGTAGTCTCCCCCTCTGCCCCTCTCGAGGGAAGCGCTTGGAGCAGGTGTCTGAGTGGCGGGTCCCAAGGACCCCACCAGCGAGACATACGGGCCCCAGCCCGTCTCCTCTGGACGGGGACCCGGCTGCTTCGCGGTGCCGCCGGGACAGACCTCAGCCTGGAGGGCACTTTTCCTCATCAGAGCCTGTGGACTGTGGGGGGGTCACCCAGGCCCTTGTGGCTGGGACTGGGGTGCAGGCTGGCCGAGGGTGGGGCGTCTGCATGTGCACGATGCTTTCTTGGTGACATTAGAGAGCGTCATAGAAAGAACAAAGCAGTAGGATTGGCTTCGATTCGCTTCAGCCCTGCAGATCCCTGGGGAGCCCCTGCACGTGCTGGGGGTGGGCTGAGGGCTTGGGATCCTGGCCGGAGGGTGTGGGTTGAGGGTCTGATGTCCACACAGGTTAAGAAAAGGCATCTGATAACCGTCGCTCTTGACTTGCCACCCAGACGCTGGGTCTAGGCCCTGGGAAGAGCGGGACCCCAGCTCTCCAGGACCTGGCCCCTCATCCCCCAGGACGGCTATGGGCACGGAGCCGGCTCTCAGTGGACAGTTCACTGTGTGGTGTTGACAGAGCCACGGGGCCGCCCACCCATGACCAGCACGCAGCGGCGGCCAGAGGGATGGGAAACCTTTGGGTTCCTAGCCAGAGCCTCCCGTGCCTTCCCCCCTCTCCATCCAGGGACCCGCTCTGGGCTACAGAGCCGACCACAGCAGGACAGAGGGAGCAGCGGGTGGGTCCCTCTGTCTGCCGGAGGCCAGGTGGCTCCCATGCTGTGCCACCCACCCCGCGTCCTGCAGACTGACCACAGGTCACATTCTGAGGTCCTCGGGGCCCACAGGGCACCCGGCACGCTGCGTGAGGATGAACTAGCAGGTGCTCACGGGCAGGCGGGGCGTGAGGCAGGCTGGGGCCCGGGAGCCTTGGTGCTCAGCCCTGGGGCCAGAGGACAGCTAGTGACCGAGAGGTGAGAGGAAAGCGCATGTTGAACCTGGCTGCGGTCAGAGGGGAGCGAGCGAAAGCCAGCTCCGTCCCTCCCTCGGCAGCGGCAAACGCGGGCGATCAGGGCAGGGGTGCGAGGTCCTTGGCATTGGCTGGCTGTCAAAGCCCTCAGAGGGCTGTGCGATTTAGGGCCGGCCGGGGGCAAAGCAGTCCCCCGGTGCCCTCTGCCGTCACGTGGGCGAGAGAGCATTGTCCCCAGGGGAGAAGAGGCTGCTGGCGCCAGCAGTGGTGGCAGCTTAGGGGCAGAGCGCAGGGTCAGTGCATCCAGGGGCGGCTGGGTGGCCGGCAGTGGACTCCGGTCTGGCGAGGGCACCAGGGCTGGGGCGCAGTGAGGCAGCGAGGAGCCCGGGGCGTCGGCGGAAAGAGGCGCTCGCTCTGTGCAGGAGCAGGGCCCCGCAGCCCCTCACCTGCCTCGCCCGTGTCCCGGCCCTGGTCCAGGCTGGTGCAGGAGACTAGTGAGCTGGACCATGGCTGTCCCATCTGAACACATTCTGGTCCACTACCCTGACCTGCTCTGTGACCCTGGCCTCAGTGTCCCTACCTGTGAACGAGGAGACTGCCCTAGGTGACCCCTGAGGGCTTCCCTGGCCGGGCAGAGGCTCCTCACGCCTGCCATGTGCCCGCTGCATGCCCAGCGGCCCTGAGCCGCGACACGGAGCCCTTCTCCGCCAAGGACAGGGAGACCCTTACCTGACGACGGCTCCCCTCCTCACCACATCTGGCAGTAATGACGGAGCGCCCGGGAGCGCCTGGGCCGTTTGACTTTTATTTTATTTCTTCCTGAAGTTCAATACCTCCCGAAGCACCTCGGCGCCGTAATGCGATTTCCCGCAGGAGCGCGTTTATTGGAGCTGTCACTCACGGCCGCGCTGCTCACGGGCTGTCACTCACGGCCCCGCTGCTCAGGGCCGGGTGCTGCCTGTAATCGAAAGGCCGGGGGACCCCGATCTGCGGACAGACCTTGCTGGGGGCACAAGGTGAGGACAGGCTCTCTGCAAATGAGCCGTCGAGTCCGTTGGCAGCACTAAGTGACTGAGTCTCCTCTCCCGGACGGTGTCCCTCCGGGGCTGGCGTGGGGCTGCCCGGCCTCCCAGGACCGTCCTTGCCAGTCTGGTTGGCTGCGGCGAGCCGGCCCTGCTGCTGCAGACGGGCTGTGTTCTGATGGACTATGAGGGGTGGAATCCTGATGACAGAGCTCGAGGCCGGGGGTCATGACCCAGCAAAGATCCAGAGTGGGTGGCAGGAGGAACCCCGGTGTGAAAGCCAGGTGGACCCGAGTTCGAATCCTGACCCCGCATCCCGCAGTGGGCTTCAGCTCCCTAGCGCTGATGGGGGCTAGTGGTACCCACGTCTCCGGGAGGTCGTGGAGACTACAGGGCTCGTCCCTGGACAGCTCCCTTCCCGGGTGGTCTCTGCTCACACACCCGCAACTCAGGGCTCTAGGCCGGGCGGGGGTGGTGTTGGCCCCCTGGAGTGGAGGGCTTTTTCTTTCTTTTTTTGTTGTCAATCCTAACCTGAGAATACTCTTTCCATTGACTTTTTAGAGAGAGTGGAAGGGATGGAGAGAGAGAGAGGGAGAGAGAGAGGGGGAGAGAGGAACATTGATGTGAGAGACACATGGATTGGTTGCTTCCCGCACGCACCCTGACCAGGGCCAGGGATCGAACCTGCAACCCAGGTCCCTGCCCTTGACTGGGAATCAAACCCGGGACCCTGCGGTGCGCCGCGGATGCTCTAACCACCGACCCACACAGGCCGGGGAGTGGAGGTTTTTTTCTCGCTCCCTGAGTCCTGGGGCTGAGCACCTCTCCCTCCTCGAGAGAGGCCCCTGTTTCATCTGCTTTATTGGGAAACCAGGCAAAAATCCACTTAAAAACAGGACCTGCTGAAAACCCAGTGCCACGGAGGAGTCAGGTCCAGGCAGGTTGTCTGCAGACGACCAGGTAAGAGAACCTGCTTAAAGCATCCAGAGGCCGTATGCAAATTAGGACAGGCATCATCTCGGGTCCTCAAAATGGTTTGTTTTTCTAAACGCAGATGCACCTCGACTTCTGATGGGGTTATGTCCTCATAGGCCCACAGTAAGTCGAACGTATCGTAGGTCAAAAGCGCATTTGATTCACCTGAACTTCCGAGCGCCGCAGCTTGGCCCAGCCCACCCGAGGGTGCTCAGAGCACTCCCGTTAGCCTCCAGCTGGGCAGGATCACCCAGCACAAAGCCTGTGTCCAATGCCTCATGCAACTTATTAAATACAGTATCCAAAACACGCTGGCAACACAGTGCATTGCAGAGTGTGGGTCGTGTACCCCGTGACCGGTGGCTGGTGGGGAGCTGTGGCTCGTGACTGCTGCCCGGCACCAGGAGAGAGCACCGGACCGCATGCTGCCAGCCAGGGGGAAAAAATCAAAATTCAAAATTCACGAAGTATGGTTTCTACTGAATGCACATCGAGTTCACACCATCGTCAAGTTGAGAAATTGTAAGTTGAACCATTGTAAGCCGGGAACCGTCTGTAGACTAAATCTTTTCCCTGCTAATTTGTTGGCCGTACTAACTTGCTAAATATCACTTTCTGGTATCTGTTTTTTTTTTTTTTTTCTTTTTCTGAGTCCATCCCTCCAGCTCAGTGATGAAGCCTTTCCCAGGAATGATGGGGACCAGGTTGGGGTATTTGCAGGGACACAGCCCAAACCACCTGAGGCAAGAACAAGGAATTCACTGGCTCATGGGCTTGAAGCAGGGGCAGCTCTGGGCGGAGCTGGTGCAAGGGACCCAGGGGCCTGCGTGCTGTGGGCCGCCCGGAGCCCTCTGCCTCCCGGTTGGCCCTCCAGGGGCGCCGCCTCCCGAGTCAGGAGCCAGGCTGCAAATGAGCCTCCTTACAATCCCGCCTGGGGCGCGCCAGGCCTCCCTCCTCAGCATGAGGGAGGAAAATCCCAGGGCAGGCCTCGCACTGGGCCGCTCAGGTCATAGGCCTGCCTGGTGACCAATCGCTTGGCCTCAGGTTTCAAGTTCTGTGAGGGACTCTCCCCACCCGCATCGTGTGATTGGATCCAGCCAGGAGCAGGACAGAGGAGGCAGGGAGGTGGCCCCCCGGGGGCAGGGGGGACACCTAGGTGTCTCTCAGAATATCCCCCAGCAGGGGGCGCTGCGTTTCCTTGGAGCACAGGCTCGGACCCGCTCTGCCTGGCTCGCCTGCCTGGGCGTCTCCACAGCTGGAGTTGGCCTCTCTCCACGTTCACAGAAACTCTGGGTTTTCATTTCCGCTCCCTCCTGTCTGACGGAGTGTGATTAGCTGGTAGAGCAACATCCTAATGTTTTTGGCTGGAAACCAAGGCTCTCGGGAGAATGTTCAGGCTCTTCAAGTGCGTGTTTCCACACACCCCGGGCCTGCGCTGGGAGATGCAGGGGAGCAGGGGGGCCGGCGGGCGGGGGGACAGCGGGACACTGGCCGGCCTGCTGCTCCCACGCAGCCTCACCCACGCGGTCCTGGCTGCAGGGGGGCTGCGCTTTGGTTGAGTTTTGCCCTCCTGTGTGCTTGGGGGCGAGGCTGAGAGCCGAGGTGCATGCATCTCAAGGGGGGCACGCCCCGGGCTCCCTCTCTCCCCGAGCTCCTGGGGGGACTGTCTGGAGAAGCAGCAGGAGGGGAGGGGAAGGGGGGGCACATGGGTGCCACCTCACCCAGGTCCTTGGCCTTTCTCTCCACCCCAGGACTTGGGCTCTCTCCTTGGAGATAACATGGGGGAGCAAGAAGCTTGGGGGCTGGGTGGGGGTGCCCTGCATAGACAGTGTCCACGCTTGAGTGTCGGAGACTTGGATGCCCGAGGGTGGGGTGAGGGGGGTCATCTTGGGGAGGTGGGGATGGGGGAGGGCTGGACCCAGGAAAGCGGATTGATCCCCTAACCTGAGCCTGTTTTCCATCCCACCACACAATTGACTAATCAGGTTCTTGGGTTTTAATAAGTCAGTAGGTCCAGATGTTTCCCCTTGTATGTTACAAATGTTAATTATCTCCTAATTACTCACCAGCCGAAGCTGCTCTGGCAACAAGCGCCCCGAAGCCCAGCCAAACGGTTCCGGAGCTTCAGAAAGGACTAGATTAATCCGTGGCGTCTTCTGGCAGCGGCTCCCAGAGACTTCTCATTGCCCACGGGTGTTTTTCCCCCCCAATAGTTATTAT
The DNA here is from genome assembly GCF_964146895.1 of Miniopterus schreibersii. Taxonomy (NCBI): domain Eukaryota; kingdom Metazoa; phylum Chordata; class Mammalia; order Chiroptera; family Miniopteridae; genus Miniopterus; species Miniopterus schreibersii. The sequence goes on along the minus strand of NC_138109.1, from coordinate 2,363,128 downwards.
TTTCAGAGGGCAGGAATCTGGTGGCCGGTGGGCTGCGGACAGGGACAGTCAAGTGCTTGGAGCCTCTGGGGCGGCCTGACCCTGACTGGCGTTGGTTTATTCCGTTTGGTGGCTCAGCCACGCGGCCCCCAGGGGCCTGGTTCTGGGAATCAGGAGGGCAGCGGGCTCCCCGGGTTTCCCCCAAGGCCCTGGCCCTGCGCCTGTTCTCCTGGAGCCACTGGACATCTGCTTCCCCGGACCCAGGTGAAGCCAGCAGGAGGGGCACTTCTCCAAGCTGAGCCTTTGAGCGGTGGCCTCCCTCCCCCGCTGCTCATGGTGGGAGAATGTCATCACTCTAATGCCTGGATTTGCCCCTTGACAGACACAGGGCCTTGGCACCATCTAGTTCCGGTTAGTGGCCGGGCCCTCTCGTGTGCAAGACCAGCACCTGCCCCTGGGGTGCTCCCGTGGGCTGGGGGGTGGGGGGCGGCGGGCCTGCGGGCTGGCACCTCCTCCTCGCTCATCACGCCCGTCTGGCTGAGGACCTGCAGGATGTCATTCTCCATGGAAGGACCTGCCCAGTGCCCTCCCTCGGGATATGCACCAGTCCCCCTGCAGCAAACCCTTCTGGCTTCCAGTGACCCCATTGTTACGCGTGAGTAGAAATGAGAGGCGCGAAAGTAAAACAGGTGGATGTAGCCATTGATCAGGGCAGTTTGAGGCATTTTACAGAAAACGATGACCCATGTTTCCCTGGAGTCGAGGCTGCACTGATTTCCGTGGGATCCGGCACCAGGCGGTCATCCTTCCAGCCGCACAGCTGGCCTGGCCTGTGAGCACTGTAGGCAGGGCTGCTTCTTGCAAAACCTTGCAGCACCTGTAGTTGCCCTGTGTTCATTCATCCATCCATCCTGTTCCTCTACCTACCCACACACCCATCCACCCGCTCTGCCCGCCTGCCTTCCTTCCTTCCTCTCCCCTCCCCTCCCCTCCCCTCCCCTCCCCTCCCCTCCCCTCCCCTTCCCTTCCCTCCCCTTCCCTTCCCTCCCTTCTTTTCCTTCCTCCCCTCCCCTCCCCTCCCTTCCTTTCCTCCCTCCCTCCCTTCCTTTCCCCCCTCCCTCCCTTCTCTATCCACCCACCCACCCGTCCATCCATTCGCCCATCTTCCCGCCCGTCAAGTACCAGTCGTGTACTGAGGCTTAGGATGTAAGCTCCTGGACAGGGGGATATGGTGTAACCGCTGTATTAATCTGCTAGGGCTACCCCCCAAAAGTACCAAAAACTCAGTGATTTATACAACAGAAATTCACTGTCTCACAGTTTTGGAGGCTAGGAGTTGAGATCAGCTTTTAGCAGAGAAGGACATTTGGCGCTAAGGGTCCTGGGAGGTCCTGGAGATGTCTCGCTCTCCGGGCTGCCACCTCCGGTGCTCCACACCCTCCGTGTGGCTCTGGCTGATGGCCGGGAAGCCCGTTTTCAAATTGTGCCCAGGTGCCCGGGCGCTGCTGTGGGCCGCGGAGGCTGCCGTCGGCCTTGACTTTGGTCCTCAGCAGAAGCCGAGTCAGGAGCCCCACGCGGCCTCCTGTATGTGCTCAGACTTTGCCTGAGAAGCGTGTTAAGGATGCTGGTTGCTGGGCCCCCTCCAGAGACCTGGGCGCAGCAGGTGCGGTGCGGGGCAGGCATCTGCGTGTTTAACGGCACCCAGGTGAGCTGCTGCCCACGTCACATGTCAGGAACTGGCCGAGCTGAGGCCGAACCTTGGCTGCAGGACGCGGAGCGCAGCCCGATGCTCAGCCTGTGCTCCCGCCGCTGTGTGCAGCTGGGTGGCCCCCCTCCTCTCCGGGTACATCCAGGTGGGTGCGCGCACGTCTCCACCATCATGGAAGACAAACCACCTCGTCTCCGGAAGGGAAGCCCGGTCAGCCCGTGCGTTCCCCGGGGCCGTCTGTCCATTTGGCTCCAGAGGGCAGACTCACCAACGTGGAATGAAGTTGGTGTGCAGGGCATCTTACCCTCTCACTGCTCAGCCTTGTGCGATCTGTCCCATTTCACAGGTGAGGAAACGGAGCCAGAGAGGCCAGGTAACTGAGTATCAGGCCTGAGCCCCGCTGCTGCTCTGAGGGATGGTGCCTCTGGGGATGGAGCTCACCTCAGGTTCTAGCTGCAGTCCTGCTGGTCACCTGTGATCCCACACACACATGCACACACAAGCACATAGCTCCTTCACCCCATACATGCACTCACACTCTCACACGCATCCACACTTTCACACACTCACGCAGGCTCGTTTCCCTCTCCACGTTTCATGAGCATCTCTCAGCAGACGCGGCCCTGCAAGGTCTTTATCGTGCCGGCATATCGACTCTGTCATGTTCGATGCTGTTATTTCCCCCAGTCTGTTGTTTCTGTTTTCCAGCTCTGTGCCCCTTCACTGCTCTGCTCTCCTTTCCTCTTTATCTTCCAGGGCCGCGTTCGGGGGGTGTTGCTACTACTGGCGACTGCAAATGGCTTTTGAAGCAATGTGCTGACTTGCACTCGAACAGAGGGGTCTGGCTCCTGCTCCTCACGGGGGCCTGAAGGTCCCCTGAGGGGCCAGCCACAGCCCTCCTGGGGGCCCCCCAATCAGGGGAGGGGGTGGAGGGTGGCAGGGAGGTGGGGGTGCTGGGATTGCGGCTCCCCGCTGGGCCTGCGTTCCTAAAGGGCAGTCTCTCAACCGTGATAAAAAGACATTTTCCAGCAACTATTGTTCCTGTGACTTCAGGTGGCTTCAAACACAGGGAGACTCTTTCAAGGGTGTGGGAACAGTCTTCCTTCTGCTGAAAAGGGTAAATTTCACAGCCTCTCTGTGGTTCCTGGGAGAAGTTATTCTTAGAAAAACCCTCTGTCCTTGGAAAGGCCATCGATTGCCGAGCATTCGGATGGGAGGGAAGCTTTCGTTCCCCTAAACAGTTGTCTCCGTGTGTGGAACAAACATATCATTAGTTCTATTTTTAATCAGCACGCGCTATATTTCCTAATATAAATACACGGGGGCCTGTGGGCTCTTGGGCCAGGATGGGAGCCGGGGCCTCAGTCTCGCCAGCAGGGCGGCGCCAGTGTCTCGGGGGAGGCACAGCGGCTGCTCAACGAGGTCTCACATCCTCCCTCTTCAGGAGCCCGAGAGCCAAGGGGACAAAGTTCCGCCCCCCCCCCCACGGTGGAGCAGAGCGGCGGCGCCACATAAATGTCCCCATTCAGAGGGGCAGTGAGGGGACCCTCGGGGCACAGCAGGTGCCGGGGTTCTGACGCCCCCACCCCACCCGGGCAAATGTTTAGAGGGTTTGACTCTCCTGCTGGGTGGGGGATGTTCTTTGGCGAGGAATCTGCTTCCTGGGAGCAGCTCCTGGTCCCCGCTCTTCGTCCCCGCAGCCCCCGGGTCCCCCGCAGCTCCCGGGTCCCCCGCAGCCCCCGGGTCCCCCGCAGCCCCGGTCCCCGCAGCCCCGGCTCCGTCCCCGGGCAGTGGTCTCGCCCACGCCCCGGTGCAGGAGGCGGCCTGGGGACTGCGCCCCGACTCCGGATGGGCGCCTTCCTGCCCCTCCCGCCCGTGGACGGCCGGGGCTCGCTGCCTCCGACGCGCGCGCGCGGGGCTCGGTGTCCGCGCTGCGGGTCCTGGGGCCGCAGAGCTTCCGCGGCTCCCCCGCGGCGCGACTCTCGGGTTTCGCCCCTCCCCGCTCCTCGCCCCCACGCTCCCTCTCCCCTCGGGCGAATCTCAGTGCCCCGGGGCGCCCGGCCACGCGCGCCCTTTCCCGGGGCGGCTCGGCGGGGCCACACCCTCGGCCCGGCCGCTTTTCTGCGCCCCCAGGTCCGCGAGCCCGCCTCGGGGAGCGACGCCCGCCCCGCAAAGGAAGCAGGACGGCGGCCCCGCTTCCGCTCCCCTCCCATTGGCCAAAGCAAGTCACATGGTTATTCCTAACTTCTCCCATCCCATTCACTAAAGCAAGTCACATGGTTATTCATAATTTTTCCCATCCCATTGGCCAAAGCAAGTCACATGGTTATCCCTAACTTCTCTTATTCCATTGGCCAAAGCAAGTCACATGATTATCCCTAACTCCACCCACGGCATTGGCTAAAGCAAGTCAATTATTATTCCTAACTTCTCCCATCCCATTGGCCAAAGCAAGTCACATGGTTATTCCTAACTTCTCTTATGCCATTGGCCAAAGCAAGTCACATGATTATTCCTGACTCCTCCCATCCCATTGGCCAAAGCCGGTCACCTGACCTCGCTAACTCTGGGCAGGTGGGGAGCAGACCCGTGCTCGGCGGGAGAGACCCTGGGTGCGGGCCGCGGCTCTAGGGACAGCGGTGGGTTTTCTCTCTTCCTTGTTTCGTTGTCTCTAAGCCTCGTGTCTGCTGGTGGCACTGTCCCGTCCCCACGCCCCGCGCCGCCCGCCCCGCTGGCCGGCAGCCTCCGCGCCCCGCGGCCTCGGCTCCGTCCCGCTCCGGGCCCCGCTGTGGGTGGGCGCGGGGCGTGTCTGCGGCCGGCCCGCGGCCGAGGGTGACTGTCCTTCTCTCCAGCAGGCGGTCAGCGGCGGGGCGGCTCCCGGCGCTTCCTCCGCCACCCGAGGCCCGGCGCCTTCGGCCCCTTCTCCTGTGATGCCCCGGCCTCGCCTGGCCCCTTGGACGCCGCAGCCCCGGAGCCGGGCCCGCCTGGAGGAGCCGCGGTCCACGGGCCCGCTCTGCGGCCGGTCCGCCCCGGCCCCGGCGGCCGGAGGGTGAGTACAGGGCGTGGGGAGCCGCGAGCGTCGCGCCCGCCTCCCGCCCGGGGGCCCTGGTGCATCGCCCTTGGCTCCCGGAGGCTCCCGGCCGCCCGGAGCAGCCTGGCCTGGCCGCCCCAGGCTGGGTTCCGTGGTTCCGTGAAATTCGGTGGTTCCCTCGCGGGCCCGCCCGGTCTGCAGAGGGAGGCTGGGCGGCGCTCGCGTGGGGCCCACGCCCTCCCAAGCCAGCGGGGCCGGACACGGGCGGCCGGGCACAGGCTCCGCGCCGGGCTGGCGATTAATCAGAGCAGGCAGCTGTTATTGTCCTGTGTTCTCTGAAGTTGGAGAGATGCTTGCTTCCTTAATTAGAGTGTAGAGGCTTCATCCAAATGGATTAGCTGCTGCGGCCGTCCCAGCCCCCACGGCGTGTCCTCGCTCCCTGGGCAGCTCCACTCCTGCTCCGAATCCGAGTCCACCCGGCTCTGCCCTGCGGCCTGGCTCCCTCCGGTCAGCTTCCCCGGCTCAGGGGAGGCGCCCGCGCAGGCCGCTCAGACCCCAGACCCTCTGAGAAGGTTCTCCGGGTCTTCGAGGTCTTTGTACCTCTGGGTCGGAGATGTGGCCCTTGCCCAATACCTGCTTTTGGAATTTTATTTACTTACTTGAAAGGCAGGATGGCATTTCCTTTTCAGATGGGTGCCCTCTTCCTAGGGAGGACTGGGGGGAGGCCCTGTCTGCCAAATGCACCCTGACCCCCTTCTACCCCAAAGGGGTCCCAGAGCAGCCAGCTTGGGAACTTCTGGTCCCTTGGACAAAGGAACAGAATGGCAAGCGGGACCTCTTGTCCACCCTGGGCACACAGGATAACGCTGCCAGGCTCCCTCCATTGATCGGCTCTCCAGAAGGTCATGGCCTTCTCTTCTCCAAACATTTTAAAAGGCAGTGAACAAATCAGATGTTTTTAAAATAGTTTTCCCCCAGCGTCCTCACAGCTGCTCTGGTCAGTGTGCTAAGGGGGTGACGTGATGAAACAGCTCGGTGACTGCTTGTTAATTCACGCGACAAGTCTGTGTGACCAAGCCCCACACGTCACCTGTGCTGGGCAGTGTGCTGACACCTGGGCCCGGTGCACGTAGAGGCAGAAGCCTGGGTCCCTGCCTTTAGGAGACACGTGGTCTGGGGGTGGGGGAAAAGGTGGGCAGCCTTCGTGAAGCTGTGCAGGGTCCGTGCCACACAGGAAGGCTCCGTTGGTCGGTCTGCATACCAGGTGGTGGGGAAAGGTGTCACAGATGAGCTGTCACGAGGAGAGGCTGGTCCGATGGGTGGGGTGGGGAGGAGGGAGCTACTGTCAACCTGTGTGTGCATCAGTCCCCAGGCGTCTGGGTAAAGGGTGGGCTCTGTCCCAGCATGTCTGGGGTGGGGCCTGAGACCCTGCATTCCTAACAAGCTCCCAGGCGAGGCGATGCTGCTGACCCGAGGACCACAAAGATGGAGACGGGTGGGAAGCTTGAGCATGTCCGGGAGAGGGGTCGTGGGCATCGAGGGTGTGGGGCCCGCAGTTTGTATGGGTGCAGCAGAGTTTGGGGGAGGTGTTCAAAGAGAGGCTGGGTCCCATCTCAAGGTTTTATGTGCCTCGAAGAGCAGCAGGTTTCCTTGGGCTTCTAGAACGTTCTCTTCATGTGCCTACGTGCTAGAGCGTTGCTGGGTGCCTTTACCAGGAAAATAAAAGACTTTGTGCTTACCCTCTGGCACGCCCAGCCTCCTTGCCCGCCTCCTCATTAAACTGGCACGAAGACGTCATCTTTCGATTGGTTGTCAAATGCAGAAGGAATGGGAGGGAGATTACTGGCCACTCGGACCTTGGTGAGGATGAGTTCGAGCTCCTCTCTTGAGAGTGAGGGTCTGTAGAGCGATGCAGGAGTGTCCAGCAGAGGCCGGTTGTGGGGTGGGGGTGTGGGATGTGCAGAAAAGGGGGGTTGCTTGTCAGAGAAAACTTGGCCACCTGGACTTGGGGGTGGCCAGTCAGCTGACTTGAGGACAGGAGATCCCTGTGGTGTTCCTGGAGGCAGATTCCTTCCCCTCTGGGTAAGCTAAGCCAGCAGGCCACTCACTGTCCCTTGGCCGGCTGCCTAGGGGCTGGGCAATGAATTATAGGCCATTAGTCCCACTCCGCCTGGGGATGGACGCTCTTGAAGGATGGAGCAGCAGCCACCTCTAAGGCTGGTGTGTGTGTGTGTGTGTGTGTGTGTGTGTGTGTGTGAGAGATGATGAACAGTGGTGGCCGGCCAGCTAGTGGGACAAGTACGACACAGCCAGGGAGGCAGGCAGGTGTGGGCTGAAGGGGCGAGAGAAGTCCCCAGGGCGGGACAAGGCACGGCTCTGCGCCTCAAGGCCTTGTCCCCAAGGATTTCGCTGCTGTGCTGCAGAAACTGGGCCCAGGAAGACTGTAATTAATTGAGACAGGACAAGATGCTTTAAAAATCTTACCATCGATTTGCATAATGGATCTTTGTTTTAAAAAAGAAAAGAACTGAACGCGAGCTCTCGGGTGTCCTGGCAGGGCTCCACCTGCCCACGCCACCTGGCAGAGAGTGGCGTTTCTGATCATGGAGCTTTTCTATGAAAAATCAGGTTTACTGCCTTTTTCTGTCTGATTATAAAAATAATGCCGGCACTGTCGGCTTGGAAATGCACGAGGGCAGGGCAGCGCTGTAATATCCTACACGGGAGGCTCTGGCAGTGATGGATGGGCTGTTTCTGTTCCTTCCTCGGAAGTGGTCCCCTGACAAGCTGTCTCCTAGCAGCACATGCTTCCGCCGAGTTCATAAATCCTTGGGCAGCCCAGCGACGGCCTCGCAGACTTTTATTACTGAAGGCTAATTGCTCCATCCCCGCCTGCTCCTGCATTGAGGAGGATGCTGGAGGTGGGGACTGGGAGGGGTGCTTTGGGGGGTAAGAGTGTCTCAGTTATAGCATCGCCTGGGGGAAGAACAGGGGCACTGGCAATGTCCTCACAGCTGCAGTGTACTGGGCACTCCCTGCCCTGCGCTCTGAGCAGGCCCTGTGCCATTGTCATTTAACCTTCAAAATGACATATCATGTGGGTACTATTGTTGAACCCATTTTACAGACGATGCCACTGAGATACAGAGGAGTTAGGTGGCTTGCCCAAGGACACACAGCTTAAGTGGGAGCCAGAGCAGAGGTTCAACCCAGGCAGCCTGAGCAGCAGTGCCGCTGAGGCCAGGGGATGTGTGCACAAAGGACAGCAGAGGCTGCAGTGGGCGAATTTCTAAGACAGCCTCCTGGGGTCTGCCCTTGTCTAATCCCCTTTCCCTGAGGGTGGGAGGGACTGTGAATACCATGGGATGTCTGTGTCCTGATTAGGTTATGTTGTGAAGTTGTGAGAGAGTTTGCAGATGTGATTAAGGCCCCTCATCCATTGACCTTAAGTTCACGAAAAGGGAGATTGTCTTGGTTGGGCCTGGCCTAATCAGAGGAGTCCTTTAAAAAAAAATAGGGCCTACAAGTCAGAGAAAGAAGACATCAGAGAGATTTGAAGCAGCAGATGCTCGCCTGCTGACCTCAAAGAAGCAAGCTGCCCTGTTGTGGAAGAGAACTTGGGAGAGAACTACAGGCAGTCCCTAGGAGCTGAGGGTCTCAGTCCTACAACCGCAAGGAGCTGAATTCACCCCACAGCTACTGAGTTTGGAAGGTAACCCGGAGCCTCTTATATGAGACAGCAGGCCTGGCTGTCATCTTGACTCCAGCCTGTGAGACCCAGAGAGGGACCCAGAGAGCCAGCTAACCTGTGCCTGGACTCCTGACGCATGGAAACTGTACATAATAAGTCTGGGTTCTTGTCAACTGCTAAGCTGGTGGTAATTTATTTCAGAGCCTAACTAAAACGCATGCAAATTAATGCAAACTAGAGACTAGAAGGCACAGCCCCTTTGCACAGCAGGTGCATAATTAGCATGGCTCTGTCCTCACCTTCATCCCAGAAGCTACCTGCTCGAGAAGGGCCGGGCACCCCCAGACAGGCATGTGGAGGTGAAGGCAGACGGGCTTAGGACACTTCACCTCTCCTTCGGCCATGGCAGGTGGCCCGGACACTTGTCACTCAAGAAAAGCCAGCTGAGACTGGCTTCCTTCCGCAGCTACCAAAGGCTCTTAAGAAGCTCCAGTAGGCACATGTTGTATAACTTGTTTCCCTCTGGGCTTTGAGGCTTAAAAATAAAAATATTTTGTCCCGTTTGCATGGCAGGAGAGTGTGGGGGTGTTGGAGCTTCGCGGATCCTTCAGCTCTAATACATCGCGCCATAGGCAGCCCTATCACCAAACCCTGAAATATGCAACGGGGGGAAACGATAATGAGAGGAGGTTTGAAGAGCGAGCTCCGCGTGGCTCAGGATGCAGCCAGGAGCCAGAAAGGGGCTCGTAAGCATCAAAGCAGAGGAGGAAATGGAGCGATCGCGGCCTCTGAGCAAATATCCTCGAGTCTCTGAGGATCTCGCCGGGCTGCCACAGGGCATGTGCTCCGAGTGACATCCTCTGCTGCTTCCGATCCTGCGAGTCACAGTGTACAAGTCCCTCCCTGTGCTCAGCAAGATCCAGCCCGCAAGGCCAAGGAAAGGACTTTGACGGACACCAAGATGAATCGCTCTAAGCTGGAGGTTTCATCATTGTCACAGATGAGCCCATCCCCTGGGGCCTGACGAGGGTCCACAGAACTGGGGTCTGGCCCACTGCCCAGACCTCAGCATGAGAGCCCGGGGCCCTAGTCCTCTCTTCCTCGCATCTGACTGATCTCTTCTTGCTCATCTGTGAGAGCCACCTCCCCCAGGAAGCTTCCCTGACCGCAGGCCGGGTCAGGCCCCCATCCAGGGTTCCATTGCCCACTAGACTTTGCTTCCGACACACAGGTCCTGAACCACATTTCAGCTGTTAGACCATGGGTGATGGTATTTCAGAGCCACCAAGGGGAACTGTGGCTGCACGGACATTCCCAGAGTTGCCAGGGTTACCGTAACTGGGCCGCCTTCATGATTCACTGCCTCTGCTTCAACAACGGGCAATGCACCCTCTGCAGCAGCCCCTGACCTGACCTTCACAAGGCAACTGGCTCTCGTTTTCACCATTACCCACCTTAAAGGGACCATCTCTCGGCCTGGAGTTCACAACCGAAAAGAGTTCTGGGGCCTCTGAAGGCTCAGAACACATCCATCGACTCCCCCGTGGGGTGGTGGCACCCATGGAGGTGGGAGACAAGGTGGACGGAGGTGAATGACTTCCCTCCCACGGAGCAGATGCACAGGATGGAGTCGCGCCGGGCAGAGCAGTGTATGTCTTGATCATGGTTTTCTAATTGTCCAGCACTGTGCCTGGCACATAGCAGGTACTCAACACATATTTTTTAAAGATACGTTTCTGTTGATTTTAGAGAGAAAGGAAAGGAGAGGGAGAGAGAGATGGAAACATCAATGGGCTGCCTCCTGCATGCCCCCTACTGGGGATCGAGCCCGCAACCAGGGCATGTGCCCTGACTGGGAATCTAACCCGTGACCTCTTGGCGCACGAGTCGACACTCAACCCACTGAATCACACTGGCCGGGCCACATAATTGTTGAATTGTGATGAAAAACCTGAAGCTGCTGTAAAGGAAGAAAGTTTTCCCAAAGCCTTCCCAGTTGTGGCGTGAGGGCCTGTGCACTTGACTGTCTGGCCTGCCCCAGCTCTCACTTCTGGTTCTGTCTGCTCAGTTACTTCCTGTGGTATCTACATGATCACAGATTGGAGGATGCTTTGGAAGGAAAAAAACCCTAAGAGCTTGCAGTTAGAAGCATTGGCTCTGACAGAACGGGGCCCTGTGGCTGTTTCTATCTCATCCCTGCTTGTCAGACCGTGAGCCTCAATATTCGCATCCTTAAAGTGGGGGCAATAACTCCCACCCAGGGGTCTAGGCAACATGGTCAAAAGTGCGCCGCCGGATGTGGCACGTGGGAAGTGTTCACTAAATATTTGCTGAGTAAGAAGAAACTCATCAGTGAAGTTCGAATAGGTGCCTGTACTTGGAAGTAAACTTCCCTTAGAATCCTGTGAGCCATAAGGCCTTTAAAATGGTGCTGTTGTCACCATCCCATTGTCACTCCTCAGCTGCTCCCTCCTTCCTCCTGCTCCCCCCCGTTTCTGCCCACCTGGCTAATCACGGGAGCTATTTTTACATCTGACGTAGAGGAGAGGGAGCAGATTAACAACCCCAGGGACGTACATCACTTCCATTAATATTAAACAGGGCATTAATTTTACCAGGAACTGAAACATTAAACATGTAGATCCATTAGTGGCCATTATTTTAATCTCCAGAAGCTGTCTAGCATGTTCCAGGAATAGGCCTGAGCCAGTCTTCTCTTCCCCCTTTTCCTAAATTTGCTGGTGAATCAGGGATCGCGGTTTTCATTTCCCCTAGGGGAAGTAGGTAATTATAAATGCATATCTGCTAAGGGAGAGAGTCTGAGAAATGATCACGTTCAGCTCCCTTATTCAACACCACAAGCCCCCTAAGACCACACCTGCAGGACGTGGAGATCCTGCCGAGAGGGCTCTTCCTGAGGCCCCCTGGCTCCCAGAGGCTGCCTCCCTGGTGTGCTGGCTCCGAGCACCGGCCCTCGACTGTACTTGTTAGATATCCAGGACTCGGCCGCTAATGATCCTGAGCAGAGCTAGCTCAGCACCTTTGGAAGGAGGAAGATTAGTTAGTAATGATGGAATCCTGCTATGGAAGGAGAGATGGGCAATGTATGAAGCAGGAACCTAAGGACAACCAGCAACTGCTAATAATGCATAGGATCGTGCTGATGACAACTCCTAGTGACACCCTCAGGGTGGGGCTGAGGGACAAGTATGGCTTGGTGGTCAAGAGCATGGCCTCTGGGGTCAGACCATTTGGTCTCAAATCATAGCTTTACAACAGATGATCAGAGATCAGACAGCACAAGACAGTGGTCCCTGAGAGAAAATAGACAAATGTAAGGAGCCAAAGGATTGTCCCAACTTACTGCTCAGAGAGTTCAAGGACACAGCCCAGGGAGGGAAAACTCAGGCTGAGCCTGGTCATATTCCTGAGTTGATAAGATGGAGTCTAGGGAGACATGCGGGGTAGAGTATCCCGAGTACCAGAGAGGAGACTGTTGCAAATGCATAAATCTCTAGCGTCTTCCGTTAGATACTGATTAGAGCATGCCTGTGGGTGAGCTGCCCAGGCCTGGAGAGAGAAGCACATGACAGGAACAGCAGGAACGATGTTGAACTTCACACAGGTCCAGGCCCATTTGGAATTCCCTCCAGAAATGGTGTAAAAATCTAATGCTTCCCAGGATACTGGGGAGAGTACTAAAAAAAGCCTAAATAATGTGGAAAATTAGCCATATGCTAGAGCTGCCCTACTCCCACTTAAAAAGCCTAAAAAAGTCTTCAAAGGACCAGCGTATTTCCAGTTTTTCCCCCTTTTTATTGAATTTATTGGGGTGACACTGGTTAACAAAATTATACAGGTTCCAGGTGCACAATTCCACAACATAGCATCTCTACACTGTATTGTGTGTTCACCACCCCAAGCAGAGTCTCTTTCCATCACCACTTATCTCCCCATACCCTCCTCCACCTTCCTCCACCCCTTCTCTCCCCTCAATCACTACACTGTTGTCCGTGTCCATGAGTTTTGTCTCCTTTTTACTTTTTTGCTCAATCCCTCCACCTCCCACCCCAGTCCCCCAACCACCCCACTGACAGCTGTCAGCCTGCTCTCTGTGAGTCTGTCTCTATTTTGCTTGTTAGTTCATTAGCTGCCACATAAGAGAAAAATAACATGGTACTTGTCTTTCTCTGACTGGCTTACCTCACTTAGCATAACGCTCTCCATGTCCATCCATGTTGCCATAAAGGGTACGAATCCTTTTTTACAGCTGCATAGTATTCCATTGTGTAAATGTACCAGTTTTTTAATCCACTGACCTACTGATGGACACTTGGGCTGCTTCCGAATCTTTAACATATTTCCAGTTAAATTACTGCATCCTAGAACAAAACTCAAGAATAGTTATACATACACAGTAATATCCACTATCAAATAAGGTAAAATTCACATTGTCTGCCATGCAATAAAAAATTACCAGACATGCAAAGAAACAGGCAGCTAAAATCAATAACAATAAGAAAAACCAATCAATTGATACAGACACAGGAATGACACAGAATTAGTAAAAGGTACATTAAAACTGTTATCGTAACTTTATTTTCCACATCAAGAGGGTAAAGGAAAGCTTGAGCATGCAAAGCAGAGATGGGGAAGTCTAAGATTGCACTTCTAGAGATGAAAAGTATAATATCTGAGGTTAAAAAAATACACTGGGTGGGGTTAACAACAGATTAGATGCAGTAGAAGAAAAGATTACTAAACTTGAAAACAGAGCAATAAAAACTATCAAACATGAACCACAGAGAAAAAAAGATTTAACAAGTGAACAGAGAATCAGCTTCAACAGACCTAATATATGTGTCGTAGCCCCGAAAGGAGGGAGAAAGGAGGAGGGAGAAGAAAATATGTGAAAAATTTCAAATTTGATAGCAACTGTAAACTCAGAGATCCAAGTATCCCAGTGAAACCCAAGCCCAAGGAACATGAAGAAAACTACACTGAGGCGCATCATAATCAAAGTTCTCAAAACCAACGATAAAGGCAAAATCTTAAAAGCAGTTAGAGGAGATAAACCACATTATGTAGAGAGAGACAGACATAAGAAGAGTTAGTAACTGTCACCAGAGGGTAGTCACACAACACCTGTGAAGGACGTAAGGGTAAAACAATCGTCAATCTAGAATTCTATACCCAGCTAAGATACAGCAAACAACCATGAAAGTAAAGACTCTCAGATATACAAACACTTAAATAATTCATTATGAGCAGATCATCACTGCAGGAAATGATAAATCTCTCAGGAGGAAAATGGCACCTGATGGAAATCTGGATCTGCATAAAGGAATAAAGAGTATTTACCAAAATGATAACTATTTAGGTTAAAAATAAAACATTAAAATATATTTTAAAGATAATTGTTTAAATAAAAAATAACTGCAATGTAGTATGGCATTTAAAGCATATGTAGAAGCAGAATGCCTGAAGACAACACAGTATCCAAAAGGGGAAAATAAAAGTGTATTATTGCATTTTTGCATTTCTTCCAGCCCCAGAGGTTTCTCCACTTTGCTGTCTTTCTCACCACTGGATTTCATGTAACCTGTTTATGTCTCTTCTTTTGCTTATAATGTACAAAATACGGCGCAAAGCTGCCATTCTCTGGAGCATTTTCTCAATCTTTTGAGGTTTTGCTTCCTGGCAACTGTCATCAGTTTGGCTCAAATAAACTCATAAAGAGTTTTTTAAAAAAAAATAAAAGTGTATTATTGTGAGGCTCTTACACTGTATGTGGAGGTAGCCTGTGGTCAGTTAAAGATGTCGGCCACAAACCATCAAGCAGCTGCAAAAATCAAAGCCAGACCCAACAACATCGTTGCACCTGATAAGCCAACCAAGAGGATAAGATGAAGTTTAAAACACCCGTCTTAAAGGAGACAGCGAGAGAGCGGAAAAAGGGAACAAACAACGGACGGGAGACATAGAAAGCAAAGAGCAAGATGATAAACCCAACTCTCCCGGGTCCCACCAGTCACACGTGTCACCTGACAGCTCCGCGGCCAGACCACGCAGACCCTGTCACGCGGGCTTCCCAGCGCACGCGGTGCTGCTGGCTGGCACTGTTGCTGGCGGACGGCTGCGTCTCTGTCGTCTTGTCGAGGGGTCCCTCCTGGTCGCCCTGTCTCCCCATCCCCCCGATGCTGATCCCTCCTTGAACTTCAGCGCTCTGGGCCGTCTGGGCCGGGGAAGACCCCCAGCCTTTCAGTCTGCGGATGTCCCGAGTCTATGAACTGAAGAGTCAGCGGACGTCTTTTCCAACGTCAGCTGCCACCCCAGATGCCGGCGGGTTGCTTTCTGTCCCACAGAATGCTTGTGTCTCATGATGCCGAGAAATTTCCCTCCCTGTCCCCTCCTCTGTCCCATTTGCACGATTCTCAGCCACCCTGCACGTCCGGGGAGGCTCTGTAGGGCAGCTGTGAATCTGGGCAGGAAGAGAAGCTGCGCCTTCGGGGACCATCCATTAAACATTCCCGATTGCCGGGGATGGACCCTGCCACGCGCCTCGCCCCTCACACCCGCCCCGCCCTGAGTGGGCCATAGCAACTGCAGTTTGCTGTTCAGCTATGTCAGTGCCTACCTTTGGGGGACCGCGGCTGCTTTATACCCCAACCCAGAGCACAGTGCCTCCCTGGACAAAGTACGCTGAGCCTGTGGGGGGGCCGGGGCCCGGTGAGCTGTTCAGGCCGTGCAGCTGGGTCTGGGACCACACAGCAGAGGCTCAGCCGGGTCTGGGGCCTCCTGAGCCCCGCTCTGGGGCTCCGCTCCTACCGCACAGGCCTCTCCCACGGTCTGGCTCTGCGTGTGATCCTGCCACTGCGGGGCGGGGCGGGGCAGGGCGGGGCGGGGCGGGGTGCAGGCGCAGCTCGTTCTGTGAGCTGAGGCCTGGGAGAGCCCATCGGCTGCCTTCTCTCCTCCCTGACTCAGGCCCGCCGTCCCCGGCTCGCGTGGCAGACGGCTCCGCCCCACCCTTTCTCCCCCAGCTCTCCTGGTTCGCCCTGTGGTCCGCGGCCGTGTGGGGAGCCAGGGGCATCGCTGTCTGCTCCTGGCAGCTGTTTGGGAGCCATGCCCTGGCAGGAGAACCTCTTCTCTGTCGTTTTTTAAGAACAGAGGCTTCCTGCGGTCTCTTGACCCCACTCCCGTGATTCACCCCTCTCCCTTGGGGACTCAGGGTAGCTGGGGACACAGAGCACGAGGTCTCCTCCTGGGTGAAGAGCTGCCACCCTGTGGCTCTTGTGTTTCTTGCCGGCGTCCAAGAGACCGAAGATGAACACGCCCAGAGTCCCAGAGCTTCGGCCATTCTCTCTCCTTGGCTCAGGGTGCCCCCTCCGCTCCCCACGCCCCCCCCCCCCCCAGAACGTACAGTGTCGGTGTGTTCGAACTAAGGGCCTACTGAGTAGTTAATCCTTATTTAAAGCCGACGTTTATTTTATTTGGGGATTTAAACTAATCAGCCTCGGGATACAGGGTCAGATAAGGCGGGGACCGGCGTCCTGCAGCGACTTGCCTCACTGGCCTTCTCGCCTCGCCAGCTGCCGGGGAGCCGTGTCCCTGTCGCCCTCCGCAGGGCTCGGCGGCCAGGTGACCGGCCGCGCTCCCTCGTCCCGTCCTCTGGCCCCTCCGACCGGGCATGGCGTCCTCAGGACACAGCAGGTAAAATGACCCTTTCCTGCCACAACAGTAAAATCCTCTCAAAAAGAAAAAGAGACAATATAAAGGTGGGAACAAAGGAGAAGCCTGCCTCTGGTTCTGCCGCCTGAAGATCGCCATGGTTACTGTGGAGGCCTGTTCCTCTCCTGCCCGGTCAACCCCAACACTGCTCCCTGACATCGAAGCTCCCCCCACCTGCCAGGGCAACTTAACACCTGGGAACAAACCGCCCGACGGCGTGAGCTTATTTTAGGGGAGAGATCAGCACGGGTCCTGCGGGTGCCGAGGCCTGTGCCCCTAACCTACTCCATTCGCCTCTCCTCCTGCTGTTCCCAGGTCAGCGGCCGTCCTTCCCATCCATGGCTTTTTAAATAGATCGTTATTGATTTCAGAGAGAGAGAGAACCATCAGTGACGAGAGAGTCATGGATCGGCTGCCTCCTGCACACCACCTGCCGGGGATCGAGCCGCAACCAGGCCTGGGCCCTGACTGGGACTCGACCGCGATCTCCTGGATCCTAGGTTGACGCTCAACCGCCGAGCCACCCGCGGGGCTCCCGTGTTTCATGCTGGGTGCGCGTGCCCATGAAGAATGCAGCCTTGTGTGTTTGCCTTTGAAATTCTCCACAAATAGCGGCCGTAGGTATTCTTCTGCGATTTGCTTTTCCCTTTGCCCAAGTTTTCCAGATGCGTCTCGAATTCCGGGCAAAGGGCGGGCCAGGGATGCAGACTCCACTCCCCGCCTCTCCCAGCCCGAGCCCCAGCCCCAGCCCCGGGAGAACACTGGGGCGGCAGGAGCTGCGCCTGTCAGGGCCACTGGAGAGGAGTTTTGATGTCCCCTCGGGTGTGGGCTGGGCAGGGACGGAGGACTCCCAATAGATGACTGTAAGCATCCAGGAGACGTTTGTCATTGAATTAATTGTTCAGGCCAAGGGAGGATCGGCCGTGAATGCAAAGTGAAGGGGTCAGAAGATCGGCCGCTACACCCTGTGAGGGACTCTCCTGGGGGCTCGCTGGGGGGGGGGGGCATTGCTGTCCAGGGTGGTGTGTTATGTCTCAGGAGCAGGTGGATGGAAAGACTCAGCTCTGGACAGATGTCCCCGGTCCTAGTGTTGGCTTCTGGAACCCTGTGCTTGGGCTGGTCGGTCACCGAGCCCCAGCCTCAGGCCCTGTCCCCTGCTCTAAACAGTGGGGCTGCCCTGGCATGTGGGGGTCCCCAGTGAGTTGGACAGTGTGGGCCCCGCCCAGGAGCGAGCTGTCCACCTCTCAGAGGCCAGGTGCCCCCATCAGTGAAGGGCAGCAATGGTCCCCTTGCCTCCCCAGGCCGGCACGAGGCCCCCCTCACACAGAAGCAGATTTCCCTCCTGGTCGTCCCCCCCCGGATTCATGCTGCACGTCAGGGCTCCTGGAGGGGCAGGTGCAGGGCTGGGACCCGGGGCTGGCTCGTGTGTGTGTGTGTGTGTGTGTGTGTGTGTGTATTTATGTGGGGGGCGCTAATGGAGCTGACGCCGGGCTCACGTGGGTCCTGGAGTGGGGCTGCAGGCTGCTCATGATCGCTAATTTCCCTGGTAATTATAGCAATAACAATAATTGTGAGGGTTCATTTGCGTTTAATGTGTGCGCACGACATGTCGTTCTGCAGGCGTCATGGGGTGGTTAGGGCGTGCGGGGCGCCTGGGTGGGAGGCGACCGGGCAGGAACGAGGCTGCCCTACAGGCCTGATTCCCCTGGAGGCGGAGGAGGGAGGTTTACAAGGGGGGGGGAGAGACATGGGTGAGAGAGACACGTCGGTGGGCTGGCTCCGCACAAGCCCCCACCAGGGCCGGGGCTCGAACCTGCAACCCAGGTCCGCGCGCTTGAGCAGGAGTCTCGAGCCCGAGCCCCTTGGGCACCAGGCCGGGCTCTAAGCGCTCAGGGCCGGGCCCTTTTCTTGCTGATTCTTTAGAAACGCCCGGCGGCGCTGCACTGTGGACGCCAACGATGGCCGTCCTTAGATGACGCGTTTCCCCTGACTGACGCCAAGGCCACGGCCAGGTTTCTGGTCGTCACGACGACAGTGATGGTCTGTCCTCTGCGCGGTTTCGGCCCTCGGGAGGCGGGGGTGCATGTCTGGAAGCCGGTTGTGGAACCAGGAGCCTGGCCCCGTAATCCCGCGGCTGCTGCGGGTCACACGAGGTGGGATCGGGCCGCGCAGTGAGGGCCTCGCGTCCCGCCACCCTGTCCCGCCACCCTGTCCCGCCACCCTGTCCCGCCACCGCCGCAGCTCGGCTCTTGTCAGACTTTCACCTTCGCCAGGCGGAGGGGGGAGGGCTCTCCTCCCGCGGCTTCGCTTTGCTTTTCTCTTATCCCGAGCCAGCCCGGTCCTGTTTTCGTACACTTAGGAGCCATTTATATTTCTTTCCCTGAGAGCTCTCATATTCTGTCGGGCTGTGGGGTTTCTTTCTTATTGATTTTTATAGGAACTATTTATTTAAAAGAGGAATTAAGCCTATGTATATAAGAATTGCAGATATATATTTTAAAATAGTTTGTCCTTAAGGAACAAAACCCTCTGTATGCCAGCTTTTACCCAGCAGCAAGCTAGCAAACTTTCATCTCTGTGCGGTGGTTCTAACACTTATTTTTATGACTCCGACATTCGTATTTTTGCTGGAAGGATCTTTCCTATTCTCAGATTGTGTTTTGTTTTGTTTTTTCAATGATTTCTTCAGATACTTTAATGTTTTTTCTGTCTCTCTTTAAGTTTTGACCCATCTATTTTGGGGGGGATACGGTGAGGATCCACCAGGGCTTCCAGTCCTCTTCCCATCTAGGTGGGTGGGTACCCGGATGCAGGGCTGGGGTTAGCAGAGAGCATGGGAGATGCAGAGATTCCCCCAGGAAGCCACATCCTTCAAACACTCGTTTCCTAACAGAACACAGACTGTGGCTGCCACGGGAGACCTGTCTTGGAGGGCCTTGGCCTGGTGGCTCCCCCCCCAGGAGCACATGCTCCCCCCCCCGCCCTCCCTCTCTCCCCCATGTCCTTCGTTCATGGCCAGGGCAGCACCAGTAAACTTTGCCCAGAGGATCAGGGAAGGCGTCCAGCTCCTTGATATTTACCAAGTGCAGCGGCCCTAATACCAAATCAAAACACCCGGCCATTGCATTTCAGATCACCCCAACCTCCCCTGACTCCAGTCAGTGTCAGGTGGGATCCAGCCCGTTGAAATGAAGAGAGTGGCCCCGTGCGTGCACCCTCCCGCCCCTGGACGCAGGCCGTGACGCCTGCTGAGGATCTGCGGAGCCCCCGGTCCTGATGCCCTCCCCCTTCCTCCCGTCTCCTAGCAACACCTCCCAGCAGCCTCCCTCCACAGTGTGCTCAGGTGGCATATCTGGAGCAGGTCCCTGCCAGCGATTATCTTGGCGGAAGGGGAGGGAGTGCCATCCAGACCCCAGACAGGCCGCACGAGTTGGGGGGTCAGAGGATTGGGGTGCATGTCCTCGTGTCCTGTGGCCTGGATGCACCCTGTGTCTTCACCCTGCAGCCAGCAGGGCATGGTGCGTTCAGGCAGCAAATTACTCCCCTTATCTCTGGCCTGAGTCACATTAATCATCTTCTCGGGGCCCCGCTGATATGTCAGAAAAGATGATCTTAGGGTTGTGAGCATGGAGTGATGCGGCGCTGGGAAGGGGCTCAGACGGACCCTGGGCCCTGGGTAAGCCCTGTTCCCCACGTGATAGACTGCTGTTCCCACGGGCCACGTCTAAATGCTGCTGCAGTCTGGTCGCCTTCGGCGGCTTAGAGGAGGGCGTGCAGGTCTGCGAGCACCCGTGAGATCTGGGGTCGGAGTCACCCGGGTTCGGGTTCCGCCCAGTCACAGCCAGCTGAGGACCTGGGACCTCTGTTAACTTCTCTGAACCTCAGTTTCCCCACATGCAAGGTGGGGGTTCTTGTCCAGGTCAGAAAGTGGCAGCCTGGGCCGGACACAGTGACCACTCAGACAGAGGCAGCCGCCTTTCTAAGGCGTCCTTGTGACAGTCCCCACGTGGAATGGCTCTCCTCCTCCGAGGTGGCTCACAGGTGGGGCTCCCAAATCCCAGTCCCCATTCCCACCATCATATCCCAGCCCCCGCGGATGGGTCTGGTGCCGAAATGCTTTCCTCTGGGGACCGTTGGGGAAACTGAGTGTCATACCCACGAGGGGCCTCCCGACTTCGGAGACGTTCTGGCTTTTATCGCCCTTCATGATCAGTGGCTCCTGTCCCCAAATCTGGTTCCTCCGCCATCTAGAGGGCAAAGCCCGGGGCTACTTGCCAATGTTTACGAAGGCCTGCTCTGCTCGCAGCGCCGCGCCCCTGCAGGGCAGTGTCCAGCTGGGGGCGCCCTCCCTGCAGCCCTCCCCGCCCCTGGGGCTGCACACAGGCCACAGGCCCAGCCAGCTCCCTCTCTGCCTGGAAAGTGGTTGCTGCTGAGTCACGCCAGCCCTGGCCCTCCTGGCTTCTCCTTTCCTGAGAGTCTGGCAGGGCCACCAGGGAGGCTCTGCTTGGTGTCCTGAGACATGGTCCAGGCAGGCTCTGGGATGGGGTGGGGGACTCGAGGAGATTGTGTCTCTGACTTAAGTTACCCCGACGCCCACCCCTGATGCCCACCCAGGCTCCCACTTTTCTCTCCGAGCCTGCCCAGCTGTCCCGGCTCTTGCGCTCTCTCCGACCTTCAGCCAGCAGTGGACAGGCGTGACTGGCGGCTGCCCTGGCTGGTGGAGGACTCTGTGACGGGGAAGGTGACCTGAGCTGTCCCGAGCCTTCTCATCTGTCCCCAGGCCGAGCTGCTGCTAGATCAACGGTGTGTGCAGAACAAGAGATGCACATTACTCCCCGGGGCCCGCGCCGCCTCCGCCACGGTCACAGACAGACCCCCCCCGCCGCCCCACACCCCAGCTCTGGAGCTACAGCCTCGGATCCACACAGAATGGACCCGCCCCAGTGCCTGTCCCCGTGGGCTGAGAACGGGGGCATTCACCAGGCCTCCCCGCCTCCTCTCCAAAGCCAATTACATCTGGTCAAACAAACCCCAGCCTAGCGCGCGCTCGGGTTAATTACTGAGTTGTCCGGGCATGAAGACGTTTTCTATTTTTTGCTGCCTGGGTGCTCTGAGAGTTTATCGATCACCTGATTCATTTGGACTAAAGATGCAGCTTCAGCCTGGGGGCAGTGAGGGGCGCAGCAGCAGAGTGTGGGCACTGGGCGCTCTTCCCCCAGCCAGCACTGTGCCCACCAGCAGAAACGCGTGGCCTGGGGCTTCAGGGAAGGGGTCCCCCCCATATTCCCTTGCTCACGAGAGGCAGGAGGCTGCGATAGTGACAGGCAGGGGCTGGGGCTGGGCTCCTGGGCCAAATCCCAGCTCTACCCCTTGCTAGTGGAGAAACCTTGGGAGTTGGCCCCACCTCTCCCAGGTGCCAGGCTTCCTTCCCAGCCACACGTGGGGGGAATTGGTGGCACTTATGCTGTGGCCTGTCACTCCTCAGTATGCACCTTAAGTGTGTGCTTGCAGTCAGTCCTCACAGACCCCTCATGGGGATGAAGTTCCATCATGTCCCACTTTACAGATGAAGAAACTGAGGTTCTGAGTGGCCCCCTGAGCACAGAGGAGGGAGGCTGGCACCTGCCTTCCGAGCGACAGTGAAGTGAGCTTCACAGCCCAAGCACTCTGCCGTCCTGTGTCGGGTGTGTGCACAGTGTGAGCTCCTCTCATCCGGCTGAGACCCTCCAGCCTCACTGTGTGTTTGTTCGAGGCCTGGAGCAGAGGCCAGGCCTCCCCCAGAAAGCCAGGACTCAGCCTGGCCGGGGTCCTTCCTCGAGGAATCCCGTGTACATCGTGTCTTTTGGCCCGTTGCCGCCTTTTTATTTTTAACCCTCACCTGAGGATATTGTTTCCACTGCTTTTCAGAGAGAGCGGGAGGGGTGGGGGGAGAGAGACATCGATGCGAGAGAGACACATCGATGGGTCGCCTCCTGCACGCACCCCCACCAGGGCTGCGGATCGAGCCTGCAACCGAGGTACGTGCCCTTGGCTGGAATCGAACCTGGGACCCTTCAGTCCATGGGCTGATGCTCTACCCACTGAGCAAAACTGGCCAGGGCCCCCTTTGCCTTCCCTGATAGTCAGATGCAGCCCTTTCTGGCTGAGACCCGGGCAGTGCCAGCTGATTGCTGCAGGAAGGTCTCCAGAGACGCACCTCAGGGCTCCCACCTTGGCCCTGTTCTGAGAACAGATTTCTTTGGTGACTTGGCTGCAGGCACAGACGCGGGCTTTTTGATGCCAATTTCTGAGCTTCCCTTGGAGAGCTCCTCCTAGGAGTCAAGCCCTGGTCGAAACCCTGTGTTCCACGAGCCTCTCCATGTTTCCCTTCATCTGACGCTTGCACAAACCTGTATCCCCCTTACAGCTGGGGAAACCGAGGCACGGCAAAGCCAAGTAACTGGCTGAGGGCCACACATCTTGCCATGCATGTTTCAGGTTCAGACTCGGGAGCTGGCTTGAGTCCACCCCAGCTGCCTCCTGCATGGCTCCTGTGACAGCTCGAAGCAGGTACAGAACTTCAGGTGACAGAACCAGGATTGAAAGCAGCCCTGACAGTCTCCAGCGACAGGATCGATGCTGACAAGATAAAACTTAACGGGAAAGTGGAAGGTCGTGAGCCCCGTCCCGAGTCAATGGCGCGCTGAGCAGGTGGGGACGCCATGGCTTCTGTGTGCTGTGTGCCCGGCGGGAACACGGGCGTGAGGGCTGGGGACAGGCCTGAGCTGATGGGGGTGTCCTCCCAACGCTCCCAAGATTGGTTTCAGGTCGCGTTTATAGAGCAGCGCCCAGGGTACGGGAGAGGAATCCCCGAATCCTCTATGCTCGGGTCAGGCCACACTCCCTCCCAAAGGAAGGGAGACCCCCTGGGTGCACCCAGGGTTCAGCTGGGTGGGGAGGAGCTGGGAAGAAACAGGGTGGGATAGCTGGCTCACACCCTCGGACACCCAAGCAGGGCTGCTCTGTGCGGGAGGCTCTCCCACCTCTGGGCTTGCGTGCAGGTCAGGAGCGGCCCAGCAGTCCGGGCTCCGCAGGGCCGCCCGCAGCCCCCGGGCCTCAGCATCCCGCCCGTGGCGCCGCAGCTCAGCCACCTGAGCGCAGATGGCCCGGCCCTCTGCCAGCGGGGACAGCTGTGGCCCCGGACGTGCAGCCCAGCAGCCAGCTGAGGGCCTGGCGGGCAGCTGACTCCTGGGACATCCCCAGACCTCTTGGCCGAATCCCTGGTCTTGACAGACTCCAGGGCCCCAGGATCATCACAACAGAGTTGGTTCCAATTTATTTTCAAAGAATGCGGCACATTTTCCGGATTTAGGGCAGGTGGCCGCAGGGCCGGCGACGGGCCTGCTGGGCAGGGAGAGGGGTGCCAACGAGGAAGGGGGTGCCGGGGCTGTCAGCTCCCTCCAGCCGTTGTCCCAGGACACGTTTCACAGGAAGGGCAGTAGCAGTGACTCGTAAATGTCCGGAAAGTGGGAGGCCTCACCCTTAGGATCCAAACCTCCCTGCAGTAAGCATCAGACTGACAAAGACAGTAAGGGAGCGATTGTCCCGAGGGTGCGGTGTAACGGGAAGGACTGTCTGCGGGCGCGGCGGATTGCTAACATCTGTCGGAATGGAGGACACTCACCTTCACTTTTTTCGGGGATCATCTCACGTGGTCCCCGCGGTTGCCCTGTGTGGAGCCGTTCCCCTGCGCCGCCTCGATCCCAGACCGTGTCCCGAGTTTGCTCCCCGGGGCCGGGGCCCGGGGCTGGGCAGGCGGGTCCGCTGGCGCCTTCATCTCTGAGCCCGAGCCCGAGCCTGGGAGCAAGTCTGTCACATGCCCTTCCCCACCCCTCCTCTCTCACCCCCGTCATCGCCGCTTTCCTTGCCCATAAACTTTGTGATCCTGAAATTACATTTCTGTCATCTGCCCGTTCATTTGATCACCTGCCGATAAAGCAAAGGTCAAAGTCAGTGATCCCAGGTTTCAGATAAATAGAAACCTTTTCTCTGAGAAGGCAAGAGGATCACATTAAAATTAAACCAAAAAGTTGTCAGAATATTTTTAAGGGAACCATGACCTTTCCATCTGACCTCCTCTTTGGTGAGCAGATCCAATGACACAATTAGGTCTCCCCCGAACTTTAGTGGCTTTGAGCATTAATACGTTAGATTTGGCTTAACATAGAGAATAGCTTTATAATGCTAATAATTAGTGTCCACCAGGGAGTGAGTGTCCTGGGAAGGCAGAGACTGGAGGTTCCTACCTCACAATGGCCAGGACCTGGAATTATTGTGACAGTTCTGGGTGAGGAGGGAGGCAGACAAAACCCAGTGTCCACTAAATGAGCACGAGGGCTTGTTCTAGTCCCGACTCTCAATTAGTCCATTAATTGGCTGACTCACCAATTCTTTCATTCATTCAACAACTACGTTTTCAGAACATTTTTCTGCTTCTTTATGTAGGTATAATTGATATGCAAAAAATTGCACACTTTTAGAATATGCATTTTAATGAATTTGGACATATGCAAACACCCGTGATTCCAACAAGGTACTAAACACCCATCACCTCCAAAATTGTCCTGTGTTTGTGTGTGTGCGCGTGTGGTTTTAGTAAGGACACATGCTAGAATATTAACTGTAGGTATTCTGCATGCGAAACATGGGGCTAGGTGATGAGGGCAGAGGGTCAGCTCTCAGGAAGTTTCTGGAATCGTAGGTGCCATGACTGGGGTGGCCTCGAGGGCTGTGGGCTGTGGAGCAGGGGAAGCCCTTGGAGCTTGTCCAGGGCAGACCTCGAAACTCCCACATGCAGTAATGCTCACTGATACAGTCACTGTCGCTGATCCAGTCGCCCTCCTGATACAGTCACCAGCACTGATACAGTCGCCCTCCTGATACAGTCACCAGCACTGATACAGTCGCCCTCCTGATACAGTCACCAGCACTGATACAGTCACTGTCGCTGATCAGTCGCCCTCCTGATACAGTCACTGTCGCTGATCAGTCGCCCTCCTGATACAGTCACTGTCGCTGATCAGTCGCCCTCCTGATACAGTAGCCCTCGCAGACACAGTCACTGTCGCTGATCCAGTCGCCCTCCTGATACAGTCACCAGCACTGATACAGTCACTGTCGCTGATCAGTCGCCCTCCTGATACAGTCACTGTCGCTGATCAGTCGCCCTCCTGATACAGTCACCAGCACTGATACAGTCACTGTCGCTGATCAGTCGCCCTCCTGATACAGTCACTGTCGCTGATCAGTCGCCCTCCTGATACAGTAGCCCTCGCAGACACAGTCACTGTTGCTGATACAGTCGCCCTCACTGATAGTCACCGTCCCTGATGCAGTCACCATCCCTGACACAGTCACTGTCGTTGACACAGCCGCCCTCACCGATGCTCTAGGCACTCGGGTCTTGCTGGGGCTCAGCTCTGGCTCCTGCAGGGAGTCAAGGCGCCATCTAGAAATGGCCATCAGACCTGTGCAGGCTCTTCAGGGATGGTGAGGCCCCAAATGGCCGCCCCTTCCCACTGATGGAGCCCCCGCTGCATTGCTTTAACTGTATTTATTCTTATTTAACATCTAAAATTTTATTTAGATGTTATTACTTACAATTCTCAATTACAGTTGACATTCTGTAGTGTTCTACATTAGCTTCAGGTGTATAGAATAGTGGTTAGACATTTATATGATTTAATTGTATTTTAAAATGCACACGCCTCCCGTCCTCTGTCCCCGCCCCAGAGGCTGGGTCCCTCTCTGACTCTGACGCCTGCACGTTGGACTTGGAGTCCCGCCGGCAGCTTCCCAGCCCCGATGGCTGCTCTGACGGCAGCCTCTGCCCACCTCGCTCACCTGTGATCTCGGGGACGTTTGAGGTCCAGATGAGGCCAGTGGGCTTTGTTCCCTGCGAAGCCTGGGATTAGAAAAGATGGCTGAGGTGGGGAGGCTGAGAGCCGCTGTTGCCATGGACACGGGGGGCCGTGGGCATCTGAACACCACCAGCTAGTCTCTGAGCCGTGGGGAGAAGGCGTGGGCTCCATCCTCGGGTGCTGTGGGAAGCCTGGGGGACGGCAGGACATGAGCTGGGGTCCTAGGCAGCTTCAGGAAGGAGGCAAAGGGAACTGAGGCAGTGGGGGCATCTCTAGGCCCGAGCCGGGGCCCTGGGTTCCCACCCAGGCCCAGGATGACTGGGTTGTGTTTCTGCGGAGCCAGGGGAGGCCCGGATGGCACTCTGTGGGCTCTCCAGGGTTACATGGCAGATGGTGTTGCTTTGATGGGGACCCCAGAGAAAGGGGCAAAAATTCCCAAGGCTGCCAGATGGCAGAGTGGGGCGGGGGACTGGGTCCCCAAACACTTTATGTTGACAGTGGGGTTGACAGGAGAACAGCACAGCTGTCTGCACTGTGGCTGCTCCCTTCTTCCTGTCACGCTTCAAAACCCTAGAGGCCCCCCAGGAACGGGTCATCACCTGTACCTGAGATGACCCTGGGGACGTGTGTCCCATCCACGAGAGGTCCCTGCGTCTTATATCCCTGGGAAACAAACTCTGGACGCTGGCCTTTGCTTTGGCCTTGATGACAAGGTTGGAGTTTTCCATGGCGGGAGGGGTGGAGACGGGGAACTTGGTGGTGAGTATGGACGGTGGGGAGGGGGTGAAGCAGAGTGGGTGGGGGCCTGGGGGTGGCTCTGGAGGGTGACCGGCTGCCCTCACCTTGCCTCACACTGGGTACGGCCTTGGCCATCCCAGGTCCATTCATGCCCAAGGCTGGTGAGGAACCCCCGGGCGTGGAGGGTCATTCGTTCAGCACATGGCGCCAGGTGAGGCTGCCAGGCGGTGCCGGCCGGCGGGGGCGGGTCCTCGCGGGAGGGTTTCCTACTGTAGTGCGGGAGCTGCCGTGGGGAGGGGCGCAGGCTACACGGGAACCTCTGCGCTATTTCTGCAACTTCCCGTGAGCTTATAATTATGTCAAATGTAAATATAATTTAATAGTTTAACATTTAATACATTTTCTTAATTTAATTGATATTAAAACTAAATTGGATTTAATATAATAATAAATCCACATAAATATAAGTAGCAATAAACGAATGCTTGCAGGTGGTTTGAGTATTTACATCGTGTGCCAGTGAAATTTTTAGATGATTTCCGTCCCTAATTATAAAAAATAACCAAGAAGCACCAAAGCAGCCCAATGATGGCAACTCCCCCCGGGGAGCCCCATTGCTTCCCCTTTGTGGGGCTGCGGGCTGGCGGCACCTTCAAGCCTCGGGCACAGGATGCCCCGGGGACCAGGTGACCTCGCGGCAGGAGGGGACTCCCTGGCTGTCCCCTGTGAGGGCCCCTGCCCGCCGGGAGGGGAGTGACCCGCTCACCTCGGATAGCGGTTCACAAAGCGGTGGAGCTACCCACAGCGCCGCACGTGATACAGGGGAGGTTTGTTTCCTTCACGGCCTCTGAGAGGGACAGAAAAGTCACGGGAAGTCGAGGTTCCTCCCACCTTTGGGCCCCATTGCAGACTCCGCGGCGACTCATTTGCTTTCGGGTCCCCGCCTGAGTGACAGGCCGGGGCTGCCTTTGGGATTCTGTTCCCAAGAGAAAGTCAGTATTTCCGCGCGTCAGGAGGAGTGAAGTCTGGGGCCTCAGTGAGGCGCGGGAGCGTTCAGGCCGCGGAGCCGCGCTGTCCTTGTCTGCGACCCGGCCGGTGCCTCTCGCCCTCCCCGTCGGCGGGTGGAGATGGTGACTGACAGCCGCCTCCGGTGTCTGGGGGGGGGGGGCCCAGAAGGATGGAGGACAGTTCTTCCCGTGACGAGGCTCAGTGTGGGGCACTGGAAGGTGAGTGAGTCCCTCTGACTCCCGGCCTCGCGTTGTCGTCAGTGAAACGGGCGAGTAGCGCGTTTGCCCCGACGGAGCTGATCTGGAAGGAACGTGAGGGTGCGTGTGATGCTGGGGGTCAGGCGGGAGGAATAACCCTCTGGGGCTTTGCTTGGGCAGGTGCCGGCCCCCAGCTCCCATCCAGCCACAGCCTGGCGCAGAGGCTGCACGAGGGGTCGCGGGCGGGGGGGGGTCCCCGAGAATGAGAGACGAGGACCCGCCCAGTTCCAAAGTGCTGAGGAGGCCGCAGCTGGAGAGGGACAGGCGGGCGAGCGTGCGCGTCGCAGTGCCCAGCACCTGGCTGCTCAGCACGCTGTGTCCACACAGGCGGGATGGGGTCGCGATGCCGCCTGAAAACACACTTAAAGCTGTCGCTCATGAATCTGAACAGGCTCCGAGGAGGGGAAGCAACAAGCAGTGCTTTACCCTGGAACAGGGACGTTGGGTAGTGGCTGATGAATGTTGGGTGGTGTTTCTGGACACGGGAAATACCTCAGTTCCCTCTGTGGCCTCAGAGGGCAGGATCGAAGTTTCTGAGAAACAGGTTACGTCTGATAAAAGGAGGATGCTTCTGAGAGTGAAAACAGGCCCCCGGCTGGGCGCCGAGCAGCCCGGCTCCCGGGCCGTCCCGGGGAGGTTGCTTGACGTGTGCGGCGCAGCGGATGCTGGATGGGGCCGAGGGGTTTGGGTTAAACGGCACCAAAGTTACGCAGAAATACCTGAGCCTGGGAGAGCTGGCGCAGGAGAGTCGCTTCCACGGTGTTTTAAGGGCAGCCTGCAGCATTTTCCCGGCAGGAACCCGGAGCGTGACCCAGGCCCTGCCCTGCCGGCCGGCGCCTGCTGTCCCGCCCACTGCACGGGGCCTGCAGAGGGCCGGTCAGCAGCGTGTCCCAGGAAAGACGCCACGTCCCACTGAAGCCGGTTTCGATCACCCAGCCGGTGGACCTGATCTGTGCTGTCACCTGATGGGACGATCACCTGGAAAGGCCCAGACGGCTCCTGGCAGAGGCGGGATGGTGGGCAGACCAGGAGCCCTGCCCTGGGAGAGCCGCGGGCACTGAGGTTCGATCCCTGGCTCCCAGCACCACGCACCTGCCGTGTCCTCGCCGCCTCCTTCCAGCCCGTCCGCGCTCGGCGGGCCACCCTGCCTCAGCGGCCGGGGCCACCCGTGTTCTCAGCTGCTTGCTTTTGCCTTCTGTGGGCAGGGGGGCGAGAGGCGCCTATCAAATAAGATAAGATTCCCTCGTCCAGCCTCCCACCTCGACTCGGAACCAGCAGATCCGCTGCTCTGTAAAACTCTCTTAACTCGCAGTGATATTAAAAATATTTGCAGGCTCCAGTTGTGAGATCTTAAAGGGCGCCTGCTTTGGTTTTGCGAAAAGTCTAATTAGAATGGCACGGTTTCTTTCTCGATTTAAGCCTGGACGAGTGATTGTAGGCATTTAAAAAACACTGCTATTCCTTTTTATTTTCTTTCCTAAACAAGAATTTTCATGGAATCATAATATATAAAACAGGCAAAAATGAGTAATTCCGGCTGAGGTAGGGGCAAGGCCCAGGCACCCACCCTGGGCGTCCTGAGGAAACTGGAAGCCGGTGCCCGGGGCTGGTTCCAGGCGGGAGGCTGCAGTGGCTCTGGACTCCCCGTGAGAGTTTACAGCCCACTCTACTCACTTAGCCGACATTTATTGGCTGTCCACCACGTGTCAGGGTTTGTTAGGTATTTGGAAAACTTCAATGGGCTTTATAGGCTTAGCTTTTAGTGAGTGACACAGGCATTTTGTGGTATGTGCCCTGCAGGAAATAAGCAGCCGGAGGTGGCAGAGTAGCGGGGACGGGCGGCTTTGCGCCGGACGGGGCCTCCCCCGCCTCGCCTGTGCTCCGGCCACGCGGTCCTCTCGGCTGAGGGGAGCCGGCGCCGCCCGAGGGGGAGGGGGCCTCAGGGCGGCCCGTCCCACCGCTCCTGGGCAGATGCACCCCAAAGACGCAAGATGCAGGCCGATTCGGGAGCAGAGGCATCTGGGGAAGATGGAGGGGGAGTGGGAATGGGTAAAACATCGGAGTCGTCTTCTTTTAAAACCTGTTGACTGGAGAGAGAGAGAGTTGTTGCTCCACTTCCCTGCGCACTCATTGCTCGATTCTTGCGCGCGCCCCGACCCGGGACTGAACCCGCACCCTCCTCGGCCCGTCGGGATGGCTCCCAAACCACCTGGGCCGCCGGGCCAGGGCCACCGCCGTTCCCTGAGAAGGATCATGACGTCACGCGCCGGGGTGTGAGCTTGAGGGCGACGGCAGGCGCGGCCTCGGTCTGGGTCCAGGAAGACTCCCAGGGAGGCTGTGCAGCTATCAGGCGCCTGGGAGACAGAGGTTAACGGAGGCGGCCCCCGGCTCGGCCCGGCCTGGGACCACGGCCGGCACCCCGCGCCTGCCCTTCAGACCACGGGGGGCACCAGCCGCCTCCTGCCGAGTCCTCAGAGGGGCGGTCACCTGCCCTTCAGAGAGGCGGTCACCTGCCCTTCAGAGGGGCGGTCACCTGCCCTTCAGAGAGGCAGTCACCTGCCCTTCAGAGGGGCGGTCACCTGCCCTTCAGCGGGGCGGTCACCTGTCCTTCAGCGGGGCGGTCACCTGCCCTTCAGAGAGGCGGTCACCTGCCCTTCAGAGAGGCGGTCACCTGCCCTTCAGCGGGGCGGTCACCTGCCCTTCAGCGAGGCGGTCACCTGCCCTTCAGCGGGGCGGTCACCTGCCCTTCAGCGGGGCGGTCACCTGTCCTTCAGCGAGGCGGTCACCTGCCCTTCAGAGAGGCGGTCACCTGTCCTTCAGGACCACGGAGAGCGCAGTCTCCTCCCGACTTGACTGTGGAACCGAGGGGGTGGGTCTCGGGGTGGAGACAAGACATCGTAGATGCTGTGCCCTTCCTGACAGCCGTGCTCAGGCCGGACCTGGGTGGACCACACCCCGTGCATGGAAGGGTCCATTATTAAACAGGCACAAACAGAATAAACCGAGAGGAATAGTTTTTAAAAATCAGCTTTGTTGAGGGGTAATAAACATGCAGAAAGTCACACGTTTAAGTTAAACAGTGTGACACAGGTGTACGCCCGGGAAGCCGCCTCTCAGGCGCTGAATCGGTGCCTGTCCCCCCCCCCCACTCGTGTGTTGAAGCCCGAGCCCCCCGACATCAGACTGACTGTGTTTGGAGAGAAGGTCTTCAAAGAGGTAGGGAGCTGAGATGAAGCCATTAGGGTGGCCTGACGCCCTCTAACGGAGAGGACGGCAGGGCGCGGAGGGGTGACCGCGAGAAGAAACGGGGAAGGGGGCCGTCTACACACCAAGGAGGGGGCCTCGGGGACCCCAGCCCGCCGACGTCTGGGTCTCAGACGTCCAGCCTGCAGGACGCGCCGTGACTCGGAGCAGGTCTGCACGGAGCCCGTGGACCCCGGGGGGACTGCCATCGCCACAGTGCGCCTCATGGCCGAGACCAGAGTGTGCTTCCCGCATGTTGAGGTCTTCCTTAACTCCCTTGCTCTCTGACAGTGATATTTGCAGTGTACAGACGCTTCCCACCTTTTATCAGATCTGTCTCTAGTATTTCATTGTTCGATGCTCTTGCACACGGTATTTTTATTTTTTTCAGTCTTAATGTCTGCTCGTCTGTCGCCAGCGTGGGGAAGCAGGGTTGACGTCTGTAGGCCGAGCTGGTGCCCTGCAGCCTTGCTGACCTCACCTCCGCAGCAGCCGCGGGGACGCCGCCTCCTCCCGACACCGGTAGCCGGCAGTCCGGCCAGAGGCTGACCGGTTCCACGGGCTTTCTCAGAGCCAGCTTTGGGCGTCATTGGCTTTCTCCACGACTCTTGGATTCCTATTATTCACTTTCTCCTCCTTACGTTGGGCTTAAGGGCCTGTTTTTCTGATTTCTTAGAGTGGACCCTGAGGCCATCGGCGTGTCCTCGGTCTGAAGATACTGATTCCTCCTGACAGAGCCAGGTCTCCTGTGTGCTCTCCCCAAGGCCCTGGGAACTCAGGCCCAGCCGGCGCTCCTGGGCTCTCCCCTGCCTTGTGTGAGCACTGGGTCCTGTCCTTCCTGACCCTTGGGTGGGTCTTTCTATGAACTTGAGCGGCTCCTTCACACCCATGTGCTGGCCAGAGCTCAGCCGATACGTGTGGGCACCACGTGCGGCTCTGCACAGCTCTCCTGGGTCCAGCTCGCTCCCCCCGGGACTGTGTCCTGCGGACCCTCCCTGCCTCGGTCTCCGAGACTCTCGGCTCAGGCCATGCGGCAGGGCCTGGACGCCCCGGGCAGTCGCCGTGGCACCCGCAGGGCTTGCCCCTCTCCTTCCCCGGCTCTCAGGGATCAGTTCATTGCCAGTGTCCAGAGTCTTGAACATGATTTTTGGTTTTTTAACAATTTCATCTTTTCCATCTCCCTGCTCCAAAAATCCATTCAGTATATTGTCCTCAGAGAGAAGACGTATCAGATATTAAACTGAGGAGGGCAGATACCGCACCTGGTCTTATGGTCTTAGTCCAGAGGCCGTGCGTGGGCTGGCATTGCAGTACCCCGGGAGCCGTGTACCCCGCTGGGGGAATAACTGAGGTTCTGAATAAAAGATGAAAAAATGTATCAGAAACGTTGGCCCTTCCCGGGTCCCGAGCCTGCCCGCCTTTGGACCTGGACTACTCCTGGCTCCCGGGGTCCGCAGTTGCCGACTCCCCTGCACCCCGTGGGGCCTGCGGCCGCCAGGACCATGTGAGCCGATGCCTTGCAATAAATAAATCTCTGACCGACGTGGGCGTGTACATGTGCACCCCGCGGGCTGTGTTCTCGGGAGAGCCCTGAGTGAGACGGACCTTTGTCCCGGGCGGGAGAATCGACGGCCCTCGTCACACAGTCGGAACGAGAGCGCTGGGTGCCCTTATTTACTGATACAGAGGGTCGTTTTGCGTGGTGTGGAGTCACCCCGTCACCTGTCGATCTCGGGAAGGCTGGGCTTCCCTGATTGGGTTTTCTCGTGAGGGGAAGTGGGGGGACTCGGGCCGAGAGCCAGAGCCGACTGGAGGGGCGTCCGTGGGAGGCACCGTGAGTGGCGGGCAGTGTCTGGCTCCAACCCTCCCAAACGCGAGCCAGATGGTCCGAGGCTGCTGGCGATTTCCCAGCCCTCCCCGCGTTTGGCCAAGCGGAGGCTCGGCGGGTGCAGCGGGGCCCCGGCTGGCACGCCCCGCGCTCCCCCTGCCTTGTTAGAGCCGCGGCTGCAGCCCTGTCCACGCATTACAGGCTCCATAAAGCAGGCCTGATTGCAGTTATGTTAGCGCGCCGACGCGGGGAGACAGCCGGCCCCGGATTAATCAGCGCGCGCCGGGCTCCCGGGCGCAGTGGCTGTCTCGAGTCACATCCGACAGCCCGTCTGCCCTGGGTATTACACGGACAAAAGCCATTTCTGGTCCTGGGAGACTTCCCCATCCTGCACTTAAGAATTTTTATGGGTTGGCGGTGACATTTCTATTTTAATTTGCTAATTATTATTGCTGAAGTTGAGAGGCAACTCCAGATTTATTGCATTTCACAGTCTGTTGTGTTCCACATACAGCTGTGAATCGTAACAGGCAGGAGGGCGCTGTGCCCGCGGCCGCATTAACCCGCTGGGCCCCGGGCAGCGGCTGCCAGGTCAGACCCTGCTCCTCCTGGGGGGCCAGTCGGCACTTACCGACAGACACCCCACGGCCCCCTGGCCAGGAGCCTTGGCGAGGACCCTACGGAGCCGCAGGGGGGCCTCGGCCCCTCCTCCCGGTGTTCTTGCCCCACGGGGTCCGCGGGCGACTCTTCCCGTCTCCTCCAGGCGCTGCCGGCTGCCCGGTAGCTCAGCGCATAGCAGCTGGACGCGGGGCGCCCACTTCCACGGCCCAGGCCAGGAGGGTCACTCATGTTCGCAGCAGGTCAACATCCCTCAGGTTCCCCCGGAGTTAGTGTGGGCGGCACAGACGCATTTTCACTTAGGGCCAGCGCTGCCTTTTATATTTTTATTGCTATATTTTCATTTGCAGCCCCACCTCCCCATTATTATTATTTTTAATCCTTGCCTGAGGGTATTTTTTCCATTGCTTTTGGAGAGAGTGGGAGGGAGGGAGACATCACCTTGAGAGAGACGCATCGATTGGTCGCCTCCTGCATGTGCCCTGACCGGGGCCGGAGATCGAGCCTGCCCCCGAGGTACCTGCCCTTGGCCGGAATCGAACCCAGAACCCTGCAGTCCGAGGGCCGACGCTCTAACCACCGAGCCAAGCCAGCCAGGGCTCCCCCTTATTATTAGGTGCTCTTGCGCGGCCGGCGTGGCTCAGCGGTTGAGCAGCGACCTATGAACCAGGAGGTCGCAGTTCGACTCCCGGCCCAGGGACATGCCCGGGTTGGGGGCTCGATGCCCAGGGGGCCGTGCAGGAGGCAGCCGATCGATGACGCTCTCATCACGATGTTTCTCTCCCCCCTCTCCCTTCCTCTCTCTGAAATCAATAAAACATATTTTAAAAAAAAGTGCTCTTGCACTGCTCCGACATCGCTCAGTGTGCACCCCCCCATAAATTGCAAACTCCGCAAGGACAGGGACTGTGCCAGCCCCTCAATCCCTGAGCCCAGTCGCACGAGAGCCAGCAAATGGGAAACGGACGCTTTGATGATTAATAATTTGTTCACTGAAACATTGCAGCACAGGGACCCTGGAAATAATTGACCGACGAGAGAAACAGGCTGCGGTGGATTATGGCGCTTGAAGACCCGGATCTGTGATTAAAAATTACACCTATGAGTCCGTAGTGACACGGCAGCCACTCGTACCTTAGCGTTCAGTGAAAAGGCGGGGTTAAATACACGCAGCCTGTGATCCGAGCTACACGAACATATTATTGTTTAAACTGACCTTGTTCCAAAAAGAATTTAAGACAAACCGCGCAACTATTGACGTAGTCACACACAGCCGGGAAGGTGTTAGCTCAGAAAGCCGCCGGTCGTCTCCCTCACCCAGTGACGCCTGGAAACGGCGCCTTTCTCTAGGCAAGGTCGTCACCATCTCAGTCATGAAGGCATCGGGGTCCCGTGTCTCCCCAAGGGGTCTGGACGTGACGACAGGTTTGTCTGCCAAGATGACAAAACCGAACCCGTGTGCGCCGGGCCCGCAGTGACCAGGGCCCGTGCTCCACGCGGTCGCGGGGACGGCCTTCAGCTGCCCTCGTCCACGCCCGTCAGTGCCTGTGGCTGCTCCCCGGCGGGAAGGGACAGAAGGTGCCCGGCGCCCACAGGTCAGGCCGATGTCTGATTCTTGGCCGAGCTACCCGGAGGCAGGTGTCCCTGCTCCCCTGAGAGCTGCGGGTCGTGGGGGCCTCGCTGCGGGGCCTCTCCCGCGGCGGCTGCCGGTCACTGAGCTGCCTCCTGCTCTGCCCGTGGGCGAGGGCACCCGAACCCCTATTCCACACACCTGGGGAACTCGGCCCTAATGAGACCCCCGGAAATTACCTGGAGGCTGTGTTTTGGGGCGGGGCGGGAGGGCCTCCTGAATCCCCCCGAGGCCTGAGGGGCTCTGCAGGGCTCCCTGCTCTGGCTGTGACGTTGGACTCGTGTGGGTAACACGGCTCGAGAGGGGACCACAGGCTGCCCGGGGGCTGGACCTGGCTCTGTCTCCGGAGAGGCTCGCAGGGGAGAAGTGGACCTTGACCGCGCCCAGGGTGGTTTGTTTAGGGGACAGACTCGCTCACGGGGTCCTCCTCCTGTGTCTGCTCTGCACCGCCCTCTGCACCCACCTCTGGGACCCGCGCCTCTAGGGCTGCTTTGCTCCCTCTTTGCCTGGGAGGAAATCCGTGTTTGGTCAGAGGACACCCTGTTTCTTGTGGGTGCAGCCCCTGACCGTGACCCTGCACCCGGGTGGCACCTACCGTGAGCTTGTTCAGCGCTCCATAGGGTTCCCTTCGCCACGTCTCCCGGGCGCGGCCGGCCCTCGCGAGACCAGCCGCAGGGGGAGCAGACGCCGCGCGGCAGGTGGTTTGTAGGCCCCGGCCTGTGAGCGTGACTCTCGGTGGACAGTCTCGGGGCCGCAGCTGCCCTGGGGCCCGTAAGGACACTGAGGCCCAACTGTCCCCGCCTGTGGCTGGCCGTTCTCTGCGTCACCTCGCAAATGTCCCCAGGCAGTCTGCCACCTCCCTCAGCCGGGCTGGCACAGGCTGCCCCTCCCATGCCCGAGGGGGCGAGGGGACCGCGCGTGGGGCCTGAGGCTGTGACGGGTGAGAACACACCGTCCGGTGGCCTGCGGGTGGGTCGGCGCTAACGGCATCGCGGCGGCAGCCCCACGGGGCTGGGGAGGGGGGATGGTGCGGGACCAGAGCGCAGAGAGGAGCTGGGGGGGCCTGGGGTCGGCAAGCCCCCCGGGCCCTCCTTGGATGGACCCAGAACCCGCAGCCCCCAGGCTCCCGCTCGTCAGGGTGAGCGCGGCCGCCCGGCGGGGACTCCCCGCCGTCTCCCCGCGGCCCGGCCTCCTCTCAGCGCGGCCAACGCGCCTTTAACACCCCAGGTCAGACCATGTCCCGCCCGTTCCCCCAAACCCTCCAGCGGTTCCCTAAAATGAGTGAAATAGCGTCAGAAATTCCTGTCTGCCTGCGGCCTCGGGAAGGGCACTTGCTTGGAAGTGGGGTCTCTGCGGATGAATTGAGATGGTGTCCTTGTCACGGGAGGAGAGGGACAGAGGCAGAGGCTGGAGGGGCGTGTCCCCCCCCCCGCCCGGAACCCCGAGCCTCGCCGCAGCCCCCAGGAGCTGGAGGCGGCCGGGGCCCACTTCTCCCTGGAGCCCCCGGAGGGAGCCCGGTCCTGCCAGCCCCTGACTGTCTTCCCACCTCGAGCTGCGGGGACGCGTGTCTGTTACGCTGAGCCCCTGGCTTGTGGTTTGTGACAGCGGAAACCCGCCGCCGCCTCCGTCCTGAGCACCCGCCATGTCCTGCGGCCGGAGCCTGCTGTCCCAGGACTGGCTCCGGGGGGGGGGCTGTTCTAACTGCAGGTCTGAGCAGCCTCAGCACAGGAGGCTCTTCCCTGAAGCCGAGACCTTTCTCCTGCTCACCTGCAGGAGCACTTGCGGCTTCTCTCGGGCACATCCGAGCGGCCGGCAGCACCGCCCCGCACGTTGGGGCCACTGCTGAGAGCCAGGGCGACAAGAGCCCAAGCGCCGAGACACCGAGATCTGGTCCCCGAGGTGGCTGTTAAGTGGCGGGCGGGCGGGGAGCGCCGGCCGCGTGGGGATGCTGGACAGAGGGGTGATTCGCGTCCCACGGGACAGGGAGGGATGGCCCGTCGGCGCCCGTGGCTGCTCCACCAGACAGAGGAGACAGAAAATGCCCAGCGCCCACAGGTCGGGGGGGGGAGAGCTCGGGACTTTACGACGCTCCTCTGGGCGGTGTAACTTAAAGCGTGTGGATTGTTTATTTCTGGGATTTTCGACTTAATATGCTTGGAGCAAGGCTGACAGAGTAACTGGAGCCTCGGGAAGCAAGGCCCGGGTGAGGGGAGGGAGCGGGGCCGTGTCCTTGAGGGAGCAGTCTGCAGCCCGCGGCCCTGCTGGGGCACCTCGGGCACCCCGGCTCCCGGGGCCAGGGCCGGTGGGCCGGGGAGGCGGGCGGGTGAGCCACGCGGGCTCGCTGGAGGCTCGGGGCAGGGTGCGGCCGGCAGGGCTCCCTCAGACCCTCGGCTGGTCCCCGTCATTTTCGCTCCTCTGTTGCTTTCGTCCGTAACTGATGGGCAGGAAATACCCCTGGCCCCCGCCTTCAAGGTAACGAGGGCATTAGCGATGCGTGATGGAGGCGGGAGATCGCCTTCTGACACGTAAAACGCAAAACCAGCAGAAGTGCAGGTGGGAGCCTCTTCGAGGTCAATGAGAAAGGCCGGGAGCCTCTCCTCCGTTTGGGTCAGGATGAAGCTGCGGGTCTGCTGATCTTCCAAAGGGCTTCCTGCAGAATAGTGCGGCTGTTTATTAACATCCAGGAGGCGAGGGCGAGCTGCGGCCGTTCCTATAGCAACCGCTCGGGGGAGGGGGCAGCTGCGACACCCGTGCCCGCCCACGCCGGCCCCTCCAAGGGGCGCCGGGGCCCTGGCTGAGAGGCGAGGTCGCCGCGAGCTGCCTCCCGGCTTCGTCTCCGGGCGGAACGGAGAGGAGGTTAGAGTTCGGGAAAAGCAGCATTCGGAGAGAGGGGACATTGGCTCTGTGCCTGCGAATAGCACGATAGCTCTCAGGCCCCGGCCCGTGGCGTGCGGCCGGCACTGGTGACAGCGGGAGAGGCCTTGTCCTCTGCTGGTGCGCGTGTGACGCGGGGAGGCCACTGGGCGAGGGCCTGGCGCCTCCTCAAAAGGCTCAACACGGCCCGGCCGGCGTGGCTCAGTGGTTGAGCGTCAACTCTTGAACCAGGAGGTCAGGGTTCGATTCCCGGTCAGGGCGCATGCCTGGGTTTCGGGTTCGATCCCCAATAGGGGGCGTGCAGGCGGCAGCCGATCGATGGCTGTCATCACTGAGGTTTCTCTCTCTCTCTCCCCCCCCCCCCTCTGAGATCAATAAAAACATTTAAAAAAAAAAAGACTCAACACCGAGTTGCCATAGGGCCCAGCAAGGCTACGTCCAGGTGTGCGCCGGAGAGAGCTCGCCGCGCCCGTCCGCGCACCCGGGGCCGTGAGAGCCCACGGCAGCCTTCGTTGTGTGGCCCAGAGTGGAAACGGCCCAGACGCCCACCACCAGGAGCAGGGACAAGCCAAACGGGGTCTGTGCACGTGACACAGGGCGATTCGGCCGCGGGAGGGACGAGGCATCGCCACCAGCTGCGTCCCGGTGGCCCCGGACACGTGGCGGGACGCCGAGTGGCAGTAGGCGGCCACACGAGACCACGCTGCCTTGGTTCCCCGGGGCCGCAGGGACAACCCCAGGGACTGCGCGGCTCCCACACGCGCATCGCCCGGCTCTGGAGCCCGGGCTCCAAAACCAAGGCTTCAGTTTATGAACGTGGGGCAGATGCAGTTCACCCCGTAACAGACTCTACTTCCCGAACCGTCCAGGATATGCAAACCCACGGAGACAGGCCGTGGCTCAGTGCTTGCCACGGTCGTGGGGAGACGGGGCCACTTTTACTCAGAGAAGCCGTCTCCCCTGGAGGGAGCTCCGAGCTGCAGGAAGCCCCATATGCTGTGGCCTGGGCTGGGCCTGGGGTCCCCCAGCTGTGGAAGCCCCACGGGTGGTCCACCCTGCACGGCCGGTCCCTTGAAGCCCCGGGTCAGGGCAGGGGACTCGGCCCGTCTGCCTTCTCTGCCCCGGTCCCCGGTCAGACCCTTAGCTTTCTATCTTGATTCCAACTGACTCAGAGACGATACCAGCCAAGCGTGTGACTCATTTGCATTTTAATTCCCCGTCCCAGCAGCCGGGGACGCCTCTCGCCCCGAGAGTCGAGTCGGAGGCGTCCTAATGGGATGTCTCCCCGGAGAGGGGCCTCGGGGGGAGCGGAGGCCTCTCGGGAGTCCGGCGCGGACACCTTCCCATTCCCAGCAGTGAGGCTGCCGAGACGCCCGGCAACGCGTCCCCTCCCGACATCCTCCCTGGCGACTCCCAGGCATCGCCCTTCATCGCGAGGGGGCTGTTTTCCCAGACGCAGCACCTCCCGAGCCCCGGCACGTGAAGCAGGTCAGAGCGGACCCCCGCTCAGCACGACACCGTAAGTTCACACTTGGAGCTCAGACCCCGACCGGAGAAAACATAAAAACAGGGACGTTATAGTGACACAGCCGTCATTTTGAGAGACGTGGAGACATTTCCTCGGCAGCCGATGCCACCAGCAGACAAAATAATCTGTCAGGATGGAGCCGATCGGAACAGCACAATTGATCAAATTGAGCTAATTCACATAAATGAAGCATCCCGGCAACGACAGGATGCGCTTGCTTCGCACAGGGATAAATGAACGCGGGACACGTGCCCGCGCGGGCCGGGCGGGAGCCCGGGAAGCCAGGCCTGACCGTTTCCAAAGGACAGGAGCGATTCGGGCGATGTTCTCAGAGCAGTCAGTTCACCAGAGAGAACGTGAGAGTCTCGGCTGCTCTGTAATCGAGCCACACGCTCCCAAGCAACCCGGGGTTCGGAAAAGAAGCCGCAGTGGAAACTTGGAAATTAGAAAATATTTTTAACGAAATGATCCTGGGGACACGTAGGTGGCGGCTGGAGAGAAATCTGTAGCCCTATAGACATGGAGAAAGGCCGGGAAAGTCAGCCGCTTAGGATTCCACTGCCGAGGAGCTGGAGAAAGAAAACCGGACCACGTCCGAAGGAAATAGGAGGGAGACGCTGTCGAGACAAAAGCAGAAAGAGAGGTGATCGAGGCAAACACGCAATAAAGAAAACCAATAAAGCCCAGAGTAGGTTATTTGAGAAAATAATAAAGCTGATAAACTAACAACACTGATCAGGAACAGAAGAGAAAACACACGAGGCAGGAAGGGGAGGGGGGCCCCCTGTGGCGCCGGCACCCACAGCGTCTCGGTAACGTGAGCAGAGGTCTGCTGACCATCTCGCAGCCCAAATGCCGGGCGTCACAAAAAATGTGCACACACCCGAACAGCTGAGAACTCCCGTAATTTTCACCCCTTTTCAGGTTTAACTGGTTTGAAATAATGGGTGAAGCCAGACTAAGCTTTGAACAAATAAAATCTACCCCAAAGTGCCACTAGACTTTGTTTTTTTTCATGAGGACACATAAGAGATAAACGTTTATGGGACAAACCCAGCAACAGTCGATGCCCCGAGGGCGCAGAAATGCCGCAGGAAATGCCCCGTGACGTTCGCGATCCCGCTGCTCCCCGCGGTCGGCAGGGCCTGGGCCGGAGCGGCCGTCAGTTTGCAAACAGGCGCCGACGGAAAGAACCGTCTATTCCCGCAGGTTCTTTAAAACGTTGAAAATGAGCCGTGTGCCAATAAACCCTGACGTTGCCATCATTCGAAGTGCGTCTACCTTTTTGGGGGACACCCTGTGTATAGCGAATTCTGACAACACAGTAGAGGCAAGAAAAACAACCCGATCAAATGGGTGAACGACTTGAACCGACACCTCGCCGCGGATGACACGCCAAAGGCGAGCAACCCCGTGAGCAGACGCTCCACAGAAACGCGAAGACTGCGACCGCCGGGAGCCCTGGCCAGCCTGGCTCCGTTGGTCGGGCGTCGTCCGATGCACCGGGAAGGCCCCTGGTCCGATTCCTGGTCAGAGCACATGCCCAGGTGGAGGGTTCAACGGGAGGCAGCCGGTGGGTGTTTCTCTCACATCGACGTTTCTCTCCCCGCCTCCCGCTCCTGTCTCTCTCAAGTCAATAAAACACATTGAAAACACAGACGCACAAAAAATAAAACCGCAGTGAAACGCTGCCACCCATCCGCCAGACTGGCTAAAAGGACAAGGACCGACAATACCAAGAGCTGGCACGGGCGGGGAGTAACTCTGCGGCCGAGGTGCGGACGCGCAGAGACCGCGGGAGGCCGGGCGCCGGCGTGGCGCTCCACGAGAGGACCCCGGAGGCGCTGCCCAGATGGTCACCAGGACGGGCATGCGGAGCTCACGCACCTGTTAATCCGCATGCATTTCCCAGACATTGTTGAATATCGTGCTCAAGATCTGAGCAAAATCCTGCATTTGAGTCTCGCCTTAGTTGAAAGGAGGGAGGGAAATATCCATTGGGAGACGTGGAATGATCTCCAGCGTGAGCTGTTAGATGGAGAAATCCAGGGGCGAACCGTGCGCACAGGCTGCTACTTTTCAAATAAAACGAATGAAAATGATCGCGTAAGGGACAGATGGAAGACAGAAGAAGGGACAGGGTGAAAGTGACGGTTTTCTGCGTTTACCTCGTTTCTACTTTGGTATCGTATAAAATTAAACTTATAGAAAATGGGGCGGGGGGCGGAGGAAAGAATTACCTGGTTAGCGCGTGCTCTGTGGTTGGTAATTATAATACATAGATGATAACCCTGTGAAGTGTACTTGAAAGTTGCTAAGAGAGTAAATCTTTTTTTAAAATATGTTTTTATTGCTTTTTAGAGAGAGGAAGGGAGAGGGAGGAAGAGAGAAACATCCTCGACGGGCTGCCTCCTGCCCACCCCCTGCTGGGGATCGAGCCCCACACCTGGGCACGTGCCCCGACCTTGAACGGACCCGGCGACCTCTTGGTGCCCGGTTGACTCTCAGCCACTGAGCCGCACCAGCCGGGCGAGAGAGTGGATCTCAGACGTTCTCACCAGAGGTGCCGATGCGGCACGGGGGGGGGGGGGGCTGCTGCTGGTCTCCGAGGTGCGAAACTTTCCCCTTAACGCCTTGGCCCACGTGTTGATTTTTTATTGTGTCTAATCATTGTGCTACGCGGCATGAAACCTGGCCCTTTGCTACCCCCCCGACCCCCATCTCCCTCTGCCGTGGGTTACGGCTCTTCGTCCCGAGTTACTCAGGAGGCAGTGACTGGGTCCCGGTCCTGAACTGGAGCCCAGCACGGTTCTGGGGCCGAGGCTACAGGCCCATAAGTACCTGGGAGATACGCGATTGAGCGTATGGGCTCCTCCAGGGCAAGGATGGTCATTCTTTTGTTATCGGGGGGACTCAGCGTAGGAGCTGGGGTGGCAGTGAGTGAGTGAGTGAGTGAACGAATGAATGAAAGGAGCGTCCTCGCCTCCTGGTGCCCCCACAACGCACACCCCTTAGGGGGGGAACTGGCTGTTCCCCGTGACTCCTGGCCCCTCCACCCCGGGGACCACCCAGAAAGAGCCCGGCCCGGCCTTCACCTGTGGGGGCACCGGCAGCACTCACACCCGCAGCCCACGCCCTCGGCCTGAAGCTGAACTTAGATGAAGCTATTTTGGGGGTCTCACCGCTTCTCTGAGACGGGGGTCTCCTGGGCAGGGGCTCACGGCTGGCAGGCGTGCGCAGGGCGTGGAGCAGGGGTCCCCTCCTTCCCACTCCCCCCGAGCCTGGGCCCCCGTGTGGGACTCCGCCAGCCCTGAGGCCTCTCCCTGACAGGTGCCGCCGGGACGGTTGGGCCTGTCGGGGCCCATCAGGGTGGGCTGGTTTCAGGCGGTGAATTGAATTTGCAAGCAAGATAATCGGTTATTGATTGAAGGGTGAGCCACGGCTCCCGCCTGCTTCTGGGGAAATGAACCTCTTCTCTTTCTGGAACATTTACTTGTCGCAGCAGAGCAGCGATGGCTTACGCCTGGGCGGTCAGAGGCAGCTCCGCAGAAGTGATCTGAGTGGGTCGAGCCGGGTTCCCCCCTCCCCCCCTCCCCCCCGAGTCCAGGTTATTTATGGAGGTGAAATTGGGCTGAAATCCTGGGCCTGGGACAGGAGGCTCCGTCCTACCCAGTGGGAGGCGAGACCCGCATTTAAATCCAGGTGCCAAAGCTTCAGGTAGGAAGTCTTCTGGACCCAGGTGAGGGGAGGGAGCCCCATCCTTCTGGACCCAGGTGAGGGGAGGGAGCCCCATCCTTCTGGACCCAGGTGAGGGGAGGGAGCCCCATCCTTCTGGACCCAGGTGAGGGGAGGGAGCCCCATCCTTCTGGACCCAGGTGAGGGGAGGG
This sequence comes from Miniopterus schreibersii, assembly GCF_964146895.1. Classification (NCBI taxonomy): domain Eukaryota; kingdom Metazoa; phylum Chordata; class Mammalia; order Chiroptera; family Miniopteridae; genus Miniopterus; species Miniopterus schreibersii. The sequence goes on along the minus strand of NC_138109.1, from coordinate 2,319,481 downwards.
AGCCCCATCCTTCTGGACCCAGGTGAGGGGTGGGGAGCCCCACCCTGCTCCTGTAGCTCACTCCCTTACCTGGGTCTTTTACCTGGACCCCACCTGACAACTCTGGCCCCCAGAATCCCACAGAGGGCGGGTCTCCACCTACTGCGCCAGGGCCAGGACCGGGGTTTGGCCACGATCCCCCAGTTCTGAGAAGCCTGTGACTGTAGGGGCACCATCCACCTACCAGCGGCACCCCGGGAGCGAACGTGCACCTCCCTTGCTCTTGGCATTCGTCATTGTTGCAAAATGCATCCGGATTCCCGACAAGCTAGAGGGGGAAGCGTGAGGCGGGGCGTGGGGTGCGCTCTTCTCACCATGACGTGTTTACGTGTTTGCGTCTCACTCTGTACCCAAGGCTTTGCTGTGGGAGCTGAGCCGGCCGCTCCTGTGTCCCTCCTACAGGTCTTGGCTCAGAGGTGACCAGCCCAGGGGCCTCGGGTGCACATGCACGTGTGCCCTGCGGGTGCCGCATCCAGCTACAGACTGGGCGAGGCCCTTCTGACCTCCTGACGCCTGAGCTCCTTCAGCCTGGGGGGGTCTGTATGACCAGGGACCTGTCACCTGGAGCTTGTCCCCCCACCCCCCAATTTAGCTCATGCTCTCCACTTGGGGCCCCAGAATTTCTGGCCCTGAAGCCCTGAGCTAGGGACCAGGGTGGCCGAGGGGCTGTCAGCAGAAGGCGTAGTCAGAGCCTGGCCTGGGTGCTGACCCCGAGCCCAGGGCTGCCAGTCACAGGGCAGGAGAGGGCGCCGGGCAGGGCAGGGTCCGGCCGGCTCTCCGGGGCTGAGGCTCAGCTGCAAGGAGCACGGCGTCTGGATTGGACCCTGGCCTTCCGGCTGCCTGGAGGGGGACCTGCCCAGGTGAGAGGCCCTGATGCGCCTCCTTCAAGCTCGCCGGGTTGGTTTCTGTGCCCGCCTCGCTTGCTCTCCTGCCTGGGTCCCCGGTGTCAGGGGCAGGTCTCCTGCTTGCCAGGTACAGGAAGGAGCGACACCCACCTGTGCAAGCAGGCGCTCTGCTGTCCCCCGGGCGCTGTGGCTGCAGCTGGCAGCTCTGTGCACCTGCACCAGGTAGGTCGAGGACACTATTAGGAGATTTCCAGCTCAGAATCCAGCGGTCTCCCCTTGCTCCCCATTGCCCACCAGGGGCCTTGTCCTGCAGGACTATGCTTGTGGACGACACTTCTGTCCTTGGTGACATTTCCTGGGGTGGTTTCCTCTTTGCCCTGGGGGTGGGGGACTCTGAAGGGAGTTTGCGTCTCCCTGCCTCGGGGGAGGCCCGACGTCAGCCCCCCCTCCATTCTGCACCCTGGCGGTGCAGAAGCCTTTGCGCCCTGGCCCCGGAGTGGAGCCGAGCCCCGAGCCAGGGCAGGGGCCTCCTCTGTATTCCCGGCCACGTCCGTCCGAAAGGGCAGCAGGTCTGCATTTAGATCTCGGGCCGGCCAGGGACCCAGGCGGTGTGGCCCTCGTGTTTACTCGGGAGGGAGCCCTTTCCATCTGCAAATATTAGCTGGTCCGGCTTCGCTCTGAGAGACACTGTGAGTCAGACAAAGGCCACACCAGGAGGAGGGGAAGAGGGGGTGAAGGTTCTCGGGGGCGGAGTCAGTGTGCACAGTGAGCCCAGCCCCCCCATCACAGAGAGCGTGGCCTTTGGCCCCTGGGGTGCTCGGGGGCAGGGATTCTGCCTCATTAATTTTCCGGTCACCTTGGGGTTAACTGGGGGTAAGGAGAGAGACGCCTCCTCGCTGCAGATTTAGGGGTGAAAAACCCCTGTGCTGTGGTACCAAACCCAGGGCGGGACTGAGACGGAGTCTGGGGTGCCGTGGCGGGGTCCTCATTCCCCAGCCAGTGCCCGGTCCTGGAGGGACACCTTGGAAGGTGCGGGGCCCCAGGACACACCCTGTGAGCTGTTTCACTTTTCAAACGAGCGCTGGGGCAGGAGTCACGCTTTCCTGCCCGCTTCTCCTCTCCGGGCTCCGGAGCAGGCGAGCCATTCCCAGGAAAGGGGGTCACTGGCTCCCAGGGGGCGGAGCTCCCTGCTTTTTCCTGAAAGATGACGAAGGGACAGAAACCACGTGAAGCACCAGCTACTGATCGGATACGGGGGCAGAGAGCTGGCGGGCTCCCTGGACGGGCCAGGGGTTGGATTCAGCTCTGGGCTGAACCGTGTTTTCCCACGTTCACATGCTCAAGTCCCAGCCCCAGGACCTCAGGAAGCAATTGTATTTGGAGATAGCCTTTAAAGAGGTGATTCGGTAAAAATGAGGCCATTGGTCCCTGATCCACTCTCACCGATGTCCCTGTAAGAAGGGAGCTCATGAGTAAAGGGAAGGCCTGTGGAGACACGTTGGGAAGATAACCAGCTACAAACCAAGGAGAGGACCCCAGCCCTGCCCACACCTTGACCTGGGACTTCCAGCCTCCGGAACTACCAGAAAATAAATCCTGTGTTTAGGTGACTCTGTCGGTGGCACTTTCTTTTGGCTGCCTGAGCAGATGCGTGCAGGCGCCTGGGCCCAGGGGTGCCGAGGGGCCCCTCCGGCACGGACGTCCCGGGATCAGCCAGCACCGCGCCTGCCTCTGGGGAGGGTCGCCCCTCTCCCATCCCCCTGCTCCCTGGGGGACGGCACACGCCGGCCTCCCAGAGCCCCCGCAGCCGGCCCGGCCAGCAGGCCGAGTTCAGGGTGCTGGGGCCACCCCTCATTTGTCTCCACTAATGAAGCCCCACTGGAGAGCCGAGGGCCGGGAGAGCTGCCGAGACAATTTCCTCTTCACAGATGCTCGTATTTCAACCAACAGGCCTCCAGTGAGGAATCCGTAATTAACAGAAGGAAGGTCACGATTCCAAGGCGTCCCCGGGCCCGCTCCTGGGATGCATGGGCCGCGGGCCTGGCCCAGAGCAATTCCTATTTTCTTCACTAACAGGGAAGGACATGTGGAGGGGGGTCAAGAAATGCGTCTCTGGCCCGGCCGGTGTGGCTCAGTGATTGAGCGTCGACCTAGGATCCAGGAGATCGCGGTTCGATTCCCGGTCGGGAAACACGCCCGGGTTTTGGGCTCGATCCCCAGCAGGGGGCGTGCAGGAGGCAGCCGATCAATGACTCTCATCATTGATGTTTCTCTCTCTCTCCCTCTCCCTTCCTCTCTCTGAAATCAATAAAAATATATTAAAAAAAGAAATGCAACTGTGAGTTTTTTAGGCACAAAGTAAAGGGACCACTAAATGTATCACATAACAGTAAGTGACCCCTCCCCCCGCAGAGACACACCCCTGCCTGTCACCTGTCCCGGCGGCCGCAGTGGGTGGCGAACCAGGACACAAATTGCATCTCGGTCCCGTCCCGCTCTCTGCGTGCCGGCTGCCCTAAGTGTCGGCTGATAATCGCTGCGGAAACGCCAGGCCAGCGCGAGCGGGATACATCTGGGGACACGCTTTCCTGTCTCGGTGGGTTTACTGGTGGCTGGAGCCGGGTCTGTGGACCAGGGTGTCAGGCCCGGCTTGGTCACGGCGTGAGGTTCTACGGCTGCTGGAACAAATGACCCCGAGCTTGGTGGTGTCAGAAACAGTCCTAGGGGACGGAAGCCTGAATTGTCTTACGGGGCTAACGGCGAGGTGTGGGCAGGGCTGCCTCCTCCTGGGGGAAGCTGCCCCCCGCCGCTTCCAGCCTCTGGGGCTGCTGGCAGGCCCGGGCTGTGGCCCGTCACTCCCGCCCGTGTCTCTGGGCCTGCGCGGCCCCCGCCCCTTGAGTGTGGAGTCCCCTTCCTTGCTCACCTGGGGATGCTGATGGCACTGAGCGCCCGCCCCTAACTCAGGATCATCTCGCCAGCTCGGGAGCCTTAACTTAGTCCATCCGCAGAGTCCTCTCTGCCGTAGAAGGTCACATGGACAGGTTCCAGGGGTTAGGGCATGGCCGTGGGACCCACCGCAGTCATCTCTGTGGCTGTGAAGTTGGCAGGACCTTGGCCACATTGGGTCATTGGGGCTGATCTCAACTCTCGTCGCCATTGCGGGGCGTCTGCCCGAGGGCCCTGAGCTGGGGACGCAGACCTACCTGGTTGAATGTTTCTTGCTCAGCCACTTCTGTTGAAATCATTGGGGTTCCCCCACCCCCCATGCTTTTCAAAGCTGGCTTGTTGACGGTGTCACGATGGGGAGAGATGGATCCCAGGAGCCAGCTTTGAATCCCAGCCCTGCTGCCCACAGCTGTGGGCCCTGCGGATCCCTGGGCATCGCCCCCCCGCCGATCGCCAGTTGTGAGGAGGATGATGGGTATCCCTCTTGTTTGCGTTTTGTTGGGTTAAATAAGAAAACACACAGAGCCGGGCACACAGAAAACCCTCAGGGATACCGCACCCATCTCAGTGTCGCTATCATGTGGCTTGATGGAGTTTCCAATGAGTGGAATGACTTCATGAAGCTCCCGTGGGTTTCGCTCTGTCCCAGCCCCAGCTGCCACCACCTCTGCCGGGGCAGGGTGGGGTCGGGAGGAACGGGCAGGTCTGGCCACAGGGACATGGCGGGAGGGAGAGGAAACACCCATCTGTCATTCAGGGAGGCCGGGGGGTGGGACAGCCAACCGGACAGTGTTCACCGGAGAAGAAAGGGGTCCAGAGGATGGGGCGGTCTGTGCCGGACAGCAGGAAACAGGCCTGGGAAAGCCGGGGAAATGCTTTGAATAATAGCCCAGCTTCACTTTTCATTTTTTGGGGGAAAGAAATATTGGTGTATTTCCCCTGGTTCATTACGTGCTCCTCACGAAAATTGGAAAATACAAAAAAGTATAAACAAGAAAACGAGAATCATTAATAATTGAGAAGTAATTGCTCAGCAATAAGAGCCCCTCCAGCTTTAGGGGGTGACCGGAGACACCTTGCGGGCTGCCTTGCGGCGCTCTTTATGCCGCAGTAGGTCATGGAGAGAACTGTCGCCACAGAGACCAAAAGGTTAGCAGAGAGTGTCACAGACACTTTTAAGACGGTAAACTCAAAAACTTAGACAAACCCCTTGGAAGCGGTAAATGCCCAAAACTGACGGAAGGGAAATGGAAAATCTGGATATTCCAATAACCATTAAGGAAATTGAATTCAGTTCCTCACCTTCCTAGAAGGAACACACGGCACCCAGGCCATTTTGTGCCTCAGGGGACAGATACTTTTATTCTTAACACAAAACTTTTCAGAGAATGTTTTTGCAGAATCGACATAAAGACATCGTAATCTTGGTATCCAAACAAACGACAGTTGGAAAAAATGAAATTCTAGGCTAATCTCAAACAGACATGGTTGCAAAAATCCTGAAAACACGCCAACCAAATATGGCAGCAAGGTACAAACATCACAAAAAGCAAAAATAGAAAATATATTTATTTCCACATTAACAGCTTAAGGGAAAACATGTGTTTGGCTCAACATAGAGAAAGCATTTACTTAAATTCAATGCTCTTTTAAGATAAAGCTCATGTTTTTCAAGCTCCAAAACAGCCGTGATGATTCTAAAAAACTTTAGCAAACATCACCCCCAACAGCTAAATAAATGAAGCGTTTCTTTAAACCAAGAATGTCCACTGTCCCCTATTGTGAACATTGCTGCTATTCAACATTGTATTGGAGGAACTAAACGGTGCAATAAGACAAGAAAAATGAAAACATACAGACCAGGAGGAATAAATAAAACTGCCATTAGGCTGCAGAATGACACGCTTGTCTTAGAAAAATCCAAAATAATGGAGAGACAAATTGTGCACGTTAATTAGAGTATTTAGTAAGATTACTGGATATCAGACCAGTATACAAGTTAATTGCATATCTACACGGCATCATTAATGAATTAAACATTTAAACAAATATAACTTACAAATAGCAATAATAGAAGGAAACTAAGATAAATAAAAGATATGGAAGATCTTTGTAGTAAAAATTTTTAAAGGTGTAGAAGACATCTTTATGTCTTAAATAAAGATCTATCGCTTATTTATGGATAGTTCAAGATAATATTATAAACATGCCCATTCTCTCCAAATTTAATTTCAGCCAAAATCTCAGTAGGGTGTTATGTAGAACTGCGATTTCAAAATTCATATGGAAGAGTAAAGGTCTAAAAACAGTCAAAATATCCCTGAAGAAGAAATAACAGAACGTGAGGTCTGCTCACAGGTTAAAGTGTGGCAGGACCACTGCCTGGCTACAAGGGAGTCCGGCTCTACCAGGCTCAGTGCCCCTGAGGCTGGCGCTTCTCTGGCCTTCAGTGACCCGCCCATCTCCCCTGGCTGCCGGCCTGGCCTCCCTGAGGGTCTCTAGCCTGGTCTGTGTCTCTCACCAGCTTCCAGTCTGCATGGCCGGCCATGGTTCTGCCCAAGAGCCGTGGCTGGGCCGCCCACAGCCCTGGACCCCGCCCTCGGGACGGTTTCTGGACCACAGCCTTGAGACAAAGGCTTTCCTCTCTTACAGCAAGACAGCTGATTTTTGGTGCCCCAGAGGTAATACGTTGGGAAGGACCCATAGGCCATGTGTCTGCATGCTCGGTCAGAAAGTAACAGGAAGCCCTAGCCGGTTTGGCTCACTGAGGGGTCCTGGGTTTGATTCCAGCCAAGGGCACGTACCTCGGTTGCAGGCTCCACGCTGGCCCTGGTTGGGACGAGTTCGGGAGTTGATGTCTCTCCCACATCAATGTTTCTCTCTCTCTCCCACTCTCTCTGAAAAGCAATGGAAAAAATATCCCCAGGTGAAGATTAAAAAAAAAACACACCAAAAAGTAACAGTAACAGTAAAACCTACTAAAAGTGTGTGCCTTTTATGATCACCGTTTGGTGCTATTTCCAACCAGAGCCAGGGCCGAGTGCTCCTCCCGCGGGGCCCTGGGCTCCCCTCGGCCGCTTTCCCAGGCTGGACGTGTGTGCAGAGCCCAGCTCCCTGCACGGTGCTCCAGGCCCCACCTGCCGCCAGCATCTCCACTGCGGCAGGTGACAGCTTCCTGCTTCCCCTTATAGCCCGCGGCCAGCAGGGCCTTCAGCAGACCTGCCCAGGTCCCCCTCCAAAAGGTGGGGCTGCCGGCCGGGTTCACACCGGCCCCTCTCAGGACGGTTTCTGCAAGGCCTCCGCCCTGGCCTCCCACCCACCACCTGCTCTGTGCGCCGCTCAGGGCGGTCCTTCAAAAACGTGAAGCTGGTCACACGGCGAGCAGAGGAGGGACAAGCCCCTTGGGGAAGCGGGACCCAGGTGTGGCATTCAGCTCCGGGGGCCCTGGTGGGGCAGCTCTGCGCTCGGCCCTGGCGTGGGGTCCGAGTGCTGGGTCGCCTGCCGCCAGCGAGGGGCTCCGACCGGGGGTGATGGATCCCACGCAGGAGCTGTGGCCCCCCGATGTCCTTGGCGAATTAGTGCTGGTGCTTACCCACGCGACACGGCGGCTGATGGATGGGGGGGCCGGCGCAGCCCGGGGAGCAGAGAGCCACTCATCTTCACCCAGGGATTAAACGGGATTCTGCTTGGGAGATAAATCCCAGGCAGCTCTTGGCGATCGCCTACTTGGAGCGTTTCTCCTTGGTTTTCCAGGAGTTTTTGGGGTTTGGGCTCTGGAGTGGGACACTCCTGGGTTCAGCCCCAGCTCCACTTCCCCGCAGGCTGTGTCCTTGGGCCCAGCCCTCTAACCCGGGTCTTTTCACCTGTGAAACGGGGCAGCGACAGTGCCCGCACCCCTGGGTCACTCTGAGGATTCGATGCCCCATGCCTGTCATGGGAGGAAAGATCAGCCGTGGAGACAATGCCGGCAGCTTTTCTCTGCGTGTCCCAGGCCCTCGCACTGGGCAGTGTGGGCTGGGGCCAGGCTGTCACCCTCCCGGGGACTGAGGCTTTGATTCTGCGTCGAGGTTGTCTCAAGGGGCCCAAATTCTCTCCCTCGTTCTGGCCACAAGAGACCACCCAGGGGAACCAGCCCAGCACAAGCTGTGACACAGACACGAATAGGAACACTTCCAGCTGCAAACATCAGCGAGCCCGGCCCACTGCGACCTGGCAGCGGGGGTCTCATTTTCTCCCGTGAAAAGGAGTCCGGAGGTTGGCGATGGCTGGAGTCAGCCTGTGGTCAGTGATTTTGTCAAAGGCCCGGGATCCCCCCAGCTTTCCTTCCCTGCTTTCTTAGGGTGCTGTTTCCCCCGTGCCCTGCCTGTGCTTGTTGCCTCACGGTCCCAAAATAGCTGCCATAGCTCCAGGCAATGCATTTGTGTCCACAGCAGGAAAAATGGCAATTATGAGCATTTGTGGTTCGAACGGGTCCCCTGAATCCCTGTAACCAAAGGGAGGCTGGGGGAGGGAGCACCTGGCCCGCCTGTGGCGGGGGCTGTGCTCAGGAGCAGTGGCCGGGGAAAGGCTACTGCGTTAACCGCAGATCCCACCGTCCCGTTCCGACCTCCAGCGCCGGACGAGTAGGACGCGTCCAAATCCTTGTTGTAGGCTCGTTTCCATGAGCCATGTCTCTGACACTCCCCCGTGACCGTGATTACTCCGGACAGTAAATTCCTTCGAGTGGAAGTGCCAGGTGAACAGCGCACGTTCTTAAGGCTCCTGATGTACATGGCAGGACCTGCCGCCTCGCCACCCTCCCAGTCCTCGGGCCGGTCCCCAGCATCACTCTCCACGCCTCTCTCACTCAGCACCAGCCCATCAGCCTCTGGACCGTGTCTGGCGCTGGCCCATCTCACCACCTCGTCGGTGGCCCCCCGACAGCCCGGGCCTCCCATCTCCCAGCTCTGAGGTCTGTGTCAGTGCCTCAAATTTCATGATGCTGTTAACAATCCTCCCCTGGGGGCCTCCAGGGCCTCCAAGTTCAGGTCACCAGCCAGGTGGCCTCCCGGCCGCTCCTCGAACCCGCCAGTCGCGCTCCCCACGGGCCCACCTCCGACCTCGCTGCTCCCCCTGCCCGGGGCTCGCGGGGGCCCCGGGGCTCGTTCCCCTGCTGTTTACTTTTCACTCTAACGTCACCTCTCACCATCTGACTGTCCCCCACTGGGATGGCACAGCCCACCAGGGCGGACGTGGCCCCTGCTTGGCAGGGGTTTTGTCTGTTTTGTTCACCGCTGGACGCCCCCCGGCCCCTGGCAGGCGCCCCACAAATGTTGACTGATGACTGAACCTCCAAAACGCGCTCTCGAAAGACCGAACCAGTTTATGCTCTGGAAGCTGTTTGTTTTCTCTCTCAGTGGCCGTATTTTCACTTTTGAAAATTTAATGGATTATGTTTTATTTATGCCCGCTCTCATTTCACTTAACTTTTGAATTCTAGCTCTTAATTTCTTCCTTACGAGTGGAAGCCGTTTCTTTGTTTTTGCCTTGGCACCTCCGACGCGTGTTTGCTTTGCGGTCTTTGTCAGGCGGCTGCGTGCGGGTCGTTTCATCTGCGCTGAATTCATGTGACGCCCAATTTAGGACGCGGGCCCTCGGCCTTCGCGGCGTCCCGGCCTCACGTGCTTCCGAGGCTTGGGCTCGCGAGTTCGTCTGAGTCGGAGACCCGGCGCCTTAGGGTTGGGGCTGGGGCTGGGGTTTGGGTTAGAGTTCGAGTTAGGGCTGGGGCTGGGGGTAGGCCCGGGGGGAGGTCGCCCCAGGCTGCTGTGCCCACAGACCTGGCGGCGCTCCGCGGGGTGCCCGGCCCGCTGTGGGGCTGCAGACGCCCCGCCGCTGTTCTCAGCAGCTTTGCGCCTCCCGGGAAATGGGAGGGACAGAGGAAGGAGGTGACAGAGCCGAGCCAAGTTGCGTTTTTCAATTAAGAGCACGTGTTAAAGGGTGTAAGTGGAGGAGATGAGTTTATAATGAAAACCACTGGCATCGCACCGCAGGGACCGATGTCCGCCTGGGGTGTGGAGGGGGGTGAACGGGGGACCAGGGCCCCGCACGTGGTCCCGATGGGAAGACAGGGAGCAGGTGCTCCGAGCCCAGCCGAGGGGAAGCTGGGGACAGATCTGGGTGATTTAGGCACCTCCGTGTCACCATCCATCCCTAGGAGCATAAATACCTGGGCCTGTGGGTTGTCCTTGATAATTGCTGGCAATGTCACTTTTTTTTAATGAAAATTAAGTGCTTCGGTAGCACTAAGTAGCTTTGCTGACACATTTAATTGCTGCTCTGGGAGTTGATAACCTCATTTAAAGGCAAGTAGAACCTGGGAGAGTTGGATTCGGTTCCATTGAAAACCATGCTCCCCATTAACTTAGAAGAAAACACTTTCTGACTCACTGTCGCGGGTTGTTCTTCCCTTTATTTTACCTCAAAGGGCTGCGCTGAGTTAGTTATCACAGCCTGTGTTTTACCCCAGCTCCCACGGGCGGGCGCCTCTGGCCCGCTCCTGCCCCCCCGAGTCTCCCTTGAGGTTCCTTGGACCGTGCGAGGGAGAGAAACCGCGGCGTTTGGGCGGCTGCCCGCCTCGGGCGCCTTCGACCGCGGAGGGGGCCTGAGGCTTCCGTTTACTTCACAAGGCGGACCGGGTCCGAAAGGAGGGCGGTGGGCAGAAAAGGAGGGGGGTGACCCAGGAGGGGGGTGGGTGACCCAGGAGCGAGGTGGTTGACCCAGGAGGGGGATGGTTGACCCAGGAGGGAGGTGGTTGACCCAGGAGGGGGATGGTTGACCCAGGAGGGGGATGGTTGACCCAGGAGGGAGATGGTTGACCCAGGAGGGAGGTGGTTGACTCAGGAGGGAGATGGTTGACCCAGGAGGGAGAGGGTTGACCCAGGAGGGAGAGGGTTGACCCAGGAGGGAGGTGGTTGACCCAGGAGGGGGATGGTTGACCCAGGAGGGGGATGGTTGACCCAGGAGGGAGATGGTTGACCCAGGAGGGAGAGGGTTGACCCAGGAGGGAGGTGGTTGACTCAGGAGGGAGAGGGTTGACCCAGGAGGGAGGTGGTTGACCCAGGAGGGAGAGGGTTGACGCAGGAGGGAGATGGTTGACCCAGGAGGGAGAGGGTTGAGCCAGGAGGGAGGTGGTTGACCCAGGAGGGAGAGGGTTGACGCAGGAGGGAGATGGTTGACCCAGGAGGGAGAGGGTTGAGCCAGGAGGGAGAGGGTTGACCCAGGAGGGAGATGGTTGACCCAGGAGGGAGAGGGTTGAGCCAGGAGGGAGAGGGTTAACCCAGGAGGGAGATGGTTAACCTGACCTGGGCAATTAGTGTCAACAACACATTTAAAAATAAAAGGACACGCGCAGGCCCTGCGCCCGAGTGATGCTGCTGGTCGCCAGCGGTTCGTTCTGGCCCTCAGAGCGGCTCTCTCCACTTGACAAGGACAGAGCGGCTGGTTAAGGGAAACTCCTCAGCTGGGCTCCCACCCAGAGCTCTGCCGTCGGACCACTTCCCTCCCGTAAGCCCGACTTAATGAGACCTTGCCGCGCTCAAACTCCAGGTGTAAGTGGGTTCGTTTTTCTCTTTTTCTTCCTTAAACCCCCTAAAATGAAGAGGCTTTGCTAAGAAAATGAGCTGTCGAGGAGGAACTGCATGGGGAGTCGGCATTCCCCTGGTAAAGAACCTACATGGACATTGTCGTGGATGAAAGTGCCGCGTGGCACCTGGGTGTGGCAGTGTCCTGGGCTGAGCCGGGTCCCCCAGACCCCCTGCCGAGGCCCTGGCCCCAGATTCTCCGAGTGTGGCTGCCTGGGCAGGCGGGGGCTTTAGAGGTCACCACGGTGAGATGAGGTCACCAGGGTGGACCCTGCCTCAGTAGGACCAGTGTCCTTACGAGAGGAGATGGGGACACAGTCGCGCAGAGGGACAACCACATGAGGACACAGGGGGGAGACAGCTGTCCACAGCCCAGAAGAGAGGCCTCGGGAGGAAGCAGCCGGCCGACACCCTGAGCTCAGGTTTTCAGACTCTGGGGCTGAGAAATAAACCTCTGGTGCTCCAGGCTCCGCGCCTGGGGCGCTTTGTCACGCAGCTCGAGCTGACTGACGCACGGAGGAACCCACCACAGCAGCCTGGGGGTGGGGCGGCCCTGGGAGAGGAGCCCCCGATGGCGTTTGATGGGGCACCCCCATGGCCACGGCTTGACACCCCCGTGCTAGGGAGCTGGGGCTCGGCACTCGCTGCATCCAGCCAGCAGGCTGGAAGGAAGGTGAAATGAAGTCACACGGAACCTGCCCAGAGGTGCCGGGAGCATACGGATTTGGGGAGCTTTACTTACGGGATATCTCCAGGGCACTGACCCCACGGGTGCCGGGGTACAGGGTGCCTCCCCTCACGGAGCTCACTGCTCTGCGGGAGCCAGAAGTGAGCAGCACAGAGCTCACGAAACAGGAGCGGAGAGGCTGCCGGGAACACAGCTGTCCGGACGGACGGAAAGTGGGGGGATGAGCAGGGAGCCCTCTGAGGAGCGACGTCCACAGTGACAACTAGAGTATGAGACGCGAGGCCTGGGCTGAGGGGCCACGGCACGTGCCAAGGCCCCGAGGAAGCGGCAGAGCCCCAGTTCGGCGGCGGTGCTGGGAGTGCTGGGGGGGGGGGGCACAGGCAAGGCTGGGGGCCGGGCGGGGCTGGGAGCAGGGGGGCCGGAGTCCCCTGCACTGGGTCAGGGCAGGCTTGAGATGTCCATGCGTGGGTGGGGACTGGGGACAGGACGCTGGAGGGTTGTGGAGGGTGCTCCTTTCCTTATGTGGCCCCGACGACTCAAAGTTAGAATCTTCACAGCTGGGGGTGGGCAGAAGGCTGGCTGACCTTGGTAAGGCCACCTCCAGACATGCAGGGATTCTGTATCTAATGATGCCCCCCACTAATTTTAATTCCGTTCCCCTCTGCCTCTGTTCCCACATCTACGGACGGGGAGACCAGCGGGCCCCCGGCGGAGTATTTCATGGCTCTTTCTCCAAGACCCTGGCTCTCGGAGATGACCTCCCTCCCTCCCTCCCTCCCTCCCTCCCTCCCTCCCTCCCTCCCTCCCTCCCTCCCTCCCCCCCCCCCCCCCCCACACACACGGCTGCCACCTCGCTCGCTTCTGCTGCTTTGCAGGGAGGGTCATGCCAGGCTGGGGCCCGCAGGGAGCAGCCGGCTTTGCTGAGCCGCGGATCCGCAGGCTGGCGCCTGGGGATGTGTTTTTGTTTTAAGCCGGGTAGACTCACTCCATTAATGTCCCTTCTGTGGCCCATCAGCCCGGCCGTTCCTGCCTCTCAGCTCTCCCTGTTCGCCCGAGAGACTCAATTACGTCCCGGGCTCCACACAGGGCGGATTTATGAGGCCTCGAAGGCCGCGGGAGGCGCGGGGGAGGAGCGGCCCGGCCTGGAAAACAACACCCTGGCCCTGGGACACAGCCAGCCTGCCTCCTGGACCCTGCCCGCGGCCTCTGGGCGGCTTCGCAGATGCTCTGGGGTCCCGGGTACCACGCTGGCCCAAGGAGCGGCTGCTCTGTGGACGTTTCTCTGGAGTCGGGTTGAGCAGCCCTTGCTGGGGGGTTGCTGTGTTTTCCAGAGAAGCTCAAGGCAAACCTCGTCATTAGCTGCGGCCACTGGGCAGTGTCTCTGATGAGCCCCGCCAGCCGCTTCCATCCTCGGGCAGGGCAGGGACATAAATCCCCCAGCAGGGAGGCCGGTTAAGCCACATCTAGCCATTGACACTCTAGCTTAAATTAGGTCTTGCAACCCTCTCCAAAAGCAATTCTGTAGGATCGGAGACCGCTCCCTCCCCACCCACTGCATTTCCAGTTGGAGGGAGGAGAAGGGTGGGCCCGGGGAGGGTAGGAATGCGGGTTCCAGGAAGCCAGAGGAAAGTGGTGTGGGGTGTGGCCCCAAGGTGGGCGGGGAGCTGGGGGTGACCAGCCCCAGTCCCCACAGTACGGCCTCAGCTGGGTTAGGAGAGTTCTCTTTCCCTGCCTCATTCTGCTCATCTGTGCAGTGGGGTGATGCCGGCACCCGCTCCACAGGCTCTGTGTGCACCTCAGAGCCAGGCCTGAGGCTGGATGCGTAAATGCAGGGAGCTGTCAGGAGGGACGGTTTCTCTCAAACCCTGGGGAATGTCCCTGGACCGCTTAGCGACATTTAGGAAACGGAGCTGCAAAAGTTGTACCTTCAGATCTGGGAAGGCACATTTTAGACTCAGGGAAATAAAAGCACAAAATTTGCAGACCCTGAAGGATTTGAAGGGCCCCCTTAAGCCGGGCGAGGAGGGGGCGGGAGGGGAGGTAACCGGGGGCTGCCAGCCAGGGCAGGGCCAGTGCTGGGGTCGAGAGCGCATGTGCGGTTTCTGGGCGCTGGCGTTCGCCGGGTGCACCCTGACTCGGTTCAAAGGGTGCAGTTGTCCCTGGGGGCTCCTCCTCTCCCACACCTGCCCTGCCGGTCCCCCCAAAGTTGCTACAAAGTAGCCGCTAGGGGAGCCTCCCTCCACTCACCTGGTGGTGGTGACGCTGCCACCTGGCGGCCGGCACTGCGCACTGCAGGCTCCCCGCGCCTGGGGCGACCCCGGGGGCCAAGTGGACCCGCACCCAGACTCCCACCAGGAGCTTTGCCTGGGCAGCGGGGAGCTTTCAGGGACACTCGTCACAGTAGATGGAGAATGGGTCCCTTTCCGTGTGTGCCTGTCCCCCCCCATCTCAGCCCCGAGTTGTGCTGCTCTGGTCCCCCCCATGGGTCAGTCCCCGGGGGCCGATGTCTCTCAGACCCCTGTGCGCTGCCCCCAGGCCTCTGATTGCCCTGAGAAGCCCTGCCCGGCCCTAGTCCTCTCCAGGAGCAACGCCGGGCAGGCTCCAGGCTGGGCCACAGGCTGCCCCCCCCCCCCCGACATTATCCGCACGGGTCCCCGGCAGGGCCAACTTTTGTTAAGTGCCTGCCACGCCGAGGCTTTGCGCACTTGTCCTGCTTACTCCTTAGGGAGCCTGAGGGGGGCCCTGCTGGCTGGTGGACAGGCCGTGGAGCCAGGGGGCCGGGAGCTCAGGGGGCACAGCTCAGGGACTCAGGACGCTGGGGCCCAGCAGACTCCAGGGCCCCACCCTGAGTGTCTGACTCTTGGTTTGAGGCGGGAGCTGGAGAATTTGCTTGTCTAAGAAGAGCCTTTGCTGCTGCCCCCGGGGCCCCACTGAGGACCCTGGGCTCCCGCCTCTGGCTGCAGCTGGAATCACCTGGGACTCACGGAATGCAGACGCCTGGGTGCCAGGTGATTATGAGGCGCCACGTTATCAGCCGGCGCGGGGCCGGGCGCTGAGCTCCTTCTGCGCGGCCAAGGTGGAGCCACAGATGGAGCTCACCCCTTTTGTTTGGGGGAAGGTGTGGCCTCAGGATAAAGGAGATTGACGCCTGGGCCACAGGGCGACTCAGCCTCTGGGGCTTGGTCTTGGGTCGGTGCTGCAGCACCTGGGTGGCTGTGGCTGTTTTCGGGACACATCTGTGTGCAGAGACCCTAAGTGGGTGGTGAACTGAGTCAGGGGGCAGTGGGGGCAGCTTCAAGGGGCCACGTGAGCGTCTGGCTGTGCCCTCCAACTGTCCCTCACCCTAGTCCAGCCCAGGAACATACGCAAGGAGCCAGGTGGGGATCGGAGTCCAGGGAGCAGGCGGCAGGGGGAGGCAGAAGCTGAGCGGCCGGCAGTGTGGGAGCTGGCTGGCTGGAGGGAGCGGAGGAGCGCAGGGCTCAGGCCCGGTGAGCCCACGCTGAGGCCGGGGCCGCCACCTGCTCGGTGGTCCCGGGCTGACTCTGATCTTCTCCACCGTCTGTGCTAGCTTTCCTTTAGGGGCCTCAGTTCCCCCTCTTACCACAATGACACTGGACCTGATGAATCCCTGATGGATAAGCTACCCTGATGTCAGGCGTTCTCATGATCCCTACATGCTCTCCCATGGGAGCCCGGTGGAGATGGGGCCAGTCACATCCCGCATCATCTCTGCAGGGTCCCGCGGGGCAGTTCTGCCTGCCATGGAGCCACACCTGCCACATCCCTGAGCACC
This sequence comes from Miniopterus schreibersii, assembly GCF_964146895.1. Classification (NCBI taxonomy): domain Eukaryota; kingdom Metazoa; phylum Chordata; class Mammalia; order Chiroptera; family Miniopteridae; genus Miniopterus; species Miniopterus schreibersii. Next base: position 2,303,551 of record NC_138109.1, on the reverse strand, counting down.
TGCCCACGGAGCCACACCTGCCACACCCCTGAGCACCTGCCCACGGAGCCACACCTGCCACACCCCTGAGCACCTGCCCACGGAGCCACACCTGCCACACCCCTGAGCACCTGCCCACGGAGCCACACCTGCCACATCCCTGAGCAAGTAAGTCACTTACTTTGGTGGCACACGGGAATGTCCTCTGTGGAAATGTGGCGAGTCAGCAAAGCGGGGTTATAAATTACTGCGCCGCCTCCCCATTAGTTAAAACTGGAAGAGCTTCCAAGAGGAATGAGGTAAGTGGCCCTGAGCCGACCGCTCCTCTCGCCACAAGTGTAAATGTTATAAACACGCTCGTGCTTCGGTCCATCTGTCGGCCCCGGCGGGTGAACCTCGGGGAGACGTGTGGCCTGCGGGGTCACAGCGTCACCTCAGGAAGATGGTAACGACCAGGGAGGCTCTCCCAGCCACAGTCCACCCCGGGCGTGGCGCCAAGAGAAGTGTCACCGCTGTCCTGCCTTCCCCGAGTTAGGGTGTCAGGGTGCCCTGCTGGCAGGAGAAAGGCCAGGTTCCTTTTTTGGGGGGATGGGGTCGAGGTGTTCCTGACGACATAAGAACTCGTGAGGCCGGGTCTCCCGTCGTCCACGTCCCCCCGTGTCCCGGCCGTCGGGCTCTGGGGATGAGGCCTGGCATTCCCAGTGATGTCACAGGACAAGCTGGCCTCCGGGGGAGGGAAGGAGGGCAGCTGTCCCCCGCGCCGGACCGCACACTGGGTGCTGGCGATGCCTCACCTGACAGGTGTTCGTCTGTCCTTTGGAGGGAAGGGTCTCTCCCGTGATGGGCGTTCTTCTCCCCCGCCCCGCCTCCCCGGGCGGCGGTTCCCCAGGTCCTGCTGTGGGGACGCAGCGCCTCTGAGCCTCCCTCTGCCTCCCCGGCTGGAGGTTAGCAGGGCGCTGCGAGGTCCCCGGCGACCGGAGGACGCCGCTCGACAGTCAGCCCGGCCCTCCCTCGGCCTGGCCCGGGCCGGTCATCGCCGGTCCCTCCGTCCGCGGCCAGGCCGGGCCCCATCCTCCTGCCGCCACGGCAGGAGCGGGCGCAGAGCGGCGGGCCCCGGGAGGCCCTGCCGACCGAGCAGAGGACGGTGGTCTGGTCCAGCCGCTGGGCGCCTGGCAGGCGCACCCGCCCCTCCCGCCCCAGCTCCAGCCTGTGTCAGCCATGTGGCCGCGCCGTCCGCCTGTGCCGCGGTCCCCTCCTGTGCGGCCAGGGGAAGTCCCCACGGGCACAGGTGCCGGAGCCGCAGGCTCCCTGGCCTGAGTCATGACGGGTCATTACCGGTCGTTGGCAACTCGGGCGGGAGCCTAGAATCGAACGTGGACCCTGAACGCGGGTCCCAGGTCTCGGAAGGGAGGCTGGCCCTCCGCAGTGATGGCGGATGACTTTGTGTCCAGCTCCTGTGAGACCACAGCTCAGTGTCACCCTGGTGACGGCAGTGGGTGTCCGGCTGGGGTGAGGGTGGTCAGAGCTCGGCGACCTGAGAGCAGACAGCAGGGAGCTGCTGACCAGAGCCGTTGGTGGCCCGTGGCCCGGGGAGGAGGGGGGTTGCTGTGACTTCCTGCTGGGTGGGGTGTGGTCCCCGAACCCCGAACCCCGGGAGCCAATCACCGATGCATAGACCTCACATAGGTGACCCCAGTTCCCTGAATACATTTCCTCAAGTAGAGCAAGAGGCGGCGTCCCCATTTTGGGGACACCTCTCTCAGATACAGATGCAAAACACACGAGCTTGGCAACGTCAGAGGCTATTTCCCCCGGACGTCGACCGGAGCGGAGGGAACAGCATACTCCAAGCTCATTCAGGCGGCAGGTTTGTGTGGGGAAGGTCCCGGGGGAGGGACGGTCCCGATGACGAAGGGGCTCACATCCGGGAGCCCTCGGTGTGCCCAGCGCGTGGCCAGCCTGCCGCTCGCTCTCCCCTCTGACCGCGACCTTCTCCGAGAGGAGGCGCGTGGTCACCCTCCGTCCCGAGTGGGAAAACCAGGTCGCGAAGGGGGTGAGCGCCCGGCCCGGGCCCAGAGCCGGGAGGAGCGCGGGCGGGCCCAGGTCCTAACCTCGGGCGGGTCGGGACAGTGGCCCGGGGCCTGGGCGGCAGGCGCGTCCTGCTGGCCGGCTGGGCTCCTGTTAGAATTCGGCCCAAGTCCCGAAGGCTCGGGAGGTGACTTTACCACGCCGCGCCTGCCTCGGCGGCCCAGCCCCCGCCGAAGCGCAAACGGCACCTTGCCGATGATAATCGGGTTAAATCAGACCGTCTGAAGCGCTAATAAATTAACCCCCACTTAGTTCCCCGCCTTCGGAGAGGAAATGGCTGCGTTAGTACCGGGTGAGATGTACTGGCCTGTACGGACGCAACGCTTTGGAAAATACATTAAAAATTAATTATGGCAAAATCGATCGGAGTCGAGGCAAGAGTCCTTGATGCGACGGCTGGGAATGCGCTTACGGGCTGGTGGGAAAGAAGCGGCGCTCGCTCTGCTCGTGGTTGACACGCTGGGGACGCTTGTGGGAAACGTCCAGAGGCGCCTGTCCTCAGGCAGCTGGGGTGAGGGCGGCCCCTTGGGGGGAGGCTGTCTCCCTCACGCGGCCACAGAAACGGTCGGTTCTGTTTTCCTTCTGTCTGTGGGTGCCGGGCACCTGGCCCCCCCGGAGGCCATCGGCCAAGGGGCCCCGGTGCTGCTCGGGCCCTCCATCCGCCCCTGCGTTCGTCAGGATGGGCTGGGCTATGCTGCTGCGACAGACAGGCCCCCCCAGGAAGGGGGGTTACCCGAGACTGTTCCAGAAGGAACATCTCTTCCTGTGATGCCTCAGAGTCGCACCCCCCCCAACACACGCTTCCTGAGTGACTGGGGCCGGGGAGGAAGGTTCTGGATGGTCTCCCATGGGGCACTTCGATGCGTCTGCCCCAAAGTGATACTTCTTTTGTTGGCCAAAGAAATTCACGTGGCCATTCCTTCCCTCACAGGTGGGCAAGGACAGTCCCCACGTCCCTGGAAAGAGGAGGAGTGTGGGTGCCGGGGAGCCACCTGCTGGCTCGGAGACACCTTCCCCCAGGGGACAGGTCTCCACTGAGTGAGGGTCTTGGAGGGCCCCCTGGCCGAAGCTCTCCTATAGCTCCCCAAGTTCGGAAGAAGCTAGAAATGGACCACAGGGTGGTGGAGGGGCCGGGGTGCCACCTTCACGCCAGAGAGGCTGTGCCCGAGAGCGTGCTGGCTCACCCCCGGGCTGGACCCAGCTGCCTCCCGCAGTCCCCTTGGTCATGGAGAGGCCGCAGAGCACCCCCAAGAGAGAGAAGATAAATGTGTGTTTGTGGGATGGTTAGTCCTGGTTTTAAATGTAGATTTTATGAATATTCAGGGTGCATGCCCTTGACCAGCATCGAACCTGTGACCCCAGCTGTGCCGTAAAGACCTCTGCCCAGGTGGGGCCAGCGTGGAGGCAGCTGCCGAGCACAAGGTTCCCAGCGGCGTCCGTGGTTCGGGGCACGGCGCCCCGGCCCACGGACAGGCCCCCACAAATCCCAGTTCTGCGCCGAGGCGCCCTGTCCTCTGCTCCGCGAGCTGCGCCTCCTTCCCGGCCTCCTGGACGCGGCTCAGATTCCGCCCCTGATTCACGAGCGGGCGCAGGCTGTGCCAGCGCGAGGCCCGGGCCTCCCGTGAAGGAGCTTTTAGGACTAAATCCAAACAAAACTTTAAAAAGTCGCACTTAATCACACTTCCTCTCCGTGTCTGGGCCCCGGCCCAGGCGCTGAGCTGCCGCCGCGGGGCCGGCCCGGAGTCCGCAGGCTTATCCCTCGTATTTATGTGGCTCGTAAGTCTCCCGTGACGGGCGGGATGTCGCCATAAATAGGCCGCGGCAGGACGCGCGGGTGCGGGCTCGCTGGCGGGGGTGACGCTCGTATTTCAGAACCGGCTGCGTCAAAGGAGACGGATGAGGCTGACACCTCGCTGCGTCCTGCAGTCTTACTTGGCTGCCTGGCGCATGTGATGTGTCCCCTCTTTTCCGTCTCAGCCGCCAGGCCCCTGACCTCTCTTGACCTCCCCCGTGCTGGGCGCGCGTTAGCCGTGTCTCAGGCTGGGGGTGCCTGAGGGCCCCTGCTCTTCCTTACGGGGGCGCTCGCAGCGGGAATACGGCTTCTGTTTTAGGTGGAGAAAGGCCAGCTGTCCAAGGTCACCACTCGAGGGCGGCCGGGATTCGAACCTCTGTCTTTGGGACTCCAAGTCCATGTCTAATCTCCACGCCTCATTTTTTTAAAAAAGAGATTCCTTTCTAAATATGTTCTTATTGATTTTAGAGAGAGAGGGAGGAAGGAGGGAGAGAGAGAAACATCAACGTGGGTGAGAAACATTGATCAGCTGCCTCCCGCTCGCCCCCTGCTGGGCATCAAGCCCGCAACCCCGGCATGACTGGGAATTGAACTGGCAACCTCTCGGCGCGCTGGATGGCGCCCGACCAACCGAGCCACACCGCCCGGGGCTGCATGGCTCATATTTAACGTTTCAAACCCAAAGGAGCTCTTTGGGGCCCAGGGGAAAGTCAGACCCAGCGCGGAGGCCTCCTGGCGAGACAGGCAGGCGGGGCTGCAGCTGTGGGACCGCGCAGTCAGTGCGAGGCCGAGACGCCCCAGGTGTCCCCGCCTGTTCGGAGCAGTAGCTCCGTAGATAAGATAAGGGGGGGGGTGGCTTCCAGGAAGGAGGTGGGTCCACTGGCTGGGGGACCAGGGCCTGGGCTCCTTGGAGGAACTGAGGGTGAGTGAAAAGACCAGCCCGGAGCGGAGGCCACCAGCGCCCCCGGGTGAGGGGAGGGGCCTGGGGTGTGGCTGGAGGACACGGTGAGTAATGGGGCCCTTGGATGCTAACTGGGGACAGGGGTATACGAGGTTGGCAGGGGTGTCATTAAAAGTAGACGTGGGCTGTGGACAGGCCCGAGGCACGGAGACCTCAGGGAAGACGTTGCTTAAGGAAGGAGAGGTTAGGATTCAACTCACCCCGTTGGCCAGCGTGCCACGCGGCCTGCGGTGAGTTCCAGGAGCCGCCCACAGCGAGGCCCGACTCCTGCTGTCCCGCAGGCCAGGGCTGCGAGGGGCGAGGGCCGGGCGGGGCCTCGGGGACGGCGCCATCGTCCCAGCGCCACGGTCCCCAGCACGACTGCAGGCTCATCCTGCATGTGGCTGGGAACGGGGGGTCCCACCCGTTCCTGGGCCTGCCCTGATGCCCCCTCCAGTCAGCAAGCCTGAGTTACCCTTGGTCTGTGGGACCCTAGAGACCTCACACGAATGAGAAGGGCAGGTGTTTCCCTTGGGTGAGTCTCGGCGGGTGGCTGGGAACAAACCCGCCGCCCTAGCAACACCCCCGCCGGTCGTCCGTGGAGCGTTCAGGGGGCTGTTAGGGGACCACCCGCTCATATTGTTGGGGGCTCGCTAGAGGTGAAGTCTAGCCTCAGCCAGGCTGCCCTCGCTGGGCGTCGGGGGCGCGGAGACTGGCGGCTCAGCAGCATTGCGCCCCCTGCTGGCCCCTCCATGAGGACCGATGCTCGGGGACCACCCAGCCTGGGGACTGGTGTGTGACTCTAGGTGGCGCCCCTATTGGCCGAGCGCTGTGGCCCCAGCTGCCCAGAGTGGAAGCAGAGCCACCCTGGGGGAGTCAGGGCCCTGAGACGCCCTGGCCACCTTGTCTGGCCCCCGGCAGCCGCCCTCACTGCGAGTTCCCTCCTCGCCCCTGCTCCAGGCCTTAGATGCCAAGAGACCCAGCATGGGGAGGGGTGTGGGGGTGCCCGGAAGTCACGGCAGGGGCGTTTCTTGCTGCTTGTGGTTGAGAAGACACCCCTCTTCTTTGAGGGGGCCCCTCAGCAGCCCGAAGACAGATCTGCTTGTGCACAGGCTCCATTAGAAACACATATTTTACGGCCTTTATGTTAACTAGCCCCATTTATGGCTCATAATTTTTAGTATTAATATTCTGACAAGACAGGAAATCATGGGCCTGAAGAAGACATCGGTCTCCCGAGAATGGTTCCTAATTACACCCACTTAAATATACAGACACAGAGCCGCACACACAACACACACACCCGCACAGCCACGCACACACTTACATGCCTACACGTAACAGCCATGCCCATGCTTGCGCACGCAGGGACCTACACCCCCCCGCACACAGGCGTGATGGAGGTGGGGCGCCGAGCCCAAGCTGGGGTCCCGGTGCTCCTGTTCGGTGCCCCCACCGCTGGCACAGGGCCGGGCGGGGTCCCCGGGAAGGGGCGGGGTGCGAGCCTGCTGCGGGATCTGAGCAGGTGCGGCAGGCCCGCAGCCAGCCTGGGGCCGGGTCCGACGTGCTCACTGCTGGGCCTTCCATCCTCCGCCTTGGTCCCCGCCCCGCATCCCTGCGGGCCTGGGCCGCGCAAGCGTCCAGCTGCCGCCTCTGTGGGTCTGCCGGCCGCCCTGAGGGTGGCAGCCGCCCGTTGGCTCACTGTCCTCGGGCAGATGCCCACTGGGCACCTGCTCGGTGCCGAGCACGTGATGGGGAAGAAAGACCATCTGTAGTGGGCTGAACGGGGGCCCCAAACGGGTACCTCCACACCCCCGGAAGCCGCGACTGTGACTGCATTTGGAAAGAGCGTCTTTGCAGGTGTCACTAAGGATCTTGAGATAAGATCATCCTGGCTTGTTCGGCCGGGGCCCTTCCCTTACCCCAAAGTCCTTGTGCCAGAGATGGAAACAGGCAGACAAGAGGAGAAGGCACTGGGGAGACTGAGGCAGAGACGGGCGTGATCGCCCTGAGCCAGGGAGCTGGAGCCCCGGAGCTGGGAGAGGAAGGAACCTGCAGCCTCTGGAGGGCTGGCAGCCGGCCGACACCTGGCTTCGGACGTCTGAGCCCCAGAATTGTTGGGGATGTGTTTCTGCTGTTTCAAGCCGCCTGGTTTGGGGGTGATTTGTTACAGCAGCTGCAGGAAACACATACAGTTATAACCAGGTGGGATCAGAGTGCTGTCAGGGGACTTGCCGGTGTCTGAGGGCCCAGGGGCCAGCCCCCCGGCTAGTTGGGGGTGAGGGGTCAAGGTCAAGGACACTGCTGGACAAACAGCACATTGAAAACAAAGGCCAGGCTGAGCCTAGCTCCCTCCCCATCGGCTCGCCTGGTGCTCAGTGGGCCAAGTCTGCCTGCCCTCCTGTTGGGTCCCGAGTCACAGACAAGCGGGGATGGGCTGATGTTTAGGAAGCTGGTGGCTGGCAAAGCAGACGAGCCCACAGACCATGGCACTGCCGTCTGAATTGTCACCCAGCGGGGGTGTGTGTGTGTCCTAAACGGAACACAGGAGGAACACCCGCTCCCCAGGGCCCGGCCTGAATGTCACCCCTGATCCCCCCGGAACCCGCAGAAGAGGCCCCTCCAACCTCTGCGCCCAGCCCTCCCTGACACCTGGCGAGGCCGCCCTCAGCCAGGCCCACCCGGTGCCGGGGGAGCTCAGCGCTGTCCCCAGGCCTCTGACACCTTTCACTGCTGACCAAGGACAACGGCTTCTGAGATCTTCCTTGAGCATCTGCAGATGGGGCCGTGATTCATCCCCGAGTGTAGGAAGCAGGGGCTCCCTTGGGACGCTGGAAAATTCCAGGTGTAGAAGAATTTCCAACATGAACCCCAGGGAATGCCTGCTGCCATCTGATTCCCCGGCTGACCACCAGCTTTTCAGGGACCCTGTCTGCCCTGGGGACAGTCCAGCCGGGGGTGCTGGCACGGGCACTTTAGGGGTGGAGGCAGCCCCGTCAGCGGTCATCGGGCTGGCCGTCCCCCGTGCCTCATATCTGAGTGCTCCTGGGACCTGCACCAGGTCTTTCAAATACGCTATTTTGTGTAATGTCCCAGCAGCTTTGGAGGGGGCGGCGAGGAACCTCATTTCTGTTTTGTGGATGAAAAAGGGTTACCTGTGATTTGTCCAAGCTCACCTGGGTCACCTGGGGTGGGGGTGGGGTCTGCTTTTGGTCTCCAGGAGCCCTAAGGCGATGGTATCCTCGCCCGGGGAATGTGGTGGGTCGTGGTGAACAGGTAGGGGACACGTGAGTTCCCACAGTGGTCCCTGGGGGGCCCAGACTTACCTGTCCTCCCCCCTCACATCACGGGTGTCCCACCACAGTGCGCAGAAGGACCCGGGCAGGACCGTTTAACAGCATCACCCCAGGGCGCACCTGGATTTCTCAATAAATAAATAAAAATACCGCCGTGGACTCCCGACAGTGACCCGCGTGTCATCCGGCCACGTGGGGAATGTTCCACGCACTCATCTGTCTAGGTCGCGGCGATTTTGGGAATGTTGCATTAATTCAATTTGTTGAGATCTGACTCGATTAAAGGGTATTGATCTGGGGCGTCTAAAATTGCTGCCATTTGTCAATGGCGGCTTCTTGTGAAATCTCGTCGTTAATAAATCACGTCTCTGTTCAATATGTGGTTATTGCAGCGGGTTACAGATGCGGCCGCCCCTCCGGCAGGGACGCGGTGACGGATCCGCGCCATTAAAAGTTGCAAACATCCTTTTATTTGGACTCTCCTCCCCGCTCCCCTATACTTTGGGTCCAAAAAGGAAAGTTCAGAGAACTTAGGAGAGCTGTCCCGTGTCTGGGAGGACGGCCAGGCCTGTGTCGGGGGAGGGGCTGGTCGCAATTTCACGTCGGGCACTGTGTGGGGTCATCTTGTTCCCGTGCCGGGCAAAGACCGTCCCTGGGAGCCGCTCCCGGGACCCGGTCGGCCCGAGAGCCCCATGTTGACGGGGCCGGGGGCGCCGGGGGCTGGCCCGGGACAGGGCCGGCGCGGCCTACGGCGTCTTAGAGCCTGTCCGAGGCGACGTAAGGACCTCAGTTAAGAAGCGCCCAGTATTTACGAATCGCCTTCTTTGTGGGAACTGCTTGGCGAGAGGCTCGGCAAATGCTTGTTAATGCACAATTTTGCATTTTAAGTAAGAAAGGTTACCGGTGGGTAGGTGGGGCTGGGAAGGACTCGGCAACGCATCCAGTCCCGCAGCCTGACGCAGAGAGGGAAACGGGGTCTTGCTGCAGATCAGGGCGACCGTGGGACAGGCTGTGGCCCGAGAGACCGGGGGCCCAGGAGGGACGCCACTGGCCCTCCCTCCTGCCTCCCGGCCGTGCGGGTGGCACCGGGGTCCTGAGCGCAAACCCGCCGAGACAGGAGAACCTCGGAAGGGCTCTAGGTGCCCCTCACGTGGGGTTTGCACACCGATGCCCGGGCTCCTCCGCTGGCACAAGCCAGGCCGCCCTCCCAGACACTGGACAACTCTTCTAAGTTCTTTGAACGTTCCTTTTTGGGTCCAAATTATAGGGGGAGGGAGCCCAAACCGAGAGGTGACCAGCAAGCAGCCTCCTGAGCGAGGGTCCCCTTTGCACAGACCTTCCTCGCTTCTGAGTCGCTCAGGCGGCCCCGGCGCCCAGCGAGAAGCCCTTTGAAACACCTGCCTGCCTCCTGCACGGTTCATCTTGTCGTTTCTGAGCCCTGAGAGGTGGCCTTGTCTTCCTCTCTCCTTTGTTTCTCTTTAATGTGCTGCAGGGGGCTCGTGCTGGGGACCTGTCCTGGGGCAGGGGTCCTCTGCAGACTGTGCCAGGGATGCGGGCGTCACTGTGGAACCCCTGGCCCTGAGCCTGGCCCCGAGGATGGACGGAGCTCTGCAGATGGCTGATTTAATGGGGGCAGCCGAGGCAGAAAGCCCTGGCAAGATGCTGGCCAGAGGCCGCCGGGCCTGTATTTTTGTTAACAGTTTTGTGCATCTTCTGGTCTCGGTACCCAAGGGCTGGCCTCAATAGTCCCCTGTGGAGTTGGGAGCAGGGGGAGGGGGCTCAGCTGCTTGAAGGGTCAGGCTTCCTGCTTTGGGGACCTTGCCGCATTTCTGGGGAGCATGCACGTGGGTTGGGAAGCTCAGTCTTGGAGGCGAGCTCTCGGCCGGGCGTGAGGGCTGTGCCAGGAGCCCTGGAAGGATCCGCTCCGAGCTGTTTGCGCGCACGGAAGCCACCGAGGCTCGGTTAATAGCATTGTCCTTTTAGTCATAATCCCGCGTCCCAGTGCCTCGCAAATGGCATTACCCACTTTGCGTCAAGCAGGTCTGGCAAGTCTGGTCGCCGCTGCACATTTGGGGTTTTGTTTGGCGGGCCACCCGGGCTTGTGGGCCAATTGCTTTATTAGGCATCTTAAGGATATGCCAGTATCTGGGATTTTGTCTTTTTTTTCTAAAATTCATTAAGGGACCCTGTGCTGGTTGGACGTGGGTGAGCGTGGCACCCTGTGTCTGTGTCCTTGGCAGCTAACTGGGGAGGGCAGAGCCCACACAGGCGCTCCCCACACCCCCTTCCCAGGCCGATGCTCACGCCTCTGGTGGAAGACGGGGGTGGGGCGGGGGCGGACAGAGACTCGCCTCCCTTCCACTTGGGACCAGTCTGCCATCAGTGGGCTGGAGCTGGCTTCCCCACTCAGGTGGAGCTGCGCCAGCCGTGGGAGCCAGGAACCATCCTGGGCTAGATTCAGAGAGGTGGGAGGGCCACCATCCCTGCTCCCCCCCACTGGTTCTAAACCTGCTCCCGGTGGCATTGCCAGGGAGCTTTTAAAAAACATAGGCCCTCCAGAGGGGAGCCAGGAGTGTGTATCATCAAGCACAGCCAAGCCCATGCTGCCGTGTCCAGGGACAAGTGGGGACCACTGTGCCGTGCCTGGTACAAAGGACACAGGTACTGCTTGGCTGCAGGCACAGCAGGGAGCCTGGCACCTGGTAGTGGCAGCTCGTGTCTCCTGTTTGTTGAATGAATGCCCGAGTGACTCAGCACTGCCTCCTGGCTTCCCGAATCATTGGCACTGACTAAAAAGAGCTTTTCAAAGCCAAAGCAGCATTCATTGTTCTCATGGACACAAAGGTCTCCTTCTGGAACGTTCTGCTGGGCGTCAATGAGTGTTGCATACGTCTGCACAGCAAAGAGAGTCTGTGGTCAAATAAACCTGGGAAACGTCAGGATGAACAAAATGTAACCGATGCAGGACTTCTCAGGGCCTTTACTCAGTAAATAGATCCCCGCGAGCTTCCAGAGGGCGTCATGGCCCTTGATGTTTCCCGTGTTTGTGGGAGGATAGAAACTTTTTCTTCCTTCCAACTGAGAAATTCTGGAAGTGACTGTCCGGAGTTGGTTGTCCGATGCGGCCCCCACTGGTTACAGATGGCTTTGCGAATTTAAATTAATTAAAATGCACAAGAACTACAAATTCCCTTCGTCAGCCACAGTGGTCACACCTGGCTGGTGGCTCCTGCATGGAACGACCTTGACTGGGGCTGCTGCTCTCCCCGCCCGTCTGGGAGTAAGTCTCCTGAACAGCGGGGGTGAAAATAGCTGATACCGACCGAGTGCCTGCCTTGCGCCAGGGGCTGCTCTCAGCACCTCACGCCCTGTATCTTCCTCAGTCCTCAGGAGAATGCCCAGGAGCGTCGCCCTTAGTCCCTGACCTCTCCGGGCAGGGATCCCCAAGCCCAGAGAGGGGACTCGGTCTCGGTCAAGGTCACACCGAGAATACGGTTATGAGCTTGGCATTAAAACCCAGGCAGTCTGAGACCACAGGCCACACACTTAACCTCCGAGGGAGGCTGTGCCCACCACCCCGGGGCCACTGGGCGGTGGTCCCTTGCCCATGCACCCGAGACCCCAGCCTTAGTTCCGACTGACCTGTAGCGGTTCCCCAAAATTGTGTCTAACCTCAACGGATGGAAATGGTCCACCTTTGGGATAATGTGTCCCGGCTTTGGAGACAGGTTCCAGGAGGCGCCCAGGATGGCCTCTGGGCAGGGGCACACTGTGGGTGTGGGTTCCCAGCCGGCCTGAGGCGCAGGACGTTGTCCACGGCCACGCAAAGCCGACGGTGCCCGGCGAGCCGGGCGGGCACGTGGTGCAGTGTGCGGAGGGCGGCCTGCGCGGGGGCCCCGTGCCTGTGCCCTGGGTTTGCGGGGAGGCCCCGCCGGAAGAGCTGTCCTCCGCAGACCATGGAGGCAAGGACGTGCCGGTGCTCACAAAGCAGTTTAAAAATAGCTCGGGAGGCTGCAAGCAGGACGCGTCAGGCCCTTACACTAAATTTGCTGCTGGGAACAGCGTCGGGCCCGTGCGGGCAGGTGTGCCCCGCTCGGGGTGTCCCGGCCCCTGCTCCAGAAACGTGAGCCCCGCGGGAGCCTGTGGAGCTGAGCTGCAGCTTTGTTCTCTGCTCCTGTGCACAGAGCAGAGCGGCCCGGAGGCCTTGGCTCAGCCTGAGGCTGTGCGTGTGTGTGTGTGTGTGAGCCGAGGCGGCAGAGGGGCTCCCCCCTTCACTTTGTGGTCCGGCGATGGGGAAGGGGCCCCCTAGAAGCCCAGGCTGGTGCTCCCTGCCCAGGAGGCTCAGGCTCCTGCAGGCCCCATGTGGGGCTTCCAGCCTCACCCTGTGCCAACCCGACGGGCCCAGGAGCTGTGCCGTCCGCAGGGCCCCCACTCGGGAGGGCCGGGCTTGCTTTAACGCTCTGCCGTTGCCGTCTTTAAATTCTCAGTGATTTTTTTGAACTTTAAACTCGTGTCTGTGAGCCAAGCCCGACGGGCATTGGCGTGTGCGTGGGGGTAGACCAGACGCCCGTGCTGTGCGCCCGCCGGCCCGGCCCCCCTGCGTGTACATGGCACCTGTGCTGCCCCGAGAGCACAAGAGCCCCGTGGACCGTGCTGCGTGGCAGCCCCCAGGACTCGGCGGGGGCGGGGGGAGCGCGCTGTGCTCACAGCAAAGCGGAAAAGCCTCCGTCTGATCCGGAACCTGCTGCGAAGCAGAAGGAAGGCGCCGCGGCCTGAGACACACACGGGCCCGGGACCTCCCCGGGCCTCCCTCATTCCGGCCGCTCCCCTGCGTCAGCCAGCCGCTCGGGTGGGAACAAATGACCTAGAGTAACGGGAAAGACGGGCCGTGCTTGTGTCCCCCCAGCCCCTTCTCCGCGGCACGTAGGATGTGAGTGTGCCCGACGGACAGCAGGACAGTCGGGCCCGGCGCCGTTCCCACCGCCCTGGTGCGAGTGAAATTCACATCCAGGCGCGGGCTATAAAGTATGAATTATACAATTTCAGCGATTCTGCAGATGCGTGGATGCCCTTGCATTTGCATTTGGAACTGGCTTTGCACAGGATAAAGATGAATGGTCAAATCCATGCTAATAATTTAAAATGTAAATTTTTCTTTACTCCGAATGATGGATACGACCTAACAAATCACACTCACCGTGAAAGTCGAGAGAGGCAGGGAAAGGGGTTGTATTTCAGCAGCTCGAAGGACGCTTTTTGCTGCCATTTGAACAAGAAACAGAGTTTTGCTTTGCACCGGGCCTTGTGAATACGTAGCTGGCGCTAGGCCGGACTTCCCGGCCGGCGTTCTCGGGCCAGGGTTGCAGCGGGGCTGTCCGCTCCAGGGGCTCGCCCCCCCCCCCAAGCTTTTCTGATGTCTCTCTGCCGTCTGAAGGGGGATCATGAGAGGATCCTTCCTTCCCGCCACCACAGGGGGACAGTCCTGGCCTCCCGCCCTGTGGTCACAGTGCACGACTTTCCTCTGTGAAAGGTCGGTAAAGACGTGCCAAGCTCCTGCCCAACCTGTGGCCGGGCCCCTGTGCCACGAGGTGCTGCGAAGCTGGTGGCAAAGGCCCCTTTAGCATTTCTGTTGCTGTGGACCCTCCCTCTCTCTGACGGGCTATGCCCCAGAGCTACCCGGGTAACCTGGTGTACGTATGCACGTCGGATGGATGGACGCCATCTAAGCCGGTGGCCACGAAACAGACACCCATAGCAAGGGGGTGTGCCGGCGGGTGCCGTGTGGTGTGCGAGGAGACGCAGTAGCCATGGGCGTCAGAGAAAGGGGGCACCTCATGCCAAGGAGACGGCTTCAGGGAGGGGTGGGGTGGGCAGGACGTGACGGGAAAAGATTCAGGACGGTGAGCAGAGTGGCGGGTAGGCCTGCAGGCTGGGCGCACGGTGGACGATGATGGCTGGGGGTGGGCGGGACCTTGCACATGAGCCAGGGAGGGGGGCCAGGCTGGAGCTGAGCGGGAAATAAGGACAGTCCTCAGGCTGTGGTCAGGCTGAGGGGGGTCTAGGAGCTATAACTTGGTCCAGGCCAAATGGCCTAAGAAAGGGACCCTCTGAGTGCACTGTGCAGGGAGCTGAGTTGCCTTCCCTTTCTGACTCCCAATCACGGGACAGTGTGCTGGACAAACTGGAGACCTGTCCTGGGGGGGGGTACTCTGCCAGGCAGGAAGGGACTCAGGCAGGTGCGGCCCAAATCCACGCATGGACCCCATGCGCTGGCCTCTCTCTTGCTGTCACTGTCCCAGAAGCCTCGCTGGGCCACGGAACAGAGAGCTGGGGATGGCGCCTGGGGCAAGGATGCAGAGGGAACCCCTGAAGCCACAGCAGGCAGACTCCCCACATGTGAGGCCGAGAGCTGCCCAGGCAGGGCCCTGAGGTCAGCAAAGGGCGGAACCAGCCACCCCCGACCCCGGCCTGAGCATCTTTCTCAGCGTCACCGGGGCATTTCGAGGATCAGATTAGATAAGGGGGCGCACCTACAACATGCTGAGGGTACTATTAACATGACAGGGCCGGTCCTCGTCTGGGGACACACCTTTTTCCCGTGGGGAAGGGTGGGGTGTGGAGGGCGGGCAGTGTGGGGAAGGGAGCCCCCTGCCCTGGGCCCGCCCTGCCAGGAGGACCTGCCTTGGGGTCCAAATCCAAGTTCCTGTCCCCGCTTCCGCCTTCCCCAGCCCGGGCTCAGTTATTAATTTCCTGGTGGCCCTGGGCGGAGCCCTGGAGAGGCTGGGTGGTTGCTTGGCAACCCAACGTGACGTGATGGCGGCCAAGTGTCTGATGGGTGGGCAGGGTCTGGGGGGGCTGCCTCCTGGGCTCAGCGGACCCTCCCCGGGGCTGCCTGCTCTGCTTCTGCCTCTGGGTTTGGACAACTGCGCTCATTTTTCCTAGAAATCTGACATTGGAGACCAGCCTGGATTTATTTAATAGTTTTCAAATGTGTCTAATGCGGCAGTAATCAAGGCCCGTTGCGGACTTCTCGGCGATTACAGTGACCCTGGTATTTTACTTCTCACTAACCTTCAATTTCTGCTCCCGACCTTTCTCGGTGAAATATTTCAGTATAAATAATGCCGTTTTGCAAACACATTGCCCTGATTACTCTGTAGGGCCCTGATTCTCCATGTGTGAAAGTCTCTGAAGTAAGTAGTGATTTGTTCCCCTCTCTGGTAATTGCTGTTTTAGAAATAGCTTCTTCAGACGTCTGCCACAAATTGGCACCTCCCCGACTCGCTGCTCGCCTGCCAGCGCAGCTGCTGGGTGGGCGTCCTCAGCACAGTCACAGGGCGTGCGCGGGCCCCCGAGGCGGGCGCCCCCTGGCTGGGGAGGAGGGGGGCGCCCCCCGCCCACAGGACCCTGAAGGCAACCCCTGCTTAGGTGCCAGGAGAGAGGAAAGGGTGCGCTGTTCCCTCTGTCTGCTCCTGTTGACCTTGAGGCTCGGAGGTCAGCAGCTACATCTGGGGCCGGGGTGATGTCCTGGTGGACGGGAGGGGCTGGCAAAGAGGCACAGCTTTGGACCCGCCCCGGTAGGCGTTTGCGAACAGATGCGAAATTGGAACGTGTCCAGCACAACACTGGCCCCGTCTTTAATTTCCAAAATCAAGCCTTTGTTGGGTGCCCCCTGCTGGCTGCACTGAGCACCTGCAGACTTTGGCACCAATTGTCCTTTGTTGGACCAGTGTGTGGAGCCGAGAGCGGGATCTCAGAGGGGTGGAGTCTCCACGTGAGGACGTGAGCATCTGTGAGGTGGTCCCGGGGGACGAGGGTCTCGGGTGGAGGGCAGATGTCCACCCAGAGCCGAGATGTCAACCAGGACAAGGCTGCTGGGGGGCAAAGATATCTAAGGTGCAGATCGGAGCACCCCGCTCCAGCTGGTGTCCCTGCAGTGTCCTCCCCAGGAAACCTAGGCCGACACCCCACCATCTGGCAGAGTCATTCGTTCATTCATTCATCTCTCTGCTGACCATTCCCCACCCAGCATTCGCTTTTCTCCAGCCTCCTGGGCCACCACTGACCTCACAGCCCAGGCCCCGGCAGCACCGGGGCCCTGCAGCTCTCGGAACCTGCAACTACAGGAGCAGCAGCAGCAATAATAACTGCTCCCGTGTGTAGTCACTTACTTGCAAGTAAGAACTGTGTGGCTGGAAGAGCAACGCTCAGGGAGGGCTGGTGACTGACCCAGCGACAATGTCAACACGCAGAAGCAGCGTCTGGCCTTGACCCTGGGTCTGGTTGCCTCCATGCTTGACACGGCTGCTCCTTCCTGCAGAGCCTCCCCCATGGCGGAAGACCGCTCATGCTTAAGATGGAGCTCAAAGTGTCCTCTCCTCCAGGGAGCCCACCTGGCTTCCCCTGGGAAGCTTGCACACCTTTCTCAGGCTCTCAGGGTGCCAGTGGCTGCTCTGGCCACACTGTTGGGAGGATGTGGTTCCGTGTGTGTCCACTGCACTGAGTGCCCTGCGGGCAGGGGCAGATCTGGTTGACATCCGTGTCCTCAGCACTATTGTAGGTGCTCAGTAAATGCTCAAACAATGACTGCAGGGATGAGCGAACCCTTAAAGAGCAGAAATCTGCTTTCCTGCACTCTCTCGGTGAGGCCAAAACCCTTCTCATGGAGTGTGTGGGGCTGACATGTTGATGCAGTGGGATGGATAGCGTGTGTGTGGCTGCCAATGCCATAAATGACAGAGCTCTTTGTTCCTGGCCCTGGGTCACGGCTGCGGAGGAAGGGGTAGGTGGCCCAGACCTTCCTCTGCCCCCGGAGTAGCCATAGCCTGTCCAGTGGGAAGGCTGCAGGGGTGGGGGAAGTAAAGATGAGGGCCCATGCAGGCTGTGAGTGGAACATGCTAATCTTTAGTGGCTGTTTTGAGCCATTTGGTGCCTAATTTCCACAGAAGTTTTGGATCCAAGAGGAAGGAAAAAGTCAGTGACTAATCTATAAGCTCCTGGCGTAACCTAATTTACATGTTTTAACGATCGCTTCCTACCTGGGCCTCCTGGAAAGTGGGCGAACCTGAGCCGCTGGCCACACGCTCAGGTGAGCGCGCACAGACACGGCCACAGCTGCGGGCGGCGAGAGAAGCTGCTCAGGTGGCAAGAGAGGGCCACCGGTGGGTGAGCCCCTGCCACCCGGCTCACTGCATTCCCGGGGCAGCTTTGCTCGCTCATCTCTGGGTATTTTCTCTCTGCCTCAGTCTGCTGCGGAGGTGGTGGGGTTGGCAGAGTTTCTGCCACCATCCTTTCCAGGGCCGGAAACGCGCCCAAGGCTGTGTGCTGGCTGCCAATCCCAGTTCTCCAAGGTCAGCAGCAAATTTGACAAGCCACTCCTTCCAGGGACTGTTCTGCCAGACCCAGCTATGTCCCAGACAGCTGGGCACGGTACTGGCTGGAAAGAGAGTTGAGGGGCTCCAGGTATAGACAAACATGGAGGCTGTGACCTCCTCTGGCAGGCGGGTTGGAGCGGAACGGGGGGACTCAACAATGTCGTCCTGCGTTGCCAGCAGCTGAGACTGTTGGTTCTCTTGGTCACTGTACTGGGGTGAATCATGTCCATCCACAATTCATGTCGCCGGGATCTTCAGGATGTGGCCTTACTGAGGAACAGGGTCTGTGCAGATGTGATTAGTTATGATGAGGTCACACTGCAGGAGGGTGGAAGGACATCAGCCTAATTCCAATAGGCTGATGTCCTTCCAAGAAAAGACACAGACACACGGGGGAAGGCCCTGTGATGACAGAGCCAGGGATTAGAGTGATGTGGCCATGAGCCAATGAAAGCTGGCAGCTACGAGAGCTGGGAGGAGGCAGGAAGGATCTGCTGACACCATTTCAGACTTCTGGCCTCAAGGCTGTGAAAGAGTCTATTTCAATTGCTTTTAAGCAATTCCCCCACCCAGTTGTGGTACTTGGTGACTGGAGTGATTCAAACCACTACAAATGATTGTAGACCTCCACGCTTGTTGGAGACCATGCATGCTGGCTGCAGACCATGCATGCTGATTGGAGACCATGCATGCTGATTGGAGACCATGCATGCTGGCTGTAGACCATGCATGCTGATTGGAGACCATGCATGCTGATTGGAGACCATGCATGTTGATTGGAGACCATGCATGCTGGCTGCAGACCATGCATGCTGGCTGTAGACCATGCATGCTGGCTGTAGACCATGCATGCTGATTGGAGACCATGCATGCTGATTGGAGACCATGCATGCTGGCTGCAGACCATGCATGCTGGCTGCAGACCATGCATGCTGATTGGAGACCATGCATGCTGATTGGAGTCCACGAATGTTGGCTGTAGACCATGCACACTGGCTGCAATATCATTCATGCCTTCCACCGGCATTTTCTGATGAGACTCAAGTTGTCCTTGCTGTCCCCACAGCATTCCAGAACTGCTCAGCTGCTGGCCACCCAGCCTTCCCTTGGTGGTCCTGAGAGCTCTCCTCACAGCTTTCTAATAAATCTCATTTTTTCTTAACTAGCCTGCAGCTGGAGGATGCTGACACCCACCAGATTCTCAGAGAAACACGGCTCCCACTTCATTACTGAGCCGAGTGCTCTCCCCTCCCACAATTCCCTGGGGAACCAGCAGGCTTCTCCTGTGCGTGAATGTGTGCGTCCACATTCCAGAACTTACTGGGGATTCTATTTATGTGAGATTTTCAGGATAAGTCAATCCACAGAGAGAAAGTAGATTGATGGTCGCCTGCGGCTGGGGGCTTGGCGGGGGTATGGAGAGTCATTGCTAATCGATATGGGCTTTCTTTAGGGCTGATAGAATGTTCTAAGGATGACAGTGGTGATAGTTGCCCAACTCTGATTATATGAAAAATCATTGAATTGTACACTTTAAATGGGAAAATTGTATGGCGTGTGAATTGTATCTTGATAAAGCTGTTTTAAAGCAAAGGAAATACACTGAGGCATTAGAACAGTGGTTATCACCCAGGAGTGATGTCTGTCCCCACCGTGGGGACACTTGGAAATGTCTGGAGAAGTTCTTGATGGCTTCACTGGGGCAGTGCCACTGGCATCTGGTGGGTAGAGGCCAGGCTGCTGCTGCACAGCCCACGTCCCCAGGACGACCCCACAGGGACTGATCTGACCCCATATGTCCGCAGGGCTGGGCTGGAGAAACCCTGGAGTAGGTGGAGCTGCTAAGAGCAGGCTCCTTGGAGCCCAGGTGCCCAACTTAAAGTCCTGGCTCCTGCCCTTACTAATGCTGGACCTGGAAGGCTGTGGGATTTTCCCGAGCCTCAGTTTCCTGTCTGTAAAAGCTCAGGTGTTTATAATCACACCTCCCCGAATGACAGGCCCCGGAGCAGAGTCGGGCTCAGGGACAGCCTGGTGTGGAGTCGGGCTCAGGGACAGCCTGGTGTGGAGTCGGGCTCAGGGACAGCCTGGTGTGGAGTTGGGCTCAGGGACAGCCTGGTGTGGAGTTGGGCTCAGGGACAGCCTGGTGTGGAGTCGGGCTCAGGGACAGCCTCTCCACCCTCCATGCCCCGCGGTGGTCCCACCACTGTGGGGTCTGGACACTGACCCCGTCTTACCTAAGTCATCTCATCCTGGTCAATACCCTGAACTAGAAACCGAAGTGGCTCTCAAGGGTGACCCGAGCTTCCATCACGCAGGGACTTGGAGGAACACACGGAGGACCTGCCTGGGGGGAAGTTTGGGGCCTACGCCCTGGCTCACTTACTCGTAAGAGGCAGCAGGCGCTGGAGGCCTGGAGCACACAGCGGCGAGTGGCCGTGGCCGCGGAGCCACAGCGTGACCAGGTCTCTGTGTCCACTCGCTCCGTCTCCGAGATGGAGCCCGGGGAACGCCCCCCTCCCCCCCCCCCCCGCCTTCACCAGGGGCCCAGGGGCCCACCCAGAGCAGCCGCCGTCTTCTGGTGCCCGCCGCCCACCCCGCTCTCAGCGTCCAGTGAAAAGCCTTCGGCCGGCATCAGCCCTAAAGGCTTCAGACAAGTCCTTACATTGAAATCAGAAGGAAAAAAACACCAGTGTTTTAGGTTGAAGAAAACGTTTCCCGTATAAATCAATGAATGTTTGTGCGACGTCTCTGTAATATTCGATTGTTAGTGTTTTTAGGGAGTGGCCCATGAAAGTCACGCCAGGCCCTTCCCCCTGGAAGGCGGGGGAAGGAACCTGCACCTCTCCTTAGGCCGGGAGCCTTCCTACCAGAAGAGGGACATCCCCCGGGACAGCTGGGACGCACCTCTGCAGGCCCCGGAGGGAGGGCTGGCGGGACCCCTGCGGCCCAGGGCGGGCACTTGCCTGGGGCTCGAGGACCTGCAGCCCTGGGCGGTCCCCTGGGTCAGGAGGGCTCTGCTTCCTCCCCGGCTCACCATCTACTGTCCCTGGAGCATGAGAGTCTTGCCAGCTCTTGCATTTCTGGTGCTGGGCGCAGGGCCCAGCACATAGTAGGGCCACAGCACGTAGTTATGAGTCAGTTACTGAATTATTCCCTTGACTTGTGAGTTAATTATGCCTGGTGCCTACTTAAAGGAATGGCACCCACTGTCCCGAGACCCTTGAGGGAGGACCCCGGCGGTAAGAGGACTTTAGGGGTGGGTGTGACCACCACCCTTCTTGTCATGGTCTGTCCACGAGTCCTGGCCCAGCCCCCCAAGGTGTTCCTGACTCCCCCTCAGGCCACACGACACTGGGGCAGACCCGTCCCTTCTCCGGGGCCTTGGCATCTGTCACTAGAGGAATTTAATTAGTGCCTTTTAATCATGTATTTAAAATGGATGGATGTTTGCTGCTAAAATCCAAACAGCCGCACACTTTATAAACGACCCGGCTCTCGTCTGGAAGACGGATGGGCTGGGCTATAAATCGGCGGGGGACACATGGTTTATTTACTTGAAACTTGGATGTAGCCGGGAGCACTGGCTGCTGCCTGCTGGGTCTCTGCCCGCGTTAACGAGTCCGGTTGGTAAAGACAGTCAAGGTCAAAGCTGCATAGACAGGGAGGTGACCTGAGGCGCACCGGGCGTGCGTGCAGGGCAGGGACCGGAGTCGGCCCAGGAGCCTGCGCTGGCCTGGGTGGTGGCCTCTCCCGGCCACATCACGCCCAGTGCTTCCGACTGAATGTGTCCCTTAAATTCATGCCTTGAAGCACGAATCCGCCATGGGACTGTCTTTGGAGGAGGGGCCTTCGGGGGTGGTTATTTGGATGAGCTGGGAAGGTGGCCCTTCATGATCGGCCTAGGAAACGAAAAGGCTCGCCGTCACGTGAAGACGCAGCGGGAGGACAGTGGTCCACCGGGCGCAAAGAGGACCCTCCCCGGACGCCACATCTGCGGGCGCCTGGATCTTGGGCTTCCAGCCCCAGCACCGGGAGGGAGAAAGGCCTGTTGTTTAGGCCCCCAGGCAGCGGCCTTGTGTCACAGCCGCCCGAGTTGACCAAGACACCCCGCTCGACACAGCTGCCTGAGGTCGCAGGAGCTGATCGTGTTTCTTAAATACCAGGGGAGTCGGAGTTGAACGTAAATGGCGGAGGGAGCTGATGAGAAGATGTTCGGCGGTGGAGAGGCCCGGGGCTCCCGGGCGACGCTGGCCAGGACTAAGGCTGGGCATCCAGGGGTGGCTCAGAGGGATTCCTGCTGGGCGAGACCTCCGTGGAGAACTGCCCCTGTGAGGCCCTCGTCTCCTAAACATTCAGGGGCTCTGGATTCTTGGGGACCTTTTTAAAAATATAGATATATTTTTGATTGATTTCAGAGAGAGGAAGGGAGAGGGAGAGAGAGAGAAACATCAATGATGAGAGTCACTGATCGGCTGCCTCCTGCACGCCCCCGACCGAGGACCGAGCCCACAACCCGGGCCTGTGCCCTGACCGGGAATCGAACCCCGATCTCCTGGATCCTGGGTTGACGCTCAGCCGCTGAGCCACACTGGCTGGGCTCCTAGGGACCCTTTCTTTAAAGGGTCCTCAGGAACATAGGTGCATTTGCCAGAGGGCATCCCACATCCTGACAGCCAAGGGCTGCACCTGCTCCAGCACTGCCCCGGCGCACAGCCCCCGGAGACGGTGGATCCCGCATCTCGGGAGGCAGGGCCGGGCAGGGCTTAGGGGCCGGCACTTCACCTGGGAGGTGCGAGCCCGGGGGGGAGAGTGGGGCGAAGGAGAGGTGAGGCAACGTAACAATGATGATGATAACAAAGCAAAGCGACCCAGGGGACGCGTCGCCTTGCTCTCGGCCACTCCGGGAAGAGCCCCACGTGGACAGCAGGTGGCAGGCACGCTCGCGCGGCCCGTGGGACTTCTCCGGAAGGTTCTCGGGGGGACGCGGTCCCTGGAGAGGTCCCCTCCTTCCTCCCCGGTCCCGTTGGAGAGCCGATTTCCCTGCTCTCGGACAGATAAATCTAAGCCAATGAAACAGCAAAAAAAGTTTTAAAAAAATGAACTTAGAGCCTGGGTCTCCACGTGTTTGGCCAAGGTTACGGCCGCCTGTGGCCGGCCTTCAGATTCCGTCCTGTGTTGTCATCGGCCCTCCAGAGGCTACTCAGGATCTTACCTCCACCCCTGTTAAGACATTTCACCCAAGTCTGGATACGGGGCGGGAGGGGGGGGGACGGCGTGTGTGCCGAGGGGCGCTGAGCAAGAGAGAAGACCCGAGGAGGCGGGGGGAATCGAGGAGGCGCCCCAAAGTTCACGCCCAAACAGCCTTTTACAGGAACGAGGCCTGTGGAGGGCCTGCCGTCCAGGGCCCACGCTGGGGAGGGCTGGCCATGCCCCGCGCGTGGCCCGGTAACCGGTGAGTAATCGCTCAGTGACAATACGGGACGGAATCTGAAGGCCAGCCACAGGCGGCCGTAACCTTGGCCAAACACATGGATACCCAGGCTCTAAGTTCATTTTTTTAAAAACTCTTTTTGCTGTTTCATTGGCTTAGGATTTATCTGTCCGCCCTGCCAGCCTTTGGGGAAAGAGCTTGGACAGAGAACAGAAAAACAACCTGACACAATTGTGTTGTCCGGTAAATGGTTTTGGATACAGTGGGGAAGCGTAAGAAACGCTACATGTGTGCCCCAAATGTTTTCCTTTTTTAAAAAAATATATTTTTATTGATTTTAAGAGAGAAGAAGGGAGAGGGGGACAGAGAATCGCCGATCGGCTGCCTCCTGCAGGCCCCTACTGGGGATCGAGCCCACACCCTGGGCGCGTGTCCTGACCGGGAATCCAACTGGAGCCCTTCCCGTGCAGGCCAGACAAAGGCCACAAAGCCACCTGGGATTCATCACGGGGCTGGCGGTTGCTCCCAAACGCAGGCCGGACCAGAAGGCTTCTTTCTCCTACCAGCACCCTGATTTAAGTCCATCACCCAGCCAGGCCATTCACCCCCAAGCACTGCCCAGATTTCCTGCTGCCTTTGGTTTTGGGTCCCCAGCCCACCCCCACGGGTGGTGTGATAAAGACCTGCGCCCTCAGCAGTCACGGCACACCTGGGGCTGGCAGGTGACCTTGAGCACGTGGGGCCCTGGGATTAGGGAGGCGGTTCCAGTCGTCAGCGGGAGAGTGGCCGGGGGGGTTCGAGCCTTCAGACTTTGCCCTGTGCTGTTAGCGGTCTGGTCACTGCGGAGCCTCCAAGGGCCTGGGAAGTAACATATTTATTACAACAATATTCATACATGTATATTACAGAGAGTGCAGGCGACGCCTGTGCAAATACACAAATACACAGAACAAAACCGTGCTGGGCCCACTATCCAGAGGCGATGACTATGAAGCTGGTCAGATGTTGCTAATGATGCACATGTGCGTGCACACACATGGCTACACACACGCCACACACATGGACACACACACGGCCACACACACACGGCCACACACACACGGACACACACATGGACACACGTACACACACATGGACACACACATGGACACACGAACACACACACATGGACACACACATGGACACACACATGGACACACACATGGACACACACACACATGGACACACACATGGACACACGGACACACACACACGGACACAGACACACACACACACAGGCACACACGGACACACACGGATACACAGACACACACACACACACGGACACACGCCCAGCCGAGGTAAGACGTGCTCAACGCAGCTGTGTCCGCGTTTCCCTGGAATGAATGACACGGCCCGTCACCCGTCCGCATCACTGAATACTCCTTCCGACATCATCGTTGCGGCGGGGCCCTCATTCCAGTTCATGGTTCGTGCCCTGGTTTAGGCGTACTTTTTCCTTTAGAAATAACTTAGATTCTCCAGTCCTGGTGCCGTTTCCAGCCCTGCTGAAGGTGCCTCTCTGTGCCCGTCAATCACGCCTTCTTGGAACAAATTTCCCGACGTGAAGTGGCAGGTGAACGGGTTTGCAGACTTTTTAAAGAATCTGCGTCTGTCACAGCGGGTGACCCCCCGGGGAAGGTGGGGCCGTGTCCCCCCAGCAGTGCGTCCCCACAGCGGCGTCGCAGAGCTCCCGCCTCTCCCCGGCGGCGCCGAGATTTTCCTCCCTGAATCGCAGTCGCCCAACACGGAGGGAAGTGCGCCTGTGCGGAGACTGTGCTTCTGCCCCGAGATCGCGCTCCCCGCCTGCCTCCTGCCTTGCATCAGCTCTGGAAAATTCTCAGCCATTTCGGCTTGAAAATTGCCTCTCCCGACACGGTGTCGCCTGTCCGTCCGTCCGTTGGGACCTCCCTTCCGTGGAGCCGATGTGCTCCCGCGTCGCCTGGGTCCGAAGCTTCTGTTTTCTGGACACCTTCCCGAAACCTCTGATTCCAGATGACTGTCAGCGGGTCTGTTAGTTTCACTTGGTTTAGTTCGATTTTGTTTAATTTCTGTGGCTCGGCTCCATTCCCTTCCGGACCCTCCTGCGTATTTTTTCCTGATGCCGTGTTCTTGCCGGAGACACGGGGCCTTTCCTCCCCTTTGCCTCTTAAGATACTTGAAGCGCGCTGATCTGGACGTGCCTTTGGAGTTGTCCTGTCTGTACTTCCCGGCAAGCAGTTTGTCCCGTTCAGTGCTGCTGCTGTTTCTCACCCGGGCCGCGGCTCAGCTCTCACCGCGTGGGCACCGCGCAGGCCGCGCCCCCCGGGCCACCGCTCCCCTCCCCTCCCAGCTCCGTCTCCTCGTGGCCTCCAGGACCGGGGGCTGCACCTTCTCGCGTTCAGTCTCGGACCAAACACGTGTCCCTGTGTGCGTGTGCGTGTGCATGCTCATATGTGCGCACACACGTGTGCGTGTTCATTTGTGTGCGTGTGTGTGCGTGTGCGCGCATGTCCGCACACGGGGAGGCACCTTCTATGTTCAGTTTGTGAGTCGTTTTCATCTGAATGGACGGCTCCCGAGTCCTTGAAGGAGAAGGTTCTGGGCTGTAGAAGATCCACATCTCAAAGGGGCCCAGGAGAGATTTGCAACCCCAAGTTTTCCCAAAAGGAGAAGGTCTGAGAAGAGGGAGGTCAGCGGCCCGGAGTCGGGAAGCAGCCTGTCTGAGCGGCCGCCGTGGTCAGGAGTCAAGGTCAGACCTAGGAGGACGGGCGCCTGCCCTTCCCCAGCCCTGGTGGCTGGTGGGGAGGGAAAAGCCCCGAGGGGATGGGACAGTCAGGGAGGCTGCAGCCGGGGGCGGAGGAGCGTGAGCCCCCTTCTCGTCGGCCCGCAGGCCCCCCTCGCCCCCCCCAGCTGCACCTGCGCACAGCACGGAGGCCGTCTGAGCGGGATTCGCGGGAAGCCTGCTGGACAGGCCCCTCCCCGAAAGCCTTCAGCGGGGACGGAGCCTGCGGATCTCGCCTCGGAGCCCGAAGGCGGCCGGTGAGGCGGCTGGTCGGATCCCAGGGAGGCACAGGCGCTGCGAGTCTTCCCACGGGGAAGGCGTGGGCGCTGGTCTGGACACCCCGGCCCGGCAGAGGGGCACAGGCCGCCTTGAATGCAACCCCATGGCATCCCCATGACCTCGGGGGGCGAGACGGCCCGTCAGCCGCGCTCGATGGGAAGCAGCGAGCCCTGCCCCGCGGCCGTCGCCCACCTCTCATCCCTCTTCCCTCACGGTGTCGAGCGGGGCCCGCAGGCCGCTGTGCAAGGAGGCGGCGAGCCAGCCGGGCAGCCGAGGCCCCGGCCTGAAATATTTAAACGCCCAACTCC
The DNA here is from genome assembly GCF_964146895.1 of Miniopterus schreibersii. Classification (NCBI taxonomy): domain Eukaryota; kingdom Metazoa; phylum Chordata; class Mammalia; order Chiroptera; family Miniopteridae; genus Miniopterus; species Miniopterus schreibersii. The sequence goes on along the minus strand of NC_138109.1, from coordinate 2,277,261 downwards.
ACTGGCCCGAAATGTAATCAAATGTTAAATTATGAAATGTCTCTGGGTTCAGCTCTGCCGCGTGCATAATGGATGGGCCTCAACAATTCATGAGGCGGGCGGTCGCTAGCTGCCCGTCGGGGCTTCTTGCATAACCAGTGAACAGCTCATCCTCTGCGGATGGGCCGAAGCTCCATCAGGGCGCCGGGGGCGACTTCCACCCGCCTGGGAGCCGGACACGTCCATTGGCCGAGAACAGTGCCCTCGTCGGCGGCACAGCGCGAGCACCAGAGTCGCGGAGAGCCGTGGTCTCCCGCGACCCCGAGGGTCCTGATTAGTGTGGACTGACCACAGCATGCCTCCCGTCTTGGTGACCGGGGTGGGATCGACCTCGGCATTGTGAGAAACCCCCTCCTCTGGGCCGACCACCAGCAAGTAGGTTTAAGCAGCATATTTTTTGTTTTGCTAATCGCCACCCGAGGATATTGTTTCCATTGATTTTTAGAGAGAGTGGAGGAGAGAGAGAGAGAGAGAGAGAAACATCGATGTGAACGAGACGCATCGATTGGTTGCCTTCCCCATGTGCCCCGACCAACCGGGGATCAAACCTGCAACTCAGGTGCGCGCCCTTGACCGGGAATCGAACCCAAGACCCTTCGGTCCACGGGCCCACGCTCTAACCACTGAGCCACACTGGCAGGGCTGGGTGCTAGCAGCATATTTGACTCAACACCGATACTGGATGCAGCCCCCGGCCTCATCCATTGCTAGCGCCTTGTCCCAGGCCGCTCCGGCTGCCATGACAAAACACCACGGACCGGGGCTTGAACAGCAGGCATTTATTTCTCACAGTTCTGGAGGCTGGAGGCCCAAGATCAAGGTTCCGGCCAGTCCCGGCCGAGGGTGAGGGCCCCCTCCCTGGCTCTCAGACAGCCGCCTTCTCGCTGGTCCTCGCGCGGCGGAGAGAGGGCGCTCTCGGGCTTCTCCTATAAGGGCACTAATCCCATCGGGGGCCCCACCCTCGCGACCTCCTCGAACCCTAATTATCTCCCCAAGGCCCCACCTCCCAGTCCATCCCATTGGGATTAGGGCTTCCACATGTGGGTTTGGGGGGACAGAGATGCAGCCCAGAGCCCTCTTCTCCTCCCGTGGGTTCCCGGTGAGCTGCCGTCACCCAGGTGACCAGCTCCCTTCGAGGCCAGCACCCAAGACCAGGGCCTGAGCACAGAATCAGGGAGCATCCCAGGAGGGAGCCGTCCAGTGATCACAGAGCTCCTTCTCCACGGGCAGGACTATCCCCAAACCCAAGAGGGAAGAGCTCTGCTCGCGCCCAGCCCTCCTCCCCGAGCTCAGAGGGGATGACGGAGTCAGGACAGGCCGCCCAGTCCCTGCCCCCAGGGTCACACACCTGTCTGTCTCCCACGTCTTCTCACGTCTCCCCTGGGGAGGCTCTGAGACTTTCTCCCAGTCCCCTGTTCCCCAGCCGGGTCTGTGTCCCGCTCACACACCCAGGCTGGCTCCCTTCTTTTATTTTCTCTGTGTTTGCTAAACCAGGCACTTGCTTTTCTAACATTTTCTCTGGACTCTTTCCTGTAGGAAGAAATATGAAATCAATAAGTCCTAAGCCTGCCCAAAGCACAGTTCAAACAAACCTTTTCCCCATCGCCTTCCTGATTTGGAACATCGCAGCATGGGGTCTAATCCGGCCAGAGGCTCATCCACTGAGGTGGGGCCTCTCCGGGCTCCCACCTGCCCCCCCGCCCCCCGAACTTGTGATTATCCACTAAGACCTGTGCAGCCCAGACGGATGCCAGGCACTGCCCTGCGTGCTTTACAAACACTAACTTACTTAATTCTTAATCAGTCTTGCAGCACAGATAACATCACTAGCTTCCTTTATACAGGTGCAGGAACCGAGGCACAGAGAGGTTGAGTGACGGGCCCGAGGTGCACAGCAGCGGGGACACAGCCAGGGTTGGGACGCAGGCGGTGACAGAAGCGTGTCTGGGCCCCTGCCGCAGTGTTTGTTCCTGGGGCCCTGACCCCTCCATTTCACCATCAGGGCACCGGCCACACCAGCACTTACAGAGAGGGTCCCCCCGAAAGTTATCTCCTCACCTTCTGTCCTCTGAGCTGTCCAGGTTTTTTGTCACTGGTTCCCGCACTGTCACTGCCCTCAAAGGGACAGGATCCCCAGTGTCTCCCACTTAACTCTCATCTGAGCTTCGACCTCATTCTGGCTCCTGCGCCCTCGGCGGGTGGGAGCCGAGACACCCCTCCCGCCTCTCCGCCTGCCCCTGTCCCCGTCGGCCTGGCGGGCTTCGCAAGGCCTCCACCTTCCTCCCCAGGAAACCCCTCTGTCCCTGCGCCCCCTGGCTGCCCCTCCCTGCACCCCCTGGCTGCCCCTCCCTGCACCCCCTGGCTGCCCCTCCCTGCACCCCCTGGCTGCCCCTCCCTGCACCCCCTGGCTGCCCCTCCCTGCCTTCCTCTTGCACAGCTGCTGTTGTGAGAGTCCTTCCGAGGAGATTCTCACTCCCTGCGCCCTCCCGGGTGCCCCGGGCGCTCCGGGCTCCCGGGCACGGAGGACGAGTGCTGGGCACCACCCTCTCTTCACCGTCTTCCAGGCTCCTGGGTGGGCAGCAGATCAAGGCCCCCCCCATCTATAGGAAGGGTGCCCATCGCTTCTTAGCTGCCTTCCGCCCACGAGGGGACATCAGGGGCCTCAAAACCTAAGCCGTGGTCGAATGTGTGACTGACGCACCCAGGGGCCACCTGAGACCCTGCGGTGAGAGGAGATGCGGGCGGACGAACCCCGTGGATCCGAGGGTGGTCCCTTCCCAGCCCCTCTCGGCCTTGAAGGCAACTAGGGAAAAATAAATGAAGAGCCCTGGCTGGGCGGCTCAGCTGGTTGGAGCGTCGTCCTGTGTACCAAACGGTTGTGGGTTCGAGTTCTGGTCCGGGCACATACATAGGTTGTGGGTTCAGTCCCCGGTTGGGACACATGCGGGGGGCCACCGGTCCATGTTTCAGTCTCACATTGATGTATCTCACTTTCTCTCTTTCTCTCTCTCTCAACATATCCTCGGGTGAAGATTGTAATATAAAAAAATAAAGAAACAAAGGGGAAGAGCGCGGCCAGCAGGCCTGAGGGCTCGTGCCGGGGACCTGCTGGGTTGTCGCCGAGCTTCCCACTGTGTCAGAGCCGGCTCCCCGGCCCGCCAGCCTGCCTGAGAAACAGCAAAAAGCAGCAAAAATAAATGGCTCCATCCCCTAATGCCCGAAAGTCTATACACTCAAAGACCATTATCAAAGCTGCTGCTAAAAGGGGCAGGTCCTGCTGTTAAAAGTGGCCCAGCCATGGTCTGCACCGGCTGAAAAATAGCCGCTGGCCTGTGGTTAAAGCCTCCAGAGCCGCAGCCACCCGTCAAAGTGCAAACCCCACTGGACGCGGGCCCCAGCCCCGCGTGGCCACCGGCCGCCCCGTGAAGCCTGCCACACCCCTCCCCCCGGCTGTGCAGCACCAGGGCCCTTCACGAGGCCAGGAGGCCCCGGCTGGAGGAGGCGGTTGACGCTGAGGCCTCGAGCCACCTGCTGGCACAGCTCCGGAACCTCGGTCGCCGTCGGACCTGTGCTCCTGGTTCTGTTCTTTGTTTCATCCGCCTCTAGAGACGTGACAGGCGTGAGAGTCTGGGCGGGTGGACATCGCTCAGCCCTCCCCACAGACCCCACCAGGGTCCCAACCCCTGAGCCTGGGAATAAGTGACCTCACCTGGACGCTGCAGATGGAATTAGGTTAATGACCTTGAGACCGGAGGTTACCCAGGTGGCCCAAGGTTATCACAAGGTCGTCATAAAGGAGACTGGAAGGTGGGAGTGGGAGACGGTGACGTGGCGATGGAAGGTGAGGTCAGAGCGATGAGGCCAGGGGCCCAGGGATGCGGGAAGCTTCTGGAAGCTGGAAAAGGCAGGGAAATGCTTCCCCTGCAGCCCCAGCCCTGCCCCCCGTTTTTGGCCTGTGGACCTCTAGTGCTGTAAGAAAATAAATCTGTTTTAAGCCACACTGTTGGCAGTAATCTGCTGCAGCAGCAAGAAAGTGGAACTAATGCTAACCGTCACCTCTCTGCGAGGCCAGTCCCCTTGCCCGGAGAGGAGGGAACTGTGGGAGCTACGGGGAAGGGGGGGCCAGGCACCTTACTTGATCAGGTCTCAGGGTCCACAGGGAGAACAGAGGCCTGACGGAGGAGAGCCCCCCCCACCCTCCCGTCCTGGGAAGATGGGCCTAACTGTTTATACAGAGGGAACCCGGGGCCCGGGGGTGTGGTCCCTACTTGAGGCCACGGGGGGACAGAGCAAGCAGAGGACCCGAGTTTGATGAGTGGCTCTGCCCTCCTCCCAGGTGGTCCCACGGTGTCCTCCCCCGCAGCCGGCCTGGCTGGGGAGCCGAGCTCCCAGCGGAGGGACCAGGGCTCAGGGAAGAGCTCCTTGTCCTCAGGGTCCCCAGGGTCCTCAGGGTCCCCAGGGTGCAGGGCCTTGTGCTCCGAGCTCAGCTCCCAGACACCGACCGGCCATCACTCATCCTAACCCAGTTCTGCTCCCAATGGCCTGAGTCAGTTCGCAGCATCCGGACGCTCCTGCCAAGCGGACACTGCATTTTGTTTTCTCATTTGGCAGGGAGAGCGGGACGCAGACACCGAGTTCACCCGCAGCCCCGTGTGACCCTGCTGGCCACCCTCCCCCTTCTCCGAGGGCACCCTCATCAGCACCCGTCTGCCCGAGGAAGGGGCCGCGCTGCGCCCAGGTGAGGCCTCACCTCCAGGCTGCTTGTTTATTTAACGCTGAGCGCCTGCTGGGCCGGGGGTGCCGAGGTCAGCCAAGCCGTCCCCCCGCTCCCAGAGCCGGCGGCCTTGTGGGCCGGGTGGGACCAGAGCTCGATCACTCAGGGTCAGAGGGCGCGGTGAGCTCCTCAGCCGCCTGACCCGGGAAGGGTGCAGGTTTGGGAACCTAAAACCTGGGTTCAAGTCTCCCTCCTGTCCGTAGGAGCTGCTGGCTCTGGGAGTGTGGCTAGGCCTTCTTCTGCAGCAAGGGGGTGCGGTGGGGTGTGGGTGCTCACAACACTGTCCTCCAGGGCACACGGTGGCAGTGGTCCCCGGGCTGGGCGCCCTGCGGGAACCCGAGTGGCTGAGTGGCCAGGTTCGGCACAGTGAGCTCCGCCCGGACCCGCCTCCCCCAGCTCCTCCGGCCGGGGACACCGGGTGGCCTCCTGTCGTCACCCCCACGTAGCCTTTTTGTCCTTTGGCTGTTCAATGAGATTAAATCCATCGAGCAGCTCGCAGTGCCGGACACACTCAGACCCCCTCCCGCGGCCGTTCCCCCTGCTGTCCTGCCTGGAGCGGGGCCGTCACCCGCTCCGGGGCCTGCCCACCAGCTGGGCCGTGCTCAGGTGCGGGCTCTGCTCTGGCAGGTCCGGGGCGGGGCTGGGAACCTGCCTTGTTAACAAGCTCCGGCTGAGGCCCCTGCCGGCCCCGCGACTCCGCTCTGAGCAGCAAAGGCCTCGGAGCTGCGGCGCATCCGGCCCTTTGTGACTCGGGACCCGGAGCCTAGCGGCGCACGGTAGGTGCTCAGTGGGCGTCTGAGGACGGCTGGCCAGGCGGCCGTTTGACAGGGAGGCTGGCGGCCTGAGTTTCATTCCGACCGGGCCCTGCTCGTTTGTGTGAGGTTGGAGGGGGCCTGTGCTTTGGGCTGAGAGTTCTGCCCCCTCGGCTGACAGCATTCGGAGGCTCAGCCCGGGTTGGTGCCCCCGTCCCCTGTCCCTGACCCTTCCTCCCGCTTCCCTTCCTTACCTGGCCCAGGTGTCGGTCGTGACCTGGCCCCTCTCCCACTGAGCGGGTCTGGAAAACTTACTTGACTTTTCCAAGCTGGTTTCTTTATCCTTAAAATGCTGCCACTCGTCTCTCAGAGTTGCCGTCGGAACAAGGGGCGGGATGAGGCACTAAGCAGGGCCGGGGAGGTAAAGTACCCTCTCTGTGTATTAGCAATTTACCTTGAATGCCCTGCCCACCACCCACTCTCCCCCGGGTAATTCCAGATCCAGGGAGCCCCTTCAGAGTCACCTCCACCTGGAAGCCTGTCCTGATTTCCCCACTGTTGCTCAGGCATCCTTCCTCTGTGCCCCACGCGCACTCGTTAATCCCCTTGACCAATGCCCGGGCCCCTGCAGGTCTCTCCGGAGGGCCTGTATCTTTGGCACCTAGCTTGGCACCTGGCGTTCAGGAGATGCTCCCCAAATGAAGGAGGGCAGGAATGAACCTCCCTGAGGAATTAATCTAGGAGAGCAGAGAAACAGGGGAAGAAACTGAGGCAACCAACAGGATCGGGGGGCCCCTGACACTTTTGGGGCTCATCAAGAAGCCCCCAGAAAAGAAACAGGTACCAGCTCAGTTTCAACTCTAGGTTTAAGGGAGGCGTGTCAAGGGGATCTCCATGTCTCTTCCTGGTTTGACCCACTCACTTCCCCGAGTCAGGGCCATATCGTCGCTTCCAAGAGCCGTCTGGAAATGGTGACTGGGTTTTGGCCAGCACGTCTTCTGTGCTGACTCAGGGGAATCCAAATCTGTCAGGCATCAGAAAAAAAAAATGCTGTCAGGAAAAAACAACAACACTCCCTCCCAACACTATTAGGAAGGAAAATTCCCCTGGCAACCTCCTATTCATCCTTCAAGACCCAACTCAAATTGCCCCTTTCCTCTATCTCTGTATACGAGGCCCTCTGCATTTCCCAGCCCTGCTCAGGCCCAATTTAAGGTCCACCCATGTTACCCACCATACCAGCCGCCCCTGGAGAGCAGGCGTTAGGTCGTTTATCTTGACTCCCCAGGCCTTTCCTAGGATTTGATACACAGTAGTTGCTCAGTTAATGTCTGAATAAATGAATGTTGCTTTGTGCCTTTTACATTCCATCTGCTCTTGATGAGGCTGCCGCCGAGTAGATTTTCAAAAGCCCCCATCCTTTCCCCTGGCCACGCCTGCACCGTTGGCTCCTGGGGGGCAGGCTCCGTCCAGCGTCAGCGCCCCCCCCCCCCCCCGGGCCCTCAGTGGGCTGATAGAGGCCCGGGATGTGTGATTGGCATTGATTTTTGTCTTTATGATTTAGGCTGCGATTGATTTTCTCAGGTAGAGGCTTTACACTTAATGAAGTTAGGGCTGCTCAGCTCCATCCAGACAGGATTCTGTGCAAGGACAATTACCCTTCTGGTGACAGCTCCTCTCTTTTTAAAATATATATAATGCAATGAAAATAACTCAGCCGGCGAAGCGGGATGCGATATGAAGTGGGCGGTGACATTAAAGTGGCTGCTCGCAGTCTTCCCACCGCTGGGGAAAGGCGTCGCGAGAAGGATGGTGTTACTATTGTTATTTTTTTCTCTCTTTGTAAACTTGGGGGAAAATGTACGGCGTTGATTTAAAAGGAGGCAATATTTAACGCGGCAAGAGAATATTTTAGATTTGTTTTCCTCTCGCCGACGCCTGAGAGCTCGGCACAGGCCGGGACTCCGTCGCAGGATCCGAGGGGCTGCCTTGAGACCAGGGGCCCGAACCCCTTCTCCAGGCTCCCCCACGTTGCCTTGAGGTGGGGCTCGGCCGCTCTAAGTCTCTCTAAGAGAGAGGGGCACAGGGAAGGGAGAGGAGGGAGGGAGGGCGGGGAGGGGGTGACGCGCAGGCCTCTGACCCAGGCAAGGGGGGCGACTGGGCCTGGGGGAGGCAGAGAGCAGCCCCCTCTGGTCTGAAGTCCCGAGGTGCCCAGCGGGAACAGTCACGCGTCCCCAGAACTTAGCACACATTTTAAAGGCCTCAGGCTTCACAGGACCGCAGAGTGGACAGAGCAGGCAGAGGGCGGACGTGCTCAGGGTCATCCGCAGGTGAAGACTCCGGGTGGGCCCCGACCTCGGGCTCCGCGAGCCCCGCACACACAGCTGTGACCACCTGAGCCGCTGAGTCCTGTCCCCCAAGCGCATGGCTGTCGCCCACGTCTCCGGGAAACAAGAGGCCCTGTCCGGACGGTTGTAGGACCCTTGGGGCCATGCAGCACCGGGGTCCTCTCCTCCCCACCCCCACTGCTGCTGCTGTCACTCGGGGTGCCTTCCACCTGAGCTGAGACCTGTTGGGAAGACTGGCCCCGGGACAGGTACAGGGATTATTTGGGAAAAGAGTGGGAGGGAGGGCAGCCCGGGAAGGAGTGGGCCCGGGGCCGCGATTAGACGTGGGTGGGGGAAGAGCAGAGGAGAGCAGCCAGGGTGGGGAGCCTCCCGGATCCGGATCCGGGGGTCGGGGGGAGACCAGCTGGCGCCTGGCGGGAAGTAGCCTGGAGGAAGGCGAGCCTGGGGGGGCCTGTGGGCCTCGGGGCGACGGAGCAAGCACACCCCTCGCCGCCTCTGACGTGCCCGCGTGCTACGGGGGAGATGCGGAAAATGAGGGTGGTGGCCTTGCTCTCGCCTGGAAAACTCCTGGGAAGTGGTGGCACTTTAGGGGCTAAAATAGGAAAGTTCTGGACAAACCAGGCCGAGCTGGTCACCCCGTGAATATCCTGACTGTTCCCACAGATGGGGAAGCGGGGTCAGAGAAGTCCCCGGCCTCTCGCGCTCCTCCCGGTGTGTCTGGGACTGGGCACCATCCTGTGGCTGTCGGGACGAGGGGTGGGGCTGCTGGAAATGAGGGTGTGTGAGGCCCAGCTGTGTCCCTAACTGTGCAGTGTGGTCACCGGGCCACACGTGGGCTCCCTCGGGCCCCTGGCAGGCTGGCTGCATCCCCGCCACTCCCCTCCCCCCCCCCCAGCACGCGCCTTCTCCGGTCCTCCTGCGCCCCGGGCGTCCCGCGGAGACATGGGCTCTGAGTGTTCCCGGCTTTCTGGGGACCAGAGCCCGAGGACGGAGGCCCGAGGTCCGGCTGGGAGCGCTCGAGGAGCTTGCACCAATTGGAGGCCTAATTAATGTTTGTTTTATGACGTTCCGGGCAACGGTCGCTCGATAAGGCGATGTACCGGGAATGAGAAGGAGGCGCGTGCTCACTTCAGACAGTGGCGCAGACGGACACGGGGCAGCCTGCGGGGGTTACCACGGGCACCTCGCTCTCCCTGCGTCTCTGCAGGGCTATTTCATTCACTAAACAGACGCCACTGCGCCCCGGTTCCCAGCTCCCCCGGGACTGTGGGGTGGGAGAGGACAGGTCCTTGGGGCGCAGGGCGCCCTGCAGCTGGCCAAGCTTCCCGGGTTGCGGGCGGGGGTGGGAGCTTTGCGTCTCAGCCACTTGTCCCGGCCGTGTCACCCCACCCTGGGCCGGACGAATCATCGCCTCGGCACGGAAACGCTTCAGGAAGTACAAATGCTGCCGCGTGAATGTGGTTGCGGCCCCAGCGTTTCCGGGCGAGTCATTCCCCCGAAACAGCCCCGCAGGCAGACGCCCCGGTGCCAGCAGGAGCACCCCCGGGGCTCTGGGACATTCCTTCCATCTGCCAGGGCCACCCCACCCTAGGGCGGGCCCAGGACTGGACGGAGCAATGATGCTTTTACAGGGGGGCCGGCCTCTGCCCGACCTGTGCCCGGGGGGGGGGGGGGGGGGCAAGATGCCTGCATGGTTCTGCCCTTTGCCTACAAGACGCTGCCCAGTGCGGGTAAAACGGAGCCCAGGTCCCAGCAGCCCCTGTCCAGTCGCCCTCGAACCCAGGAGTTGCCACTTGATGGGTTTTGACAAGTGCATGTCCCTTCGTAACTCGAACCCCTTTCAGGCTACACCACGGCCCCGGAAAGCTCCCTCAGGGCCCTGCCGGTCCCCTCCGTGGCCAGCGGCTGGGATGTTTAAGGTCCTGGACTAGGCTCACCCGCTCTCCTGTCGTTTGGACGTGGAGCCGCGTTGCCTGCGGTCTGGCTCCCGGCCTCTGTTGCCCACGGTCTCTGTGGTCACGTCTATCAGCTGGTCACTCCTTTCTGCGGGCGACCAGCCCCCGTGTGTGACCGCGTCGCTCCTGGAGACGGGCTCCCGGTGCCTCGGTCTGGGTTGTTAGGAACGGAGTTGCGTGAGCCTGTTTGTAAAGATCGACCCATGAGCATTGGCTTGGTCCCCTGCTTCTCCCACATGCTCCCAGCTCGTGAAAGGGTCCCGGGCAGGGCCACTGGGAGTCACAATACCTGAGGGAGCCCCCGGTGCCGGGACGGGAGGGGCCGTTGGGAGTGTCACGCGGACACGGCGCTCTGACCACTGGTGTCCACGCCCTGTGTCCTTCCCCTGCCCCGCCTCACCTGCTTGGTGTTTGTGGATGTATTTACGAGCCTGGAATCGCCCCTTCCTCACGCTATTTACTTAACAACGTAGCAGTAATTGTTGGATAATCGCGTTGCGGCGAGGGAGCGGCCCGGTCTGAGCGGTGAGTGGGAAATAAAACCCGGGGTTTACGGGCCCTGCTCCCGGGGAGATTCATGGCCTTAATGCCCTCCTGTGTAACCCGTCATCTCCTGTTCGGCGTGGCCGGGGACTCGCGCCGAGACCCTCAGCCGGCCCTGGAGACCGGGCCCAGGGAGACACACGAGCCACGTGGCTTCTCCCTCAGACCCTCCCCTGCATCCTGGACGGGAAGGGGGGGCGGGGAAGGACCTCGCTGCGCTGTCCCGCCCCCTGCACCCGGCCTCTGCCACCCCAGACACCGGGGCCTCAGAGCCCTTTTGGACAGAAGCCCTCCGTTCGGCTGAGACTGCGCCCCGATGTTCCTGGGCCCCCCCAGCATCTGCAGGGAGCCGCACGTCCTTAAGGGGCTTCCTGAGCTCCCGTTGCTTCCAGCTGGTTCCAAGGTGTGAACGTCAGAGCTGGGGCCTGGGAGGCCCCCCAAGGCCGGCCCCTTAGCCACATTCAAACCAGAGGGCGGGCCGGCGGGCGGCAGCCCCTCCCTGCAGGCTTGCTGAGGGCCCGGCGGCCAGCCCACGTCCTCTGTGCCCTCGAGAGGACAGCGTGGCCCGCTGGCGAGCGGGCTGTCCCCCGACGTGGTCCGCACCCGGCCAGAGGCTGCCAGGCCGCTCCGGAGGTGGCTCATTCGCACCCAGAGAAGAGAATGGGGGGAGTGCGGATGGCCGCCTGCCCAGGTGAGACCCCGGGTGGAATAAAATAACGACGGCAGGTTTTGGAAACTCAGGGGACAGCTGTGGCTGCCGTTCATGGACCAGGGTCTTCCAGGGGAGTGGGTCAGGAGAACCCACAGGCACGAGGTGGACAGGCAGGGAGTTGGTATAACCTGGGTGGGGGTAGGATGGGCACTGCCCAGGGCTGGGCAAGGTGGGGCTGTGGGCAGGTTGGCCTGGTTTGGTGACTTCCCAGAGAGATGACAGCTATGTCACGGTGAAGGCCGGGGCTTGGCCACTCGCGGCCCTGGGCCAGCTTGCAGAGACGCAGGTGGGTGCCCGGTAGGTGGGTGCCTGGTGGGGCTAGAGCAGCCCCAAGTCTTCCCAGCAGCCACCTTTCTTTCACGTTCAAAGTATTTGCCTCTTGCCCTGGCTGGCGTGGCTCAGTGGTTGGAGCGTCGGCCTGCACATCAAGGGCCGCGGGTTCGATTCCCGGTCAAGGGCTTGTACCTGGGTTGCAGGTTCGCTCTTCCCCTCTGGTAGGGGTGCATGTGGGAGGCAACCAATCGATGTGTCTCTCTCACATCGATGTTTCTCTCTCTCTCCCCCCTCCCTTCCACTCTCTGGGAAAAGCAATGGAAAAAATGTCCTTGCGTGAGGAGTAACAATTAAAAAAAAAATCTGCGTCTCCTCTGGCTCCGTGTTAATGGGCCCCCAGGAAGTGGGCCACGTGACTGTCAGTTGTGTGGAGCCCCAAGCAGAAGCAGGGCCCCCGGGAGCCCCCTCGGCCTCTCAGGGGCGCCCCGGTCTATTAGGGGAGCTGCGGGCTACGCAGATGGAGTTGTCGTTTGACACAACCGCCCCGTTAGCGTCAGGAAGCCCGCCCCAGCGGTCCCCATACGCCAGCCCCAGGAACGCGCTCCTGACGGGGCGGCGGGAGGCGGGGGTTTGCGCTGAGGGATAACCTCCGAGTTTCACCGTGAGTCGCAGCAATCGGAGGCATGAGGCCCCTGCGACTGGCTGGTGGGAAACACCCTGTCTCCCGGTGTCGTTTTCATGACCCTCTTGCGTATTCGTATTAAACCTGAGGAGCTAACACCCGAGCGGCCTGCCTGGGAAGCGGGGGTGCGGGGTGGGGACAGCAGGCCGTGGGGCAGGCGGGGTCTCAGGTGAGCAGCCAGCCACAGCAGTTTGCAGAAGGGCACGCGCTGAACTGTCACCGCACTATCGCAGCATCACCTTCCCGCCGGCTTCCTCGGTGTTGGGGAGACTGCACCCTGGCGAGGGCCCGGTCCGTGACCCCGAGCGTGTGCGCAGGGCTCCGCGAGCCGCGGCCTGATTCAGTCTGCACCGTGGCGGGGAGCAAGGAAGGGCCTCACCACGACATCAGCAGACGCAGGGTGACGGTGACGACCCGGGGGTCACACTCCGCGTGAGGTTTGCCCACACGGACCCGAAGCTCTAGATTGCGCTGTGTGTCCGCTGGGCACCTGCTTGAACTCTGACCCCAGGCCGGGTACCTTGGCGGGCGCTCAGTGAGGTGCCCTCTCCAGCAGGACGGGGGCCACGGGCACTGACACCTGGACTGAGTCAGGAGGTGTGGCCCCCAGGCCCTGAGCACGTGGCAGGACCTTCCGAGACTAGGTTATAAAACCATCGCCTCTGCCCTGGCTGGTGTGGCTCAGTTGGCTGGAGCATCATCCTGAACACCAAAGGGTTGCGGGTTCGATCCCCGGTCAGGGAGCACACGGGAGGCAACCCATCGATGTTTCTCTCTCACACTGATGCTCCTCTCTCTCTGTCTCTGCCTCTCTCTCTGCCTCTCTCTCTGTCTCTCTCTCTGTCTCTCTGTCTCTCTGCCTCTCTGTCTCTCTATCTCTCTCTGTCTCTCTGTCTCTCTATCTCTCTCTGTCTCTCTGTCTCTCTCTGCCCCTCTCTCTGTCTCTCTGCCTCTCTCTCTGTCTCTCTGTCTCTCTGCCTCTCTCTGTCTCTCTCTCTCTGTCTCTCTGTCTCTCTCTGTCTCTCTGTCTCTCTCTCTGTCTCTCTGCCTCTCTCTCTATCTCTCTGCCTCTCTCTGTCTCTCTCTCTCTGCTTTTCTCTCTGTCTCTCTCTGTCTCTCTGCCTCTCTCTCTATCTCTCTGCCTCTCTCTCTGTCTCTCTGCCTCTCTCTGTCTCTCTCTCTCTGCTTTTCTCTCTGTCTCTCTCTGTCTCTCTGTCTCTCTCTCTATCTCTCTGCCTCTCTGTCTCTCTGTCTCTGTCTCTCTGTCTCTGAGCCCAGCTGCCACGCAGGAATGTCTAGGCTCGTCCCAGTCCCAGTGCCTCCCACCCTCGCTCAGCACACCCCTCTCCCTGGCCGCCCCGCCCCCCCCCTCCTCTGTGGCTCCAGGCCCCTTGTCCTTTCTCCAGCTGACTCGCCTTGGTGTCCTGACTCTGGGGGTATTAGTCAGGCCCTCCCATGTCACAGACTCGGGTGGGACCTCTTCCTGCGATACGTGTGCTCGAGCCGGAGCCCCAGGGGTCGCATTGCTTTTGGAGCTGGCCCTTGCCTGTACCTGGATTTCTGTTTCCAGGGCAGTCTTATCTGTTTCCTCTCTCCCTCTTTCCATCGCCCCCCATGTTACTGAGAGCCTCTCCCCGCACCCCACCTCTCTTAACGAGAGAGCTGTGAATCGGAGGAAACGGGAGATGCTGCCTTGGGCAGGGCGCAGGGGCTGCCCATCCGTCCTGCCCAGGGAGGCGCAGGCCCCCCATGCAGGCCCCCCCTTGTAGACAAGCCCAGAGTGGTCTCCCGCCCCCACAGCACCCACGAGGACTCACAGGAAAGCGGGTTGCTTATGAAGCAATCTGCTCCTAGGGGCTGGGCTGCGATTAAAATGGTAATTACCCTGCACATGACTGGAAGTGTCTCTCCTAAGTGTGGTGACAGCTGGGATGTGAGAGCGCCGACCGCAGCTCAGTGGGCTTCGTGCCCGGCACCCCGGTGGAGCCTGCTCGGGTCGGGGCCAGCTCTTCTCCGCAGCCGTGTTCTGTCCGAGAGCACGCGCTCGACACTTTTTCCCTAATAGGACATTTTCCTTACGCCAACTTGTAAATCGTTCATCTGGGCTTCTTTTGTATCTCTCATTTTTTTTCCCCTCTTAAAAGTCTTGTTTTTTTCTGTTGCTACTGTAAAGAGCTATGGACGGGGGGTGGGGGGTGGGAAATGACCATGCCCGCGGAGGGGAGATGACCTTTCAGGGCCGTGACGGTACCTAAGGATGCTGGTCGCAAATCCCAACGTGTGTGGGCAGGAGGGGCCCCCCATAGGACCAAGCCGTTCTTGGGCACCTGCTGAGTAGCCTACAATTCAACTCCACTGGGACACTGTCCAACCCACAAGGGCGCCCCCCCTCAGAGGCCAACCCCAAGTCCAGGTGTCACCTGTGTTTCTGACCGACTGGCAGCTATAAATCAGGTGCCCACGGCCCCTCCTGGGTCCCTTTCATTTGCTAGGACGGCGGAAACTCAGGAAACCTGTTTACTCACTAGGCGACCAGTTTATTACAAAGGATGTTAAAGGACGTGAATCAGCAGCCTGATGAAGGACCTGGGGGGGGTCTTGAGGAAGGAGCTTTTGGTTCTCGTGAGGCCCAGCACATCGCCATGGAAGGAGGGGCGAACGTAACTCTGGGGCTTGGGAGAGGCATCGAGGCTGGAGGACGTGCAGTTTAGATCAGGGCCTGGGGGTCACACAGGAAGAACGCCTCCCTCAGCCAGGACAGGTGGTCGGGACTGAGCCGGGGCCTTCGACATGTAGGCAGAACAGCCAGAGAAGGAAAGGGTGTGCCAGGCCAGCACCCTCGCCTGTTACACGTGACTTTCTCCTCTGCTCTGGGGTCTCTGTCCCAGCAAACTCCCCAGGCCCGCCTGCAGCCACCGTCCTGGGAAGGACTGTGAGATAAAGGGGACCTGCAGCGTGGGCTCACCCCACCCTGCTGAGGACAGGACAGGCATATGTCGCTGTCCACTGCATTGGGCCAGGGCCCCCAGAGGTGCACTCAGCCAGTCATACTGTTCATTCTCACCCCTGGCTGACCAGGGGTGCCTGGACCTCAGAGGGAGGTGTCTGGAAGCCAGGTCCCCGCCATCTGCAGGTTGTGCTCACCTCCAACAACCCAGCTTGTGTCCCGGGCTCCAGAACATTGTTTACCCCCACAGCCCTTCAGTGGGGTTTCCCTCTTTGCAGCCCCACCCGAGGCTTCACTCTCGGGCACAATGCTGCCTGCAGGTCTTGCCCCAGAGGCGAGCCGGTCTCCCAGGGAACGCGCCTGGACCCCTCCCCGGCAGCTACCTTCAGTTCTCTCCCCGGACTGGTATTTCCACTGTGATTCCGCCCAGTCCTTCTGACCTGATTCCAATTTACTCGCTGGATTTTCTTATATCCTCTCGACTCTCACCCTGATACACGAAGCTGCTTTATCACCAGGAGATTTTAATCTTCATACAGAGACTTCTTGCGGTTTCTCATTTTCTGTCTCCTTCGCGTTTCAGCCAGCAGGCACGTGGCACCTGCGAGAGGCGCCCGGAGCCCGGGGCTGTTTGTTGAATCATTCAAGGCGCTCTTTTATGATTCTCTTTGTATCGGTCCCCGTGGCTTCTCACCAGAGGCCTGACTTACAGGTAGGCCGAGAGCCGCTGCATGTTGAGTACAGATGAACTTGAGGGGAGATGCTGAAGAATGAGCTCTGTCCCGGAAGAAGTTCATGGTCAGTGAGGCCGGAGAACACTCCCAGGCCTAAGATCGTAGATGCCGACACCAGGGTCCAGTAGGAAATGGGGTGCTGTGAAGGAGGGTTCCCAGCCACAGCTGAGGTAGCCGCAAGCTCATGGGGGTGGAGAATTCTCAGTGTTGTGGGATATTGAGACAGGTTCATTCATTAAACCAACATACATGCTGGACATTATTCTCTGTGATGAGGATAGGAGGAGGGAGACACTCACTTATCCATGTACTGTCCTTCCACCCACTTATCCATGTGTCCATCCGTCCATCCATCCATCCATCCATCCAAACTTTGTATCATCTTTCTATCTCTTATCTATCATCTATCATCATCATCATCTATCTATCTATCATCATCATCTATCCATCCAACTATGTTTATACATATGTATTCATCCATTCATCCATCCACCCACTCATGTATCCACCAATTCACTCATCCTTTCATCCATCATCCATTACCCATCTATTCTTTTATCCATGCGTACCTATAAGCTAAGCATTTTTTTTTTTCCATGGACCAGGGCTTTAGCAATAAAAAAACCAAATAAACAAAAAACCAGTCTCTACCCTCCTTGAGCTTTTCATCTTGTTGGGCAAGACAAGTGAGGTTGACTTTTAAGATGACAAAGGATGGAGTTCAAAGGACATGAGGCCTCCCAAGAATAACCAAGATAAGGGTAGATGGTGATAACTGCTGTGGAGAATACAATAGAGTGATGATACTGAGGATGACTGAGGGAATGAGTGGACTGTTTCCCAATAAAAAGGGCCACCCAGAGCTTGAATCAGTAGGTGACTCAGTCCAGACCTCCACCCAGGTGGGTAGCTGGATGCATGAGATGGATGGATGAAGTGGACGGGTGGATGAATGGATGGGTGGATGGATAGATGGATGGATGGGATAGATGGGATGGATGGATGGATGGATGGATGGATGGGTGGGTGGATGGGTGGATGGATGGATGAGATGAATAGATGGGTGGATGGATGGATGGATGGGATGGAAGTGTCTTCAAATGGATGTGTAAGGCAGGACTGGCCACAATGTACCTTTTTTTTTCTAAATATATCTTTATTGATTTCAGAGAGAGGAAATGAGAGGGGGAGAGAGAGAGAGATAGAAACATCAGTGATGAGAGAGTCATTGATCGAGCCCGCAACCCGGGCATGTGCCCTGACTGGGAATCGAACCCCGATCGCCTGGATCCTGGGTCGACGCTCAACTGCTGAGCCAGGCCCGGCCGGGCAGCAATGTACTTCTTGACTGACCAATACCAGGCCATTGACGCCCAGTGGTCATGCCTGTCACTCGCAAGAAGCAGGCTGACTGGCTGGTGTTTTCAGCCTTCCAGGACACAGACAGAATGAATCACACTGCTGCCCGGCAGTCTGCCAGCCCGAGGGATGGGGCTCACCAGGCTCCCTTTTCCCTTCCATGGCTGTACAAATCAATAAAAGATTAGACTCGGCTCTTGTCATGGCCATTGATTGATTTTGAAATTTCAAAGGATGTTAATTTTAAGAAGGCAGTGTTGGGGACATTTCATTATATCCCATTAGGACATTGAGAGCATCGAGTATTTTAAGCTGGGGTACTGAATTATTTAGGGTCCGACCATTGACAAGCCTAATGAAATATGCCTCTTCCTTCTTTGGGGGTTCCATATCTGGCTATGGACATTTGTCATCATCAGAGAGAGAGCCCTTCTATGAGGGCCATTAAAGTGCTCTATTACTGATGATCTATAAAGGGGAAAACACAGTGATCAGACTCCACCAGGCACACCAGAACATTGGGGAGATCGTTAATCTTAATGATCTGTTCCCAAATCACAGAGCTGTTAAAATAAAACTTCAAGTTTGGGGGGAGAAAGAGAAACGCATTCTAAATTATTGCTGATGAGTGGGGGATATTTAAATCTTGCTAAATTGACCTTAAAGTTTTGCCTAATACTCTCATCAGACACAGATTATTTTATTTCATATCAGGTTGTCCCGGCTTCGCCAAACCGCTGTTCTTGCTGGTGTCACAGTCTTTCTGTAACAAGGCTCTGTGTGTCTCCACTTCCATTCCCAGCTCCTTAGCAGATCTTGGAACCAGAAACTTGGTCTCAAATTTTAGAGGCATGTAAGGACCAATGCATTGAATGGGTGCCATTGGAGATTCTTGAGTGCCATTGGAGAGCTTTGGGTGCCATCAGAGAAACTTCAGTGTCATCAGAGAGCCTCAGGTGCCATCAGAGAGCCCTCGGTGCCCTCAGAGAGCTCTGGATGCCATTGGAGAGCCTCAGATGCCCTCAGAGAGGCCTGAGTGCTATCAGAGAGCCTTGGGGGTGCCATCAGCTTGTGGCATGGAAGGCACAGGGCTTCTGTTCTTCCCTGAGGCCTTTGGTGTGTGGTCATGAGCAGGAGGGGCAGAGTGTGTGTGGGGTTGGAATGGTCTTGCTCACTCTGCTGTGGTGACTTTCAAGGAATAGAGGATTGATGGCTGGAGTCACTAGACTGTAACCAAGTGGGTCAAACCTCATTTCCAGGGTGAAGGGATTGGAAATTGGAAAGGCCTTTATCCCTCCCATCAGCGTCAGCGTGAGCACAGCCTCCACCTGCTGGTCTGCAGAGCAGTGGTGGGTGGAGATGGCGGGGAACCGAGGGCATCAAAGTCCGACGGATGCTCACCACCGACCGGAGCTGGGCAGGTGGCTTGGCCTCTTGGAGCCTTCATTTCAACCCTCTCCTTGTCCTCCGGGACCTAGCTTAATTGCCACCTCCTTGGGGATGGCTTCTAGGAGAGGCCACCCAGCTTTTACCTGTCATACGACCCTGGGTGCTTCTTTCCTAATGCTTAGGAGGGTCTGAAATCCCTGCTTATTGGTTTTCGTCTCCGCCCCTGGAAGGCGCACACACTTTCTCCCTCTCTTCCCCCCACCCAGGGGCCCAGGGGTTGATCAGACAGGAAACTGGTCACTCAGGTCAACCCCAACTGCACAATTGAATCTGCGACACTCATGGGGACTAGTCTAGTAAGGGTTGCATTGGAAGCTCAGCAAAGTCTCTCCTCGTGGTCAAAATACACGGAAAACCAGGTCCGAGTCCGTGTCCATGGAGTGGACTCGCTGGAGATGTGGCTCTACCCAGAAGTCAGGGACTGTAACCGGGACAGTGAGCCCAAGGCGGCCCCTACCCGTGGCAGGCGTGAGTGCCCCCCACATGCCCTGCGAGGACCAGAGTCTCGTCTGTTATAGCCGCCAAGGATGGCAGCGGAAAGAAACCCGGGGTCCCCCCAATGTCAGAGGCTGGCCTGCGGAGGGAGCTGCCATCCTGCTTGGAGGGAGCCCCCGGCTCTGCTCAGCACCGGGCGCACCTGCCTTGCCATCACCGGAACAAGCTCACAATAAGGGGCTTTTAAATTTTACTTTTTGGAGAAATACTGACATTTCCTGAAATCTTTATTCAATGGGCAGTCACTTCAAGAGCTGAGGGGTGGTTAGGGACGGAGCTCTCTGTGAACGTGTGGGCGTGCTGGGGAGAGTCCTTTCTTGCCAGCTCCCCGGTCACGGGCACCCGTGGGTCAGGGGACAGTGAGGTCACCACGCTCACGCTGGCTGCAAATGCCACCACGTCCTGCTCCTGCAGGGCCAGGGACTCAGGACGGCTCGCTCCACTCTCCCAGCCCGAGTCTATTTTAATTTCCTTTTCTTTGAAAAGCATCACTCTTCGATCCTCTATCCACCTTTCTGGCCGCAAGATCTGAGTCGCAGATGAAAGCCGCCTTGTGAAGGAAGGAAAAACACACAAACACGATGTTTATTTTCTGGCTTTGAGGCGAAGCAGGAGCGAATGTAAAAATATCTGAAATGGCACGTAATGAAGAAATAGCTTCTCCCGAGAGACTCTGCGTCTGAGATGAGTCAGCCCTGGAAATAGCCGGAGTTCCTGGGAGACAGTCGGGAGCTGGATCGTAAGAAGGGGGGTGTTGTTCCGTCAACGTTTTATACCAAACTTTTTGTCTTTTGCATTGTCTTAGAAGGCTGGCAGCCCTGGGTGCCATCGGAGAGCCCTGGGTGTCATCAGAGGGCCTTGGGTGCCATCAGAGAGCCTTGGGGATGCCATCAGAGAGCCTTGGGTGCCATCAGAGAGCCTTGGGAGTGCCATCAGCTCATGGCATGGAAGGCGATGGGTGTTAGAGGAAGAAGGACTGGTTGTCAAGCACGTCGGGGTCTCTGGAGTAGACAGAATCGAGCATGACCGCAGGGCTCCTCTGAGGCCAGTGAGTTTGGGGGCCTCCAAGAGCAGCACAGAGCAGAGCAGAATGCCTTTGTCAAATCACTGCACTGTGACTCACAGCTGTTAGGGTTGACTTGTGTCCCCCAAAGTATGTGTTTCTGTCCTAACCCCTGGTACGGATGGATGTGACCTTATTTGGAAATAGGGCCTTTGCAGATTGGATCGAGTTAAGATGAGGTCATTAGGGTGGGGCCCAATGCCATCAGAAGAGGGGAATTTGGACACAAGAAACACAGGGTAGGCAACAGGCCACCACAGAAGCAGAGACTGGAGTGACGCGGCCACAAGCCAAGGAATGCCAAGGTCAGGAAGGACTGTCCCCCCGAGCCTCCGGGGCCACCATGGACCTGCCGGCCCTCAGGTCGGACTTCTGGTCTCTTGGACCTTCAGAGAACGCGCTTCTGTTGTTGAAGCCCCTCAGCTGCGGGGCTTGGTGGCGGCCGCCTGAGGAATCTTGGACAAAGCCAGAGGCGACTTCTTGCTTTTCTGCCTACGTTATCTCTCCCCCCATCCTTGACCGACAGTTCACTGAGGCCAACAGCCTCGGAGTCCCCCCCGCTCTCCTCTTCCCGTCCCCCGGCTCACCAGCAGTGCCTGGAGGCCCCGCTCCAAGTCGCAGGGGAGGCTGCCCCTCTGCCTCCCCTCCGCCCCGCCCAAGCCCCTCCTCGCTCATCGGAAGCACCCCCAGCGCCCTGCCCCAGCCAGGCTCCCCCTCCCCTCTCCCTCCCGAGCACCCTCAGCAGCTGCAGGAACACCCCAGACACCGCCCCGCCTGCCTGGCTCTGGGCCCCCTCCTGTCTTCCCTCTGAGCCCGTCTCCCACTGACTTCCCACACTGGCTGTCTTTCTTTGTCACCTTCTGTCTTCGAACATGCCTTTTAAAAGCCTAAAAGTTCTACACGGATTAGAGCAGAACCCGCAGGTTCTGTTTCCGCCTCCACCCATTCCTCCCGCCTCCCTGGGTCAGCCCCCTCCGCTCCCCTGTACTCTGCCTTCTCCTCCGACCTCGGTTGTTGTTCAATAAATGCTGATCCCACGATTTCGTTTTTATTTCGGTTGCTTCTCCACGGATTCCCCACTGAGAGGATAGGAGTTTTACTTTCTCAGCCTTGCCCCCGGGCGCCCTGCTAAACACCAGAAAACAAACACCCGGCTCCCGCCCCCACCCTCCCAACAGCATAATTTGTGGTTAGATCAATATTCGGCATTTGCATAATTATGTAATTATTATTCACAGCTGAGCTACCAAGCGGTTCCGTGATTGCATTTCCTTTCCCGATCACCTTTGTGTTTTCCCTGGGATGAATAACTGCCCGTATTTTAATTTGCTAGAGTTGTGCGCACCTATCACTAATGTGTCCCCAAACTGTCAACCAGAGTCATAAAATTCCTCGTATTTTGGCCCAAAAAAATCTCGGGGAGGCTAACAGTTCCGTTGGTATCTTTCCGGGTGCTATCACTCCTGGAATCTTCCGTCCCCTCCTCCTCCGCAGTGACCGATTGCTCCCTAGACTCGCTCCACAGGCCTTGTCTGGAAATTCTCTTCCCTGTCGCCCTTCAAATGCTGTGAGCTTGTTGGGAGCCCATGTCTCACTCCTGGTTTTGATGGAGCTTACCTTCCAATAGCTCCATGAAAAAGGGGTGTGGGAGCTAACGTTTTGGAGCTCTCTCAAGTCTGAACCGTGTATTTTCCACTCTCACACTCGATACATAGTTTAGCTGGGTATAGATGTGTAGGTTGGAGACTTTCCTTCTGATCGTTGAAGGTGTTCTTCCAAAGTCTCATGAGAAATCCAAGGTCATTTTGACTCCTGGTGTGTGGGCAACTGGCTTTACCTCCGGGAAGCTTTCAGTGTCATCTCTTAACACCCAGTGTTCCCAAGTGTCATCATGCGACTCGGGTCTGTCTTTTTCATTATTTTCCTGGGGACTCAATCACCCCTTTTGCTCAGTGCCTCAAGTCCTTCCTTTCTGGAAAATGTTCTCCCCCCTCTAGTTTTTTTTTTTGTTGTTGTTCCCTTTCTGGGATTTTGTCAAGAAGACATTACTAGGCCTTCCAGATTTATCCTCACTTATTTTTGTTTGTTTGTTTTTTCCCCCTGCCATTTTCTACCTCTTGGTATCGCTGCTTCACTTTCCAGGAAATTTCCTTAACTTCATTTTCTTTTCCGTCTATTCAATTTTCAATTTCTAATAGCATTATTTTTATTTTTATTTTTACGTTTCGGAGAGCTTATCCCTGTTCTCTGAATGTTTTCCTTCTTGAAAGGAACATTCTGTTCTTTCTTCAAGGAGACAGCGCATCTGCTATATCTGGGACGCCATCAGTGTCACAGGGGCTGAGCTCTCCCTGGCTGCCTGCATTATTTCTGTCTCCTTTGGGTCCTTCACCGCTATCTTCTTATTTTGGTCTCTTGATGTGATTGCTGCTGGCTTTCCTAAAATATTTGTGTAGTTATATTTAAGAGTGAGGTGCAGAACACAGGTAAGGATGAAAATGAAGAGACTTCACACCTCCCCGGAAGACCTGTGTGCCCACGTGGAGGGGCCTATCTCAGGTGGGGACCCCGTGGGCCGATAAGGCAGTGGGTCTGACAGCCTTCTGGGTACAGTCCCTGATGCCTGGTGCTGTGGGCTTGTTCTCTGGCATTTGGGGGACCGAGAGAGGGGTGGAGTGGGGCCTCCTGACTCAGCTCTCAGCCTGGAACTACATTTAGATCAGCGTGTTATCCTGTTCTCACCTGTGCAGCCCCCAGGGGACCGTTCACCACTAACTTGTGCCTGTCGTTTCTAATCGGATCCACTTTGTTTAGGGAGCAAAGCGCTGGTCACAAATGCTCCAGCATGAGGCCTCCTCTGGTGAATGTCCACCTGATCCCTTCTAGTCTGGGGATACTGATTTGAGGTCCCAGGGCAAGCATCTAGGGGAGTCCTAGTTACACACCCAGCACAGAGCAGAGTCTCAGACTTGGGGTGCAAGAGGCATCTGAGAGGTTTTCCCCAGGGGCCTCTAAGTCCCAGGAGCCTTGTTTAAATGATGTGTTTTTGCCTGGCTGGTGTTGCTCAGTGGTTGAGTGTTGACCCATGTACCTGGAGGTCACTGGTTTGATTCCCGGTCAGGGCACATGCCCGGGTTTTGGGCTTGATCCCCAGTAGGGGGTGCATAGGAAGAAGCCAATTGATGTTTCTCTCTCATCGATGTTTCTATCTCTCTTTCCCTCTTCCTTCCTCTCTCTCTAAAAAAATAAATTAGAACATATTTTTCAAAAATGACCTGTTTTCAGTTCATGATGACTGAGAACACCAGTGACCACTGTCTGCATTGGTGGTGGGGGTGGGGGGGCTGCCTCACACCAAATGGGTGGAGTTTCCGTCTCATCTCTGCATGTGTTCTCTATCCTGATGGTGCCCAGTGAAGGTGACCCGACCTTGCTCTGGGCCCCAAGAAGAACAAAAAAGAGAGACTCGATGGGGAGGTTGAGAGCCCCCCAGTGCCCCCCCAGAACTGAAGATCGCTCCCTTGTTACTCAGGACAGGTCCCTGAAGCCACACTCGTCCTGCCTAGACCTTCCTGGGGCAGCCAAGCGACAGCCAATGTGCCACGAGGAGTTTCAGGTTAGACAGTGTTTACCGATTTTATTTCAGTAATAAGTTTTGCGTGGCTGGGTGTAAGTGGATCGGTCCATGAACATAATGGAGGGATGGTTAAAAATGAGCTCGTTGTTAAGAAAGCTGGAGACAGTGATAAAGATGAATTAATTGGTGACCCATCACGCTCCAAACCAGAGACCCAAGGTGCTGTGCCTAACCAGGAGCACAGATACGCCGTCCCCGCCCCACACGTGACACCCTCCACACGGTGACGCGCTCCCAGCCTGCAGCCCCATTACTCACCTCAGGGGTGTGCACGGGAAATTTGTTGGTTTTATAGTTTTGTCTGAATTTGAATTGTAAATTGATCTTGTTTCTATAGCTGCACATGAGCTATAAGCACAAGCAATGTACACCTAGCTCTATATTTATGCTTATTTAAACAACATCATCATAAAAATAATTTGAGTTAAACTGCTGAGCTGTTGGAACAATATAATATCATTCCTGGCCTCTAAACTGAATCCCAAGAGAAATGAGTAAATGTGTGCAAATAAAAAATTATGTCTATATATTTCTGTCTATAGAGATATACATGTCATTTCCATGCAACATATATTTATAGTATGTGATGTGTGTATACATGTATATACAAAACATGTATAACATATATGTGTATATTCACATGATACATATAACATATATATTCATATCCTCACCTGAGGATATGTTTATCGATTCTAGAGAGAGATAAAGGGAGAGAGAAACATTGATGTGAGAGAGAAACATCAATCGGTTGCCTCCTATACATGCCCCAACTAGGGATTGAACCCGAAACCTAGGTATGTGCCCTGACCAGGAATTGAACCCACAACCTTTTCTGGTGTACGGTGGCTCTAACCAACTGAACCACCTGGCCAGGGCTGTATATGATAAATATTTAAGACGTGCATATTACGTACTTTTGGCCAAGTAGACGCATTGATCGTGGGAGAGGAGGTCAGATTCACAGCCTGGACTGGGAGGGGGGCCCCGAGATCTCAGCTGCACTCCCTGAGAGGCCAGTGAGTTCTGGATGCAGCCCGGATGAGCGTGGGAGCGGATCCCTCCCCAGTCGGTCCTTCAGATAAGAACACAGCCCACACGACACTGTGATTGCAGCCTCTGGGACTCGAGGGTAAGCCAGCCCGCACTCCTGACCCAGAGCAACTGAGGAATTTGTGAGCCAGCGACAGAAACCTGACCTTGGTGTTCTGAGAATGAGGTCAGGGTGAAGGACTCTGTCCTGATCCACCCCTGCTCGGGAGTCTCTCTCCCATTCCCGCCCACTCACTCACCTAGAACTTGGGAAGCCCCTCACGGGGCCAGTTGTCATGCGCGGTCCTGTCCCTCTTATATCCCTGCAATTTTATTTATTTATTTTTAATTTTTTTAAAAAAATATATCTTTATTGATTTGAGAGAGAGGAAAAGAGAGGGAGAGAGACAGAAACATCAATGATGAGAGAGTCATTGATCGAGCCCACAACTGGGCATGTGCCCTGACCAGGAATCGAACCCCGATCGCCTGGATCCTGGGTCAATGCTCAACCACTGAGCCACGCCCGGCCAGGCATATCCCTGCAATTTTAGTGAAGGTGTGGTGTTGTTCCTGTTGGGTGATTCTTCAGAAGAGGTGAACTGGGACCCACAGGACTTCACACGCTTCCACGCACCTGCTCCATGCACTTGATTTCCGATGGTCACATCCTGTTTTTCAGCATCACACGTGACCTGATTATCGACGTTGGCTTAATCACCAATGAGCCTCCTGAATGCCCCCCTCCACACACCCACCTCTTCTGCTTTGCTCCGTGCTTTCCCCAGTGTATGGAAGCCCATTTATGATCTCGGTGCCAGCAGTGTATAAATTAAGGGATGGATGGATGGATGGATGGATGGATGGGTGGATGGATGGACAACTGAGTGGACATGCGTTTGTAACCTGCCAAGCTTGTGCGAGGCCTCCTAATGCAGGCGTGTAATTTTTTAGCCTAATAAATGACAGGCAGCTTCTCCTCCGGAGCAAATGCTGCCTCAGCAGGCGGTTCGGCCCACGGCACATTCGTCTCTCTGGGGGACGGCGCCAAGGATAATATTTTGGCAGGTTATGTCCACACAGTTACTCGGTATAGCAGCGTCAGTCAGAGGTCAGTGTATGAGACAGGGATTTATAAAGTGAACTTGGAATTGGAGCTGGGGCTGGGCAGTCCCACATGGCTGATCTGTCTCCCGCCTTTGACAAATTTGGATCGGTCACTGACTTGAGCCCAACACGGTGACTGGGTGCATAGCTGCCCAGCTCCCATTGGCAGTGGCTCTCTGTCAGCACGTGTCACCTCAGAACTGGCACTCTGATGCCAGGAAGAAATCCAGTCTTGTCTTCAGCAGGGCCAGAGTTACGACAACTGCCCAGAATTTCTAGTCCCGTCTAGTCCAGCATCAGGCTGGCTTAGCCTGTGTTCCCAGCTACAGTCTGTTGCGTGTGGGGTCCAGGCATCTGCTTAAGGCCACATGGTTATGGAGAGAAGGGGTGAGTGCATGGGCGAGTGTGGGTCATAGAACCAGAGAGATAGAGCAAGCAAGCTGAGGAATGCTTTGACGGGATTTTAACCTTCCAAGAGGTTGTGTGCTTGCAGTGGCTCCACTCTCGTAGCCAACCCACTGTTTGGACTAGACCGACAGGCAAGCACCTTCCCTACATCACCCTGACTTCACCGCGCATGTGCCCATCTCCCCCTTTGTTGGACCCCTTCCCCCAGTGATTTGCAGGGAACGGACCAGTGGTTCCCTGGGGAGCGTGAAGCTGTAGCTTCCTGGAGAAGCTGCCCAGCTGATCATTACAATGTCCAGCCTCCCCTTTGCTCTTTCCCATTATTAACATTAACTAGCTAATTACGACGATATCGTAAGGATGGGTGCTGGGAGGCCTGGTCACATCCGTGGTCTGGATGATGTATGTCCAGTGGATGTCAGGTGGTCTGGGGACCTGAGTCCTTCAGGGGGTCGCCAGAGGGTTACCTGGAGGTCTGGTGTGTGTCCAGGTGTGTGTCCAGGTGTATGTCCAGGCATTAACACAGTTCTAGCCCAGTTAGAACAAGAATAGAGTCCCTCCTATGCCTCAGCCCTCACAATGTTAATAATGTGAGCAGCTTGGCCAAGCTGACTCCATTTTACAGATTCCCCATTTCACTCCTGCTCAGGTTGGCTTCCCGGGCTGGCTGCTGCAGGTTGTGGGTCAGAGCTCTGCTTTCCTCCATGGTCCGTGTACACATTTAGTCTCTCCAAGGTTATCAGGACCCGTCCTGGAAGCCCAGCTAGCAGACCCTAACATAAAACGTCGGTGCCTTCCTCGCTCTGAGACTCACCCAGGGAGCCGGCGGGCGGGTGCAGGGCGGCCTGTCACAGCCCGTGATTGACACCCGGCTGTGACTGGAGGGAAACGGAGGCTGAGAGTAGTCTCCCTGTTGTTGTGGAGGAGCCCCAGAGGAAGGTCTCATCAGCTCCAAGGGGCCAATAAGACAGAAGGATCACTCTGGGGCCCGGATGCCAAGCCCTGGTGCCATCACCCCTATCGCCCGCTCCATCCCCTGCAGCTAACGGGCAGACTGAGCCCAGACAGGGCAGGACGACCAAGTTAGGAGGGTGGCACAGACTTGGTGAAGCCCAGAGCTGCACCCTCTCTGGGCAGCTCCGACCCAAGGGGGTCTGGGAATGGAGGGCGAGCCAGGAACCAGCCCAGGAGAGGTAAAGGGGCCGCCGTGGGTGGGAGGAGATCCCCGCAGCCCAGGGAGGGGAGGGGAGGGAGGGGCTGCAGGCGGAGGAGGTGGCCTCTGTGTTGAAGGATGCTGCCCCGGGGGTCCCGACGAGTCAGCCCCGGGGAAGGGACTGGGCAGGAAGAGCCCGAGCTGCAGGTGGACGGATGCCTGCTTCCCTGGCTCACCCCGGTGTTCGCGGCCCCTTCGCTTCTGCATTTGTCCTCTCATATTTCCCAAAACGCCGGGGCGGGGCCGGCGCCCAGTTGTGCCCGGAACTCTGGTTCGATGTTTGTTCCTCAGCTCAGCTCTTATTGTTGTAAGTAGCTGGCAGCTGTTGGGTGGCTTCATCTCTTTCGTGGTTTAGGGGGGGTTGTAGCCATCGAAATGTGGCCCCCGAGGGCAGGGGCCAGTCAGTCCCGTTCCCTCCTGCATCGCCCGCATCTGGCCTCACCTCCGGCAGGCAGCAGGCGCTCAGAGTCGCCTTTGGTGAGTGAAAAACGGGATGAGCATCCTCAAGGGAGAGAAGCCGCCGGGTCTTTCCGTAGCAGTCGCTGCCTTGCAGGGACCCCCGCAGCCGGGCCCGGCGAGCACACAAAAGGTTGCATCTGGCCCCGGCAGGCGGCTCAGTTGGTTGCGCAGCATCCCACACACCAGAAAGGTCGTGGGTTCGAGTCCAATCGTGATACATACCTAGGTGGCAGGTTCGATCCCTGGTTGGGGTGCGTAAGGGGGGCAACCAATCGAGGCTTCTTCCTCACATGGATGCTTCCCCCCTCCCCTCTCAACATCAATAAAAACATATCCGCAGGTGAGGGTTAGCAGAAAACGTCGCGCCCGATCGAAGCCGCGCCGAGAGAGGGAGGAGGGCGGGCGTCCTGCGGCCCAGCGCGCCGGAGAGGAGCTTCTCTCCCTCGGCCGGCCCCACAGTGCGGGTGGCCTCCTGGGTGAGCCCAGCCCGACTCGCCCAAGGACGTGGCCCGTCTGTGCCGTGCCCCTTGCCTGGAACACCTGCTTCGAATCAAGGCCCGAGGACAAGCCTGCTCCGGGCTTGCTCCTGGTCACATTTTCACCTGCGCTCAGCAGGCGAGGCCCGGCTGCTTCCCAGCGAGGCTCCTGCCCCCTGGCAGATCCCCCGTCTGTGGAGGGAGCGGGCTTTCATCCAAAAGGTGACCGAGCCGCTCCCTTTCGCCCGTCCGGGTCCTGCTGTGTCGCAGACACTGTTTATCCCGTCTCAACGGCCAGCATCTGCTGGTGCCCGGCATGTAAGAAACTGTAACAAATGCCACTGTGTCGTGTTTATTGAGAGCGTCCAGAGAGGCCCGGACGACCCGGGGGGGGGTGTGGGAACTGGACGCCTGGGATCCGTCTTTCCCAGCGCCCGATACCCCGAGACCGGCCGACACGCGGGAGGCCGCAGGGCCAAGCTGTCCCCAGACGAACGTGTCAGGGCTGGAGTTTTTCCTGCGCTGCGTCTTGAATTTTGTGGCTGTGACATTTCATGTCCAGAGGAAATCGATGTTGCGTTGGGCAAATAGACACGAGTGTTGCGTTCGGGCTCCAAAATGTTACGCTGGCCGTTCCAGGCCCCGCCTGTCCCCACGGGGCGAGAGGCGATGTTTGAACACATGCAGCTCAAACAGAAACCGGGGGGGGGGGGGGGGGGAGCGAAAGGGCAGGAGGAAATCACACATAAACATTTGATTATGGAAATGGGAGCAGCTGCCCGGGCCGTGGTGGGCCCGCGCTCCCTTGATGGGCGGTGGCGGGACGCCCGCGGTGATGGAGGACGCTCCCTCTGTCACCTGCCCCCGGCTCCTTCAAGTGCAGGCTTGCGCGGGACCCTCGGTTCCGCCTCGATTCTCTCAACCTTCGCCCCACGCCGGGGTCTCCACTGGAGGCCGAGGAGACGGGACGGACAGGCCAGGGAGCCGGCCTGGGACAGACCCCTGCTGGGGTGTGGCGTCCTGGCCCCAGCACGCGCTCTGGGGGCGGCCCCTCCCCTGCGCCGCCCGGCGCGGGCACCTCGAGCTGAGCTGAGGCCGCCCCGCAGGTCACAAAGTGCACCCAGAGGCACTCGGAGGCGCTTCGCCGAAGGCCCGTTACCCAGGAGGACGGGAGTCAGAGGGGGCCGGTCAGGGACTGAGGCCGCAGGGCGGGTTGGTGGCAGAGCTGCATTTAAAACCCTGTGTTCTGGGCGGGGCCGACGATGCCCCCGAACCAGGCTGGGGCGCCACAGGTGACAGCCAGGCCTCAATAGAGGGCTCTGGTGAGACCCGTGACGTCTGCCCACACGACTTATATGGCCGTCGGCACCCTTCTGCCCCGGCTCCAGAGCGGAGCGGCCCCGGCCCCCGCCAGGAGGTGCCGGTGTTTCTCATCTCTCTGGCGTCCGCACTTTGCACAAACGGTGACCCGATGGGCTTCTCCGGTTCGGCCCTGGATGCGATGACTCTCCATGTCCCTGCCCGAGTGGCCCTCCGGGAAGTGCTCCTGCCACCCCGCAGGCCAAGGCGAGACCTGAGGGCCAGCTTCAACGTGGGGTCACCCGAGTCTCTCTCTACCGGCCTGAGCACGTGGCGTGGCGTCCCTGGTGCGGCCACCAAAAGTGGACGTTCCACATATTTACTGCAACCTGGGCTCGGCCATGTCCTTGTTTCAGAAGAAAGGGCTGATGGCCACAGAAGCTGACCGGGTTCCTGACCAGCGATGGGAGGGCCTCCGGAGGCTCTCTGCGGGCTCCTCGCAGGCCCGTCTGCCCAGCAACCGCCGGGTCGCTCTCCGGGGATCGGACCAGAACAGAACAGAATGAAAAGCGACCAGGCAGTAACCAGTGTGATGTTTTGACAGCCTGGACTCCGGGGCTCCAGCGACACCAGGGCCAGCTGGGCGCCTCCCTAATGAAGTAGAGGTGGCACCGATAAGCCGCTTGGTCGGAAACACGTGAGGTGCTCTCCTGGTGGGGACCCCTGCAGGGCCTGGCGGCCTGGACGGCGGGGGCCTCGGTCCTGCCCCGGCAGCTCGCTCAGCGCCGCCCCAGTGGGAGATGCTGGATAAGCATTTGTCGCCTCTCGTCTCTCTCTTTTCGTGACGCTTGTTGCCCTTTCCCCCGTCGTTAGTGCCGAGAGTCTGCGAGCGTCTGGAACGGGGCCTGGATTGTCCGGGAGGCCTGAGGAAGCCAGGAGGAGGGAAGGTGGGGACATGGACACATATCTTTGGGGGCCGCTGTTTCATCCACAACAGCGGACAGGGGGTCCCGGGGTTCAGTCGGCTTCTCGGGGGCGCCCGTTGGCTCTGGAGGTAAAGCGGATCATGCAGGTGACAAAGGGGGGAAGGAAGACACCCCAGGCAGGGGAACTAGAAGCCAAGGGCGTGGGCGGGAGACCCCAGGGAGGGAGGCTGAGAGAGACGTGGGGGAGGCGAGTTTGGGGTGGGAAGTGAGACAGAAGACTCCGTGAACACAACGCACACTTCAGGGAGTGGGGTGACGTCCTCGAGTCAGTGGGGGTGACTTAAGCCTGAGGGAGACAAGCTCAGTTTCGTGACAGCAGCGAGGGAAGGGGGTCCGGCCACTGAGGGTCCCCCTAAGGAAGGCGCCAGGGAGGGGAGCCCCCTCCCGCCACTCTCCTCCCTCGGTGGGCGGGCTGTGTGGCTCCAGCGCTGCGCTGGGCAGACGGAGACGGAGCTGATTGGGATTCCGGGCACGGAGGGGTCTGGCAGCTGCTGCGAGTGCGAGGAGCTAATGTCCCTCTTTAGTATGCCTGCTGATTCTCTCCCTGCCCACTGTTGAGCTACTCATCTATAACATTTGTAGGCCTATTAAGAGGGAAATACAATTTCATAGCTACAGATAAGAGATTAGACAGATCAATTTGAAGTCTGTGAAATAGACTGAGAGTGGGGGGGATAATTTTCGAATTATGATCTTGCTGACTTTGGGGCTGCTGGTTTATTGGATTGCAGTCTGTCTCCTGACCGCACTGGGTATGCATTTTTAGTGAAAGGGCCAGCAGCCTATTGACAAGTGCTTAAATCCAGTTAGGGATGCCAGGGACCCGGCCCTATTGACCAGGGAAGGCTGCTCGAAGCGGTGGGGCTGTCACTGTCGTTGGCCTCCTGCTTCTGGGCGCACAGCATTTTCCAGCCGGAGCGTGAAGTATAGGCTTTGCAGGGCGCTCTAATCCCATGAAGTGTGGCTGCTAATGACACAGAATAAAATTACCTGTTCATGCGACTGCTAAGAGGACTCCTCTCGGCAGCCTCCATCCTTGTTAGCAGCCCTTGTGCAGCTGGGTGTTACCTCCCTGAGCGGCGGGGGGTTTGCACAGAGTGTTTGAAAAAGCTGAACCCTCC
The DNA here is from genome assembly GCF_964146895.1 of Miniopterus schreibersii. Taxonomy (NCBI): domain Eukaryota; kingdom Metazoa; phylum Chordata; class Mammalia; order Chiroptera; family Miniopteridae; genus Miniopterus; species Miniopterus schreibersii. The sequence continues at coordinate 2,245,398 of NC_138109.1, read as the reverse complement.
CCAGGGGGGCTGGTGGTCCCATCTTCCTCCCGTTGGCTGGTCTCGTCTGCCCCACCTTTGCGCCAGCTTCCTGGGCTCCTTACCTCTCTCACTTCTCCCTAAGTCACCCCTCTTCCTTTTCTACCTGTGACCTCTGATGGGAGCTTCCCCCCCTTGCTGGCAACACACTGCAGGAGCAGGTGTTCTTACCTCAGTCCCAACACTTTCTAGAAGGGCACTCAGGGCTTCTCGTACTTTCTTCCACAGATCACTCCAGAGCTTTTCAGCTCTCAGGACTGGCTGTATAACCTTGAGAAAATTTCCTAAGCACTTGTGTCTCTGCTCATAAGGGAGGCTAGTCCTGGTGTCTGTCTCATGGGGTGAATGAGATGTTGCATGGAAAGGGTTCAGCCTCAAGTGTCACACAGCAAGTTCTGCACAGATGTTAGCTACCATCACCACCACCACCATCATCACTGTTATCACCATCATCATCATCATCATCACTATCACCATCATCACCACCACCACCATCATCACTATCACCATCATCACCACCATCATCACCATCATCACCATCATCACTATCACCATCACCACCATCAACACCACCACCATCATCACTATTACTATCATCACCATCATCACTATCACCATCACCACCATCACCACCACCACCATCATCACTATTACCATCATCACCATCATCACCACCATCATCATCATCACCATCACTGTTACCACCATCATCATCATCATCACCATCATCATCATCACCACCACCACCATCACCCTCACCACTATCATCATCATCATCATAACCACCATCACTACCATCATCACCACCATCATCATCACTATACCATCATCATCATCATCACCATCATTACCACCATCATCACCACCATCAACACCATCGTCACCATCATCACCATCAACACCATCATCACCATCATCACCATCACCATCATCATCATCATCATCACCATCATCACCACCATCATCACCACCATCAACACCATCATCACCATCATCACCATCATCATCACTATTAATTGTCTATTCTGAGTGACTCATGGTTCAGGTTAGAAAGTTTAGGTGTTTTTAGAAATACATTTTTTTCACATTAGGAAAAAAAAACAGGCACAGACACACATGTACACGCATGTGTGTATACACACACACACACACACACACAGGAATAGAGACAGTTCATTGAAGAAAGAGGGGAACACAGGAAAGATTCCAGATCAGAGACACATGAGGACATTTAGAGAATGACTGAGAAACAGAGCAGAACACACCTGAGCACGTGAGACCTGGAGCAGCAGGATCATGACCCCGGCTTTGATCTAAGTCGCAGCCTCCTTCTGGCACCTGTTTAACAAGTGGCGGCTCAGGATTCTTGAGGGCGCTGTCATGTTTGGGTTGTCGATATAATGATGGTGATTACCAGTTAAGTGGAGGTGACATCACCTCTTGTCTTTCAGGCTGAATTAAATTGCTAAAAAGCCTTGGTTTCTCCCCCACAGAACATATATTAGCAGTTCAACGTCTAAAACAGAGACTAGCAGCAACAACGCCAGGGGTAACAGGACACTGGTGTTGGAGGGACTTTCCGCGTCATCTTGGGGTCCAGGGGAGGCCCCAGAAGTGAGATCAACAGATGATAAGCATCCCCAGGTTCAAAGGAGAAGTTGGGCGGACAGCACACGCAGGACTTTCTAAGGGGCAATGAAACTGGTTTTGCGACCCTGTCGCCCGCCTCCAGCGTACATAGAGAAGATGAGAAGCTCTGGAGACGGATCGGGGGGGTGTTGGCCTCGCCCCACCTCTCCCCGGGTCAGAGCACCCAATCCAATGAAGGCTACCTCAGGAAGGCAGGGCGTGCTGCCTGGGACAACCCTGCCAGTCTCTGTGCCTCAGAGCCACACTGACCCTCCTCCCCCGGGCTGCCACTCATCACAGCCGCTGGTCGTAACAGGGCTCCCGGGAGAATCTGACCTGAGTCCTGGGTTGTAGAGCCCAGGACCGGAGCCGACGCTCACCTGGCAAAGCCTAAAGACGAGAGGCTGGCTGGGCTGCCTGCGACAGGGAAGACCTGGGGCAGAATCCTGCAGCCGGGGGGATGTGAGCGTGGCCAGAGCCTGGGGGGTGGGGTCCAGTTCCCTCGCTTTCCCATGAGCTTAGCAGTGCCGTGGAAAATAGCCAGACGTGAAGTGTCTTGAGAAGGCCCAGTCTCAAAGTGCTGCCCACCCCAGTGGCTGCGAGGGGCTCAGGAGGAGAAACGAGGGTTCGATCGGGAGACGGAATTAGTCAGGCCGGCCCTGGTTGGGCGCAGTAACAAACAAGCCCCAATCGTGGCCACAGTGCAGCGGCCCCAGTCAAACAAGACCGTACCTTGAGGGCTATCTGCACCCCCAGCCCTGGAGAGCAGGACGGGAGGGACAGCCTCGGGGGCCAGGGCCCGGGGAGAGGGTCACAGGCTCCCAGCAAGTCTCCAGCCCAGACAAGGCTCCCACTGTGCAGGATCCAGGCGCCCTGTTTCTTTCTTATTTCAGCCACTTATGAAATAAAAACCACCTACAGCTGCCGAGCCGACGCATGGCCAGCCTCTCATTTTTTTCCTACGACCCCTCCCGGTCTCCGCCCTGAGCACTGGGCTTTGGGCCGCGTGTACACACGGCACAGACACGTTTGTTTCATGCGCTCACTTGGCTCTCTCGCGGGCGTGTCTGCGGTGCCGCCGTCCTGACTGGCAGCCGCTCCGAGGGCCGAGCTGGGGGGCTGGTGGCGACGCCTGACAGATGGTGGCTGGGCCGGAACGCGCGTCCTGCTGTTGAAACGGCGCGGTTACGAACATCTCGGGAGTTCGCCTCTTTGATTCTTACTTAGTTCTTTGAAGGATTACATTTAAAATTAAACACTGTGTTTCTTTAAATAAACGATCTCTCCAATATCCTGATATTTTCCTAAGAATTTAGAACCGGAGATTAATTATAAGATACAGGGCTTTGTGCTTTGCCCTTCGGCTTTCCTGTGAACTTTCCTCATAACAGTGAAGCCCCGGCCCGTGGGGAATGCCCTCGCCCGGTGTCCATGGGCTCTGGCTGGAGTGGACGCCACTCGAGTGAATGGGCCGAGCCAGCCGGCATGTCCGATCCCCTGGGCCACACGACTGGCTCAGGGGCCTGTCTGTGCCAAGCAGGGTATGCCCAGGGTTTCTGTAGGAATCACTGGGAGACAGAACCTCTGTATCTGGAGCTATGAGGATGGAAGCCTGGAGCTATGGCAGCCATTCTGTCACCTGAGGCAAGAGTCTGGGAACAAAATAAAATGGAGAGGATTGAAGAGAGATATGGAGAGAAGAGGGGAGAGGGGAGGGGAGGAGGGCCGGAGAGACAGGCAGGGGAGGGATGGAAGGGAGGGGCAGAGACACAGGCCCCTGGACGGTCCAGATACAGTCGCCCCTTCTCCCTCATCCAGTTAGAGTCAGCGTCTGTCTCTCTTCACCAGAGCAGAGTACTGGGCATTCACATCTGTGTTTGCACGCTCACCGCACTTAGAACGGAGGAGGTGCCACAGGGCATTGTCACGTCGTGGGGGTGCAGCTGGTTGGCCACGGAGCTGGGCACCCAGGGAGGTGCGTCTGGGGCATCCACCCACCCGCTGTGGGGTTCAAAGAGCACCGGACGGAGAACCCAGACACCTGGGACGAGTGTCAACTCCCCTGGTACCTGGCGGTGACCCTGAGAAAGACCCGTCCCACCCTGAGCCTCTTGCCTCATCCATAGAGTGAGGGGCAGATGGGCATCCCGCCTCTGCCCAGGAGGGAGAAACAGCGTCCCCTCTGCCGGACGCTGGGCTCGACCTCTTTCCGGACACGTAGTTCCTCTGCCTGAGGTTTCCTGTGAGGGGAAAGCACCATCCAGGATGGAGCAGCGAGGCTGCGAGGGCACCGTCGCCCAGCTCCGCGGGCGACTCCACCACCCTTCCAGCGCCAAGTCCCGGCGACTCCACCACGCCGTCCAGCGCCAAGTCCTGGCGACGTCGGATGCCTGCTCCTTCCCCATTCCCACTGGGCACTGCCACTGGTTCCCGGGTGGGGGGTGTGTGGGGGGCACCGTGCCTGTCCCCGCCCCCGACACCGGGGCAGGTGCCCGGGTGGGCTGGAGAGTCCAGCAGTGTTCTCTGCAGCAGCAGGTCGGCTGCTCAGACGCCCAGACAGCGGGCTGAGAGCCGTAGGTGTCCTGCAGCCTCGCCGCGCCTCTCCGGGCCGCCCCTGTCCCTCGCGCCCGTGGCCCCGCCCTTCTCGCGTTCATTCCACACGAGCCCTGGCCTTTGGAAGGAGGTCTGGTCGCCTGGCCGGGAGGATCGTCTAGTCCGGCACCTGCATTGAGACCATCTCCTCTGGGCCACAAGCTTCCCCAGGCCCGGGCGTGGCTCTGGGCGGTTACCTGGTCCTCAGGTGCGGGGCAGGCGTGTGAAGGTCTCGCTGAAGACACAGCGACCTCTCGCTTCGGGGTCCTCAGGATCCGTCACCCCGTGCGCCCTGGTCGGGTCGGGTTTCTGTCCCCTCGCCTTGTAGCTGACGTGCGCCGTGGCCCGCGCCGGGTAAAATACAGCACCCATTCCTGCGTGGTTTGTGCGAAGGACACAGAGAGGTGACAGGCCCCCCCCCCAGGCCCCCAGTGACTCCCTGGCACAGCCCGCACGGTGACCCAGGTCTCCCGACTCCCGGTCTTTGCTCTTCTCATTAAACCCGCGCTGGGATCAGACAGCGGGGAGAGTCTGAAGCACGAGGCTTTACCCCCGGTCCCCGGTTCCGCTGTGAGGTGCAGGGAGTCCGTTGCTCAATTTACTGACTAAAAGCAGAACAGTTCATTAAATATAAAGACAACGAGCTTTGGTAGCGAAGGAAAAAACCCTCTGTCGTTGTTCTTCAGCTAAATGAAGAGAGATCCGGAGGCATCTGGCCTGGTGCGGACCGGGTGCTCCTTCCCGGGTCGAAGGCGCGCCCGCCGGCTTCTGGGTGCAGTCTGCAAGGAGGGGTGACGGGGGCCGAGCCCAGCACCCTTGTTGATTTTCTCTGTCCTTCCCCAAAACAAAAACAAGCAAAACTCCAGATACGCTGCCATAAATACCAAGTGAGGTTAAATTCAACATCTAAAGGCTCAGTGACGGCCGAGCCAGAAGGACCCGACCTCGGGGAGCAGCCGAGCAGAAGCTCGGGAAGGTTGGGAACTGCTCAGACCCCCGCAGCCGCGAGATGCATCGAGCCACAGGGAGATCCCGGCGGCCCGGCGCTGACCGCGGCACATTCCCCGTGTCTCCGAGCAAACGAGACGGAGAGATTATCTCCCCACAGAAATCACAGTGGCCGGTGACGGAGCCGCGCGGGTCCCGGTCCCGACCACAACACCTGTGTCGCGCAGCGGGAGTGTCACCTCCAGCAGGCACAGCCGGGCGCATGTGCCAGGCGCCCAGGACCATGTCCCCTCCGTGCGAGTCAACCGGAAACAAGCCCCTTCCCTCCACGCCCTGTCGCCCTGTGCACCCTAAAGGTCATGTGGGATCGTAACCCGTACCTGGGAATGTGACCCGGTTTGGAAATGGGGTCTTTGCGGCTGTGATCAAGTGCAGGTGAGGTCATCAGGGTGGCCCTGAGCCAGCGTGACGGGCGTCTTCCTTATAGGAGACAGAGGCACGCGGAGAGGAGGCCATGCGGAGATCGATGCAGGGACAGAAGTGACACAGCTCTGAGCCCAGGAAGGCCCAGGGCCACCTGAGGCTGGAAGAGGCCGGAAGGACCCCCCCCCCCCCCCGCAGTGTGCATTTGTAGAGGAAGGGGGTGTGCTTGCTTACGGGCTGATGGTAATTCAGACCTTCCTGTGGGCCAAGTGCCTCATGAAAATCCTGCTATAACCCAGCTTCGTGTGGGAGCATCTGGAGGTACAGAGAGGGGATGCGAGTTGCCTGAGGTTGCACAGCCGGATGCAGCTGGAGTGAGGTTGAAAGCAAGGCTGTGGGGCTCTGGGCCTGGACTCGCCCTCTCTGTTCCGCTGGCTGCTGGGCCGAGCGGCTCCGTGCGTCAGAGGGGATGCGGTGAGATCCCGAGGGGCCACCAGTGAGGTTCGGGGGCGTTACCATGGGGGGCTCCTGCCTGCTCTTTAGGATGGACGTTCCCTGCCCAGCTTCCTGCCCGAGTTTGGCCACACTTCCACCCTGAGGCCTGCTCCCAGCGGGCGGGGGGGGTCCTGAGGAAACCCCTGTGCCCTGCGGACCAGCTGGCCATGGGCCGCCCTGCGGGAAGGGGCCCCGCAGACAGGCAGCTCCTTCCAGCTCCCCGCTGCGCCCGGCCTCTGCTCGCCCCTGTGGAAGCTGCCTGCTCGCCGCCCCCACCCGCAGCGGCCCGGGCACCCCTCCCGTGTTCCCTGCGGCTCCGCCACCCACAGGCTCAGCGGGACCTCGCGCTGCTGGGCCGGCTTCCGCCAGCGCCCCCGCTCCCGCTTTGCTCCTGTTCAAAGCTATTTGTGTTTGTACAAAACAGCGATGGAGAGGTGTGGGCTGGGGCTCGGGCGGCGGAACGGTCCAGAGCTTCGGGGGGCCTGGGGGTTCTCCCTGGCGAGAACAGTTAAACTCTGATGCCTGTGTGGAGGGTGAAGGGCAAGGGGGGCCCAGCGTGAGCACCTCCTTCCTCCTGGACTGACTGGAGGAGGGGCTCCTCCCAGCCATGCGGGACAGATGCTCCGAAGGGGGCCCCCCACGGGGTACACCGCAGGCTCCTCCCAGAAGCATGAGGCCTCCAGGCATCACTTACGTTGGCCTTGAAGGAGCAAGATGGGCGACTGCACCCAGGCCCCTGGGCACCCAAAACCAAGTTCTGCTCATGAAAATGCTCTGTGTCAGTCAGCTGGCTTTTCCAATACGCCTCAGCCGATGAGCTTGGGAGATTGGGGACCCCGGGCCCTCTGGCCCCTGTTTGCACCAGGGAAACTGAGGCTCAAAGAGGTGAAGTGAGCTGCCCGGGGTCACACGGCTGTTGGGCACAGTCTGCGCTGAGGCCTCACGTCCGCGTAGAGGGTGCCACGTGCGCTCACAGACGAATGCAGCCCGGAGAGCCCCGGGCCCAGAAAAAGCCGAGGAGTCTCCGATACGCACGAAGAGGAACCAAACCGAGGTCGAGGGTCCTGGAAACGCATCCTCAGGAAACACAAGATCAACCATTCGAGTGAGAAAAAATGGAGCTTGAGTGTAGAACAGAAGGGCCACGCCGCCAGCCCACGCCTCCAGCCCATGCCACGGGGCCACACCGCCAGGTCACGCCACTGGACCACGCCACCGGCCCACGCCGCCAGTCCACACTGCAGCCCACGCCCCCAGCCCACGCCACGGGGCCACACAGCCAGCCCACGCCGCCGGCCCACACCGCCGGCCCACGCCGCCAGCCCATGCTGCTGGCCCACACCGCGAGGTGCCCCGCTTTGGTGCAGCTAGCAGAGCCTGCCTTTCCCCGCCTGCCCCTCGCCTTCCCTTCCTGCCCTGCGCCCGTGGGTTACGCTCACACCCAGGGGAGCCGCCCCCCTCTCGCTGCCCATTTGGTTTTCGGGAGCCTTTCTGCTATTTTCCTCGAGTCCATTTACCGTCTTCTTTGTTAGAAGGGACCTTACGTCCAACGGGCAAAGGTTGCAAACATCGAATGAAGGTTTTTTTAAGAAGAAAAATGGTAAAATGAAAATGCCCATCCCTCAGTGTCCTCAAACTTGATATATTTTTATTTTTATTAGAGAGAGGAAGGAAGAGAGAGAGTCATTGATCGGCTGCCTCCTGCACGCCCCCGACTGGGGATGGAGCCCACAACCTGGGCATGTGCCCCGACTGGGAACGGAACCAGCGACCTTTTGGGTGCTCAGGATGATGCCCAGCCCACTGAGCCACACTGGCCAGGGCTCGAGCCTGAGAGTTTAACACCTGTCCTGACCTGACAACATTGGCCGGGCTGCTGCAGGGGGTTGGTGCCCGGGCCGACCCTGGAGTGGCGAAGTCTTCCCCAAGCTTTCCGGGCTTGGGAGAGCACCCAAAGGTCTCGGAAAGGGGTCCCAGGGCCGGCAGCGAGGGGCTTGGCAGGGAGGATCTGGGGTCAGCCGTGCGAGGGCTGAAGACAGTGTGAGGCCTTCTTGGGCTTTACCTCCTGACCGGGTCCTTACCGGCCACTCATCCATCGACAACGAAGTCTCGATTTTTCACATAAACTAGAAACACACTCGCTCTCTCTCCTCCAAGAGCTCACGGGATGCGGAGGAGCCCTGTCCCGCAGCACTGGGCCCAGAGGCGCCTTGCCTCCCGCCAACCGGATGCAAGTGCGATGAAACACCCTCCCCAGCCTCTTCCTCCTGCTGAATAGCGCAGATCCCAACAGGAAATGTGCCCCAAATCTGGGACCCCGGTCCCCGCGTCTGGCCCGCGGACCTGACCAAAGAGAAATGGAGCAGCTCCTAAGCCCCCCCCCCCCCCCCGGGAGCTCGTAGCTCCTTCCCGACGAGGCTCTAATCACCGCACCACCTCAGCCTAATAGAGGGTGAGCCCATTATTTTGCATGAAATTATGTTTCTTAATGAATTAATAATAGGCCTGCAATTTTCACCTCAACAAACAAGGAAACACAGAGTATAAAATAAGGGCACACGACGGCATCATAATTAGCCGGTCTTTGCAGCGCCGCGTTGAGGATGCGTTGGCTCTGGGTGCCAGGCAGGGAGGGCAGATTGGGGGGAGCCTCGCTGCTGGGGAGTTCGTGGAGAAGACAAGCCTGCAATTATTATTAACCCTAAAATAACAAGGACTCTCTTCTGCAAACTGACCCCCTCCCTGCTGAGATTCGCGTATTTGGGACCTAAATGCGGTCTGTCTTCGGTGGAGCTGGTCATCGCCCGCCCTCACGGTCCCGGGGGCCGCCGCCTTCTCATGACCCAACCCAAGGCCAGAGTTCCCGCCTCGGGATCCCTCCGCAGTAAAGAAGTTGGCTTTGCCCGGAGAGAGAGCTGCCCTTTGACCTCCGCTTTGGGCCTTTGACCGCGTGTTCCGGGAGATGCCGGGGGACAGACAAGGCGTGCGGAGTCCAGGAGACCCGAGCACATGCAGGGCTCCCGCCCTTTCCATCCCTCAGCCCCGCCGGCCTCTGTCGGACGCGGTTCCCCGCGGCTCCCTGCGGCCCCGTGGCAGGCGCTCATCAAGGACCAGAGACCAGTTCGCCTGGTTCACCGTCAGGTGCTCCTATGGGGGCTGGTGCAGTTTTTAGTCCCATGTCACAGGTGAGGAAACTGAGGCACGGCCTCCTCAGGTCGCACCTGGGGAAATGGCAGAAGCGCCGTGGGGACCCAGGCGGTCAGTCCCCAGCAGCCGTGCTCCCGACCTCGGGCATCGGGAACTTGTCTCTCTAGCTGCCAGCCTGCAGGAGGCAAACTCTCCCACTCGGTCTCAATGACACGGGCGCCTCGGATCGGACCTGCTGACGTCACCTTTGACGGGCGGTTCGCAGGAGCCGGGTCACACGCTCCCACGCCACCCCGCGGGCTCCGCGTCTTGAGGCCCCGCTGCACAGAGCGGAGCCGCTGTTCCCCCCGCGTCCCCGCGTCCCCCGCGCACCTGGCCTCCGGGCCCATTCTCGGCGCCCTCAGGAGCTGCGGCTCACTCTCGGGTTACTGTTGCCCCGTCCGCGGTGTCTCCTGCTGACCGCAGGTTACTGTTTCTTTCCCCCTATCCCGAGTGAGTTTTCCCAACATGTTTAAAAAAATATTTCTCCTTGCTCTGGCTGGAGCGACGCCTCATATACCAAAAGGTAGCGGGTTCGATTCCCGGTCAGGCACATGCGCTGGTCGTGGGCTCGGTCCCCAGAAGGGGGCGTGCAGGGGGCAGCCGATCAGTGTTCTCTCTCATGGGTGTTTCTCTCTCTTGCCCTCTCCCTTCCTCTCTCTCTAAAAATCAGTACAAACATATATAAAAACATCTTCCCGCACGGCTCTCTGTGTGCGCAGTGTTCACGCTGACCTGGGCTCTGCGATGACCCCTGGAGTCCCAGCAGGTACAAGGCCAGGCACGATTTCTCTGCCCAGTAATTCCTTCCTTCCTTCCTTACGGTAGACACCTCTACGGGGAATGACATTTAAAACCTCTCAATGCATAGGGCCAATTGGCTTTTTGCAAATGTGTGTCAATGTACAATCCCCCACTGGGGACACCCTGTATATAGAGAGAGATATATGTATATACATTATAGATAGAATACCTATTTCTTTCTCTCTCTCCTGTTGGTTCTGGTTCTCTGGGTTCTGATGGGCTCTCTCGGGGCAGCTGGGGCTCGGCTCCATGTCGGGCTCGGCTGAGCAAGTCTCCGAAGGTTCCCGGCCTCTTCCTGGGAACAGCAGGTCAGCACAGGAATGACAGGGCCCTAGAGCCAAACAGCCCAGTGGCTGAAGCGCTTTCCAAGCTGGGTTTGTGGGTCACCTACTTGCGTGCCATTGGCCAGAGCACGTCGCGGGGCCAGGCCCAGGGCGGGGCGGCACCCGCCCACGGAGGGAGGGCGGTGCCGTCGCGGGAAGGGGGTGAGGCTGCAGGCATGGAGTCCCCGGGCTGGGCCTGAAGTTCACTGTCCGTCCCACCACATTCTCTCACCCTACTCAGGACACGCGTGCCCCGGTGCCCCGCGGCCGAGGGCAGGCTCATCTGCGCACGTGCCAAAGCTCCGGACATCGGTGTAGGGGGGCCCTGTGTCACCTGCCAAACTATGTGCCCTTGAGACCCGAAGACCCAAAACAAGCCTGAAACTTCTGCACTGACGTCGTCCCTCCCGGGCAGCCGGGGGGGGGGGAGGCAGGGGCAGTGTGGGGGCTCTGACATCACTCCCGAGACATCTTATCGAGATCTTTGTACCAAATGTTTGGGGAAACACAAAACTGAGACATAAGCCTCTTAAAGGTACTGTCAGAAACTCTGTTCATCTGCCCTAACGTGTTTCACCAGGGGTGCTCCACGCAGGTGGCCCAGCGTGCCACCTTGTCAGTGCGCCAGGCGCAGCTCCGAGCGCCCACGGGCAGGGCACCGTGGGGCAGACGGGGCTCACTGTGCTGAGGATGATGGCCCTGCACAGACCGCCCAGTGCTCCCACGCGCTGGACATTCAGACAGATCCTACCCGGGGCTTCCCTTTTTAAAAAAAAAAATAAAATAAAATAAAAATATGTTTTTATTGCTTTCAGAGAGAGGAAGGGAGAGGGAGAGAGAGATAGAAACCTCCACGATGAGAGAAACATCGATCAGCTGCCTCCTGCACGCCCCCCACTGGGGGTCGAGCCCACAGCCGGGCGTGTGTCCTGTCTGGGAATCCAACCGGTGACCTCCTGGTTCATAGGTTGACGCTCAACCACTGAGCCACGCCAGCTTGGCAGGGGATTTCCTTTTTAAAAGAGCACCAGGGATCATTACATTGTCATCCCAGAAGGAATCCTGGCCCCCCTGGAAGCCCGGTCACAAATGCCTGGTCAGCCCATCCGAGTTCTCCGAGAAAAACCAGCCCTCAGGTCTGCAGGAGCAGTGCCCGTGACCTCCCTGCACCCGTCTGGGGTCCCTGCCAGGCGCATTATCGACCCCCTAAAAACAGAGTGGTTATTGAGGCTCCTTCCCCTGAGACCCCTTGATGGGTGCTGGGGGAGCAGCTGTTGGTGGGGCCTCGGGTGCGGCTGGGATACAGCTGGGTGGGGGAGAGGGCTGGCGGCCCAGCCAGAGCTAAGGACTTGAGCCCCCTCGGGCCGAGTTTGCCAGCTCCTGGCTGGCGTGTCTGCAGCTGCGTTTGGTTTTCAGACACGTGGTGGTTGACCTGAGGTCCCTCTGCACCCAACTCCAGTGTGAGCTCCTCAAGGTGAAGGGTGTGGTGCTCTTCCTCCCTCCACCCCTTCCCTCTGGTGGTCACCATGCTGCTGGCTGCGAAAACTCTGCGGGTCAATTGTACACCATCTCCCCCACCCGGGGCGAGAGCCCAGCCACGCAACGCCACCGTGAGCTACGCGATAAAAACGATGGACTGACGTTATGTCATAATTAAGAGTCAATTGTACATTTACTGAAACTTTAGTTAACAATTCCTCAAAGGCTACCTCGTTTTTAATCGATCGAAGGCACTGATGCAAATGAAAAAGCCTCTGGAGACGCAGCGAAGCGCCGGCGATTGCGCTTGGCTCCCCGCGGATGGTCTGACCAGCGCGTTCAGGCAAGGGAAGGAAAACTCCTTCACGGGAGAGCCGAGTCCCAGGGAAGGGAGATTCTGGCTGAATGAACGCTCGAAGATTGAAAATATAGAGCTGCCTTCCCTTCTAGCTTTGTTTATTTTATTTTATTTCTTTTTAATATGCTTTTATTGATTTTACAGAGAGCGGAAGGGAGAGGGAAGCGGAGAGAGAGAAACACCCATGGGCTGCCTTCTGCACACCCCACGCTGGGCACCGAGCCCTGCAGCCTGGGCCTGGGCCCTGCCCGGGAATCGAACCGGCGAACTTTGGATGCACAAGACGATGCTCAGCAACTGAGCCACACTGGCCAGGGCCCTTTCTGGCTTTGTTCCCAAAAAACCCAGTGTGGTGCATGGGGCCACCGGGGTGCAGAACACGGGAGTGTCTTTTGTCAACTTTTTTAAAGGAAATATAACAGACGCGGGCGATGTGCACCAGCTGCGCAGCTCAATGGATTTTATGCGGCAAACACAGCTGTGCAAGCCCACGAGGACCAGGCCGCAGCTCAGACCCAGCCCCCGGGAGCCTCCCCCCGCCGGCATCAACACCCCCACCCTCTCGCCGGCTGACCTCTAGCACGATCTGTTCGTCTTTGCCTATTTCTCAAACGTCACATGAAGACAGCCGTGCAGCACATACCCTTTCCTGCCTGGCTTTTCTGATTTAACACCCCGCCTGTGAGATTCATCCACGTCTCTCCGCAGAGGGAGCGACAGACTCTCTCTTCGCTGCTGTAGACGCGGGCCGCGGCCGAGTCGTCAGTCTTCTCGCCGACGGACGATTGCTTCCCGCCGGGGCCGCTACCGTGGCGATGCCGTGAACGTTCTTCTGGGATTTATTTTATTTTATTATTTTTTTTGGTGAGTGTACGTACCCAGGTCAGGACGGGAGCTTGACCCCTTCTCCGGCCGCATCTCACTTCTGCGTGACCGCCTCCCGCCTCGAGGTTTTGCACCCCCGCTTCCTGATGTTGACCGGCGACGTCGCAAAGCCCTCGTTCTGGCTCTCGAACGGCCCCGTGCACCTGCCCGGTCGGGGCTTCCGCTCCGACGTCTGTCCTCTCAACTTGCAAGGTCTAATGGCACCTGCAGCCGCAGATGAGTGGTTTAGTGTCTGGGAACTGGCGAGCCCTGGGAGGGACGGTCCCTGCAGGGTCAGCAGGACCCCAAGCCGCTCCAGCCTGGGCACAGAATGTCCTGACTCACCCAGGCCTGGCCAGGAGATGAGAGTTCCCGGGGGGCCCGGCCGGCCTGGCTCAGCTGTTGAGCATCGAGGTTGCTGTGCGATTCCCGGTCAGTCAGGGCACAGGCCCGGGGTGCGGGCTCGATCCCCAGTTGGGGGCGTGCAGGAGGCAGCCGATCAGTGACTCTCATCATTGATGTTTCTCTCTCTCCCTCTCCCTGCCTCTCTCTGAAATCACTGAAGACATATATTTTTAAAAAAGTGGCAGATTAAAAACAAAGAAAGAATTCCCAGGTGGGAGGCCCAAGGGACCGACGTCTCTGTGGGCCCCCCCTTCCCCCAAATACCCAGCCTGTGTCCTCCAGTGAGGCCAAGCCGACCTGGCTGGGGCCCCGGTGAGGAGAGGCAGGCGGATGCCTTTATTTACAGAGCACCGGGAGTCCCACTCGGCGGCCCTCGTGGGGCTTGGCCTGGGCAGGGTCCAGGCCGCTGCGCCCAGGACACCCTGGAAGGGCGGAAGGCCGCGGAGCTGGCGGCTGGGCTGCGCACGGCTCCCAGACGGATTGTCTCATTTTGCGGGCCCCACGCGCACTGGAACGCGGAGAGCTGTTTACAGCCCGGCGCGCGATCAATCACTGATTCCTGCGGTTTAAAGATCATAGCTTCTCATTCGCCGCTTCCAGTCCAACTTGTCACGGCGCGTCTCGGGGGAGACATCGCACAGCCGCGCGAAACCATCCGGCTCCTTCTCCATGGCAACGGGCTGGGGAGGCTGGAAACCCCGCCGGTCCTGCTCCCGGAGCTCGATGCAGACCGCCGCCCGGCCCACCCGGCCCACAGGCGGCAGGGGCGTCTTCATTAGCGCCGCGCTTGATGGACGGCAAGCCATTCGTCACTGTGGGGCAGATGGGCAAGGCTGTCGCTTCTCAACAAGGCCCCCTCGCCCTTCTGGGGCGATAAGATTCAATCTACAGACTGTTTATTGGGAGCCTGTTAGCGTTGACCTCGGTCTACTCGGGAGTTTTATTAAACAGGCTGCTGTTTCTAAGCCAACTCTTGGTCCCAGAAGATGGATGGTGTTGCCGAGACCAGCTGCCTGGGAGGAAGTGCGCCCCGCCCTGCTCCTCAGAGCTGGCACCTCCTGGGAGGGACTGCCCGGCGCAGGAGGGTCTGTCCACGCTCCTCAGAGAGCTGGCACCTCCTGGGAGGGACTGCCTGGCGCAGGAGAGTCTGTCCACGCTCCTCAGAGAGCTGGCACCTCCTGGGAGGGACTGCCCGGCGCAGGAGGGTCTGTCCACGCTCCTCAGAGAGCTGGCACCTCCTGGGAGGGACTGCCTGGCGCAGGAGAGTCTGTCCACGCTCCTCAGAGAGCTGGCACCTCCTGGAAGGGACTGCCTGGCGCAGGAGGGTCTGTCCGGCGCAGGAGGGTCTGTCCATGCTCCTCAGAGAGCTGGGCACCTCCTGGGAGGGTCTGTCCGGTGCAGGAGGGTCGGTCCATGCTCTGCACAGAGCGACCGCTGCCCCATCCTGACGCTGAGCTTGTATGTCTGCAGGGAGGAGGCAGGAGCTCCCACCCCGGGCTCTACCATCTCAAGGGAGCTCCTTCCTCGCAGCTCCGAGGATGAGCAATCAGATTCCCATCTTCGCGCAGACATGCGGCGTGAGCAGCCATGCTTGCTCACTAGTTACCTTCAGAACTCACCTTCCAGCCAAGATAACACTCCTGGGGGGGCTCCAGCATCGGCCCAGAACCGAGAGGTGCTCCATCACAGTAAAGAAAGGGGGGGCCTATGAGGCCATCTCAGGGCTCTGCCCGCGTCTCAGCCACCTCCTCCCAACCCGGGATTAAAGACCAGTCTCAGGTCTCAGGGAGCCCCTGCCCTCATCAACCCCCTGAATGCCTCCTGGCTCCGAACCCCATTAGCTAGTCAGCGTCTAATGAAGTAGCCTGGCACTTTTTTGAGCGGAAAGGCTGGTATTCATTTCGTTCTGTTCAGTAAACACCATTATTTTAGCCGAGGTCCCTGGCACCGTGCCCTATTCCGGCTCAGCCCTGGGCAGGGACTGCCGGGGAGGAGGCCCTCGGGTGTCGGCGCCGTCCGGTCCGTTATTAATCACTGTAAATCTGGAGTAATCTCTACAAACATATTTCGTCCCCTACAAATATATTTGTGAAAACTTTCTCTAATAAATCTCGTGTCAGGCCGGCTATTGTCTCTTTTCACTCGGCGTCTCCCAGATGAAATATTTAAACAATATATGAGCAATAATAAAAATCGCTTGCTGCAGTCACTTTTGTTTTAGAAAAACAGACTACAATAGGTAGCAGATTTATTGCTTACAGAGGCCTCCATTCGAGGCTGTATATTTTTTTTTCCTCTAGTGGATTATTTTCTAGCTTTAAAAAAATCACCAGAGAACTCCATGTTTGTCCCTGACTTTATGCAGAAAGGGCGACACATTACTCTTTCTAATGAGAGAGGCTGTAAACCCAACTAGGAAAGCAAAACAGAAGCCCTTGCTGATCTGGCCCCACCATCTCCTCCCACCTTCTACTCTCTGAAAAGGAAGCGAATGCACTGTTGCAGGCTTTATGAATACACTGTTGCAACCTTTATGAATACATTGTTGCAGCCTTTACAAATACACTGTTGCAGCTTTTACGAATACATTGTTGCAGCCTTTACGAACACACTGTTGCAGGCTTTACGAATACATTGTTGCAGGCTTCCTGACTTCTCTCCTAATGGAGTTCCTGTCTTTGTGAAACCTACAGTCACTCTCACCCTGAATTTCCTTCCTTCACTGTGAAGAGCTAATGGGGGGCTTGAGAAAGGGTGATCAGGACCAGAAGAAAGGAGACTTGGACAACTGGTTAGGGACTGTCAGCCTATGGTCGTTGGCACCAATTAACAATGTCAATGGGAATCCCCCATTTGGGGTGCGTGCAAACAGCTCAATTGAGATACAGCTCAGCTGAGCCCTGGCCGGGTTGCCCAGTTGGCTGGAGCGTCATCCCAATGTACCAGGGTTGCAGATTTGATTTCCAGTCAGGGCACATACAAGAGTGAGCCAATGAATGCACAAATCAGTGGAACAACAAGTCCATGTCTCTCTCTCCCCCCCTTCTTCTCTCTCTCTCAAATCAATTAATAAAATAAAGTAAAAAACTTGGAAAAAAAAAATCAGTTGTGCTATAGCTTGATTATGAAGCAGCAAGGCTGTGGAACAGCATAGCTGTGGGGTGGCCCAGGGTGAGGAGGCCCCTGGCTGAAGCAGCTCTGCTGCTGTTTGCCCGGCGGCTCTGCTCTGCTCTGCCCACCTTGCCCTGCTCCACGCCAGCCTGCTGGCCACTCCACCTGCCCTGCTCTCCTCCATCCCTCTCTGTCCTCTGCTGAGACTCTGCTGTTTCATCTCCACCTGGAGAGACACTCAGAGATGGAGAGTCTTCAAACTTTGGTGCGAAGGGAAGGTGCACGCCTACAGCCAAAGGGGAGCTGGCTTATATGGACAGAAGTCCCCACCCCTGGTCCCTGATTGGTTCATCCTCATGCAAATGAGGACTCCAAATCCTCAAAGTTTGATTGGTCCAAAAGGCACTCTCGCGATTGATCAGAACGGAGCCTCTCTGATTGTTGGGTGAAGAAGCTGATGGTGCACAGCTCTGATTGGATGGGAAAACTCTCGGTCCTATTGGTTGAAATAGGATTCCAGGAATTGCTTTATAAGGGCTGCTCAGGTGGCAGGGACACAGTGCAGGCAGGCAGTTCACTGTCACCAGCCTGAAGGCGCCTGAGGCTGAGGCAGGGTTGGCTTTTGTCACTAAATCAAGATGCCAAGGTCTCTGGGGAAAGACACTGGGATGAACCCTCTCTCACTTGCGCACCCCTGCAGAACTGAGGAAATGGCATGGAGCCCCAGCCAGACCTCACCTCTGCTGTCTCAGGGTCTCAGGTGGGCCCTGCCTCCTTCCTTCCCTGCTAATCCTGAAGGAGGCTGCTGGGGAAAGGAGGGGCCGGTGCCCTGAGGCAGACACTCCTGTCTAGGAGAGCGGTACCAAGTGGGGGGCGTGTGGGGGGTGTGGGGGCGGTCTGCCCGGGGGCAGGCTAACAGGTGCGCGTTGCCTATAGAGAATTTATAAACCACAATGAAACTAAGGCCGTCTCCTTTGAGCTATTACTGTGTGCAGGTGATGCTTTGCAATGGCTGTGACAAAATGCCCCATCCTGTTGGGGCGGGTGCTTCCTCCTGCCCCTGGCGTGTCACTGGGCCCAGGGATAGCACATTCAGGCCACTGTGCCCTCCCTTGCCTGCCATCACCCATGACAGATAATGGGCTCTGATCTGCTTCCAGATGGAGCCATCCTTGGCCCTTCAGGAGGAAGCCTGGCCCCCCTGTGGTCACCGAGGCTGCGGGTCCCCTGCAGACCTGCTTGGGACACTGTTCGGGCCATTCTTTAGCTGTCATCACCCCATAGCCATGTTCTCTGTGCACAGAACCCCTGCCTGGGAGGCCTGAGGGCCCCGTGCCCGCCCGCCCATGCAGGCTGGGCTCCAGCGTAGATTAATGGCCCGCAGTTGCCTGCATGATTATTTCTAATAGGCTGATCTGAGAAATAAGCTATTCATCGCTGTCACATGCCGGGCGAACACCATCTCGGTGCGGCAGGAACCGGCATCTGCTGCCTGGTGAGCTCCGGACTGCTCCCGTGAAAAGGCTCAGAGCTGGAGGCTTGTTCTCAGGCTCCCTGAGATTTCTGCTGAAAGGCCGGGGTGCCTTGGGGGCGAAGGGCACTGCTCACCCTGCCTTCTGCATCCCCCCTCCCGCTTCACCACTTCCCTGTGTATTTCCCTCCTAGGCACCCCGGGCCACAGCCAGGGCTCTGTGAGGGGTTGTAGAGTGGGAGAGACCTGGACTTAAGTTCCAGTTTGACCTCTTATTTGCTGTAGGATCTTCCATTTAGTATCACATTCTGGGAGCCTCCGTTTCCCACCTGTGAAATGGGTTAATAGTCTCTGTCTGGAGAGCCGTTAAAGGATCTCTGTGGGGCATTCCCAGACACTCAGTAAGCATGTCCTCCCCCAGGCATCTCTCCTGCGTCCTTCCCAAGTGCTCCCAGGCATCTTACGTTGCTTGCTCTTCTGCCACCCCGCAGCAGTGGGGTTTGTCCCCCTGACCGTGGGCTCGGGCGTGACCGTGGTGGCCTGTCATTCACTCTATTCCTTCTTCTCCTTGTCAGTAAGAGGCCCATTCAGTGCCTTTGTCCCTGGAAAATGGGCTAAAGCTCTGGGCAGACAGGGATGTGATTCTAGGGGTCTGAAATTCAAGACTGTCTGCTCTGATGATGGGGTCACTGGACAGGGTCAGGTCCATGGGGGTCAGTGTCAAGTGTCCAGCTGAGCAAGAGAGGATAATGGTTGGTGATGGGTGAGAAGTCAGGGAAGTGGGCTAAAGTCACAGGGGGAGGGGAGGGCAGGCTGGCCTGGGGGTGTGAGATCTCAGACTCAATCAGAGGCACCCTCAGATCCCACAGCAGAGACTGTTCCTTCTCTCCCCTGTTTCTTACTGCTTTATATGAAGGTTAATGGTGCTGAAATTAGTCCATATACCCATCCACTCATTTATCTTCCAACCACCCATCCATCTATTCATTCATTTACCATTTATTTATCTATCCATTAATGCATCCACTCATCTGTCCATCCATCCATCCATCCATCCATCCATCCATCCATCCATCCATCCATCCATCCACCCACTTACCTATTTATTTATCTACCCATTAATTCATCCATCCATCCATCCATCCATCCATCCATCCATCCATCCATCCACCCACCCATCCATCCATTTATTTATCTGCCCATTAATTCATCAATCCATCTGTCCATCCTTCTATCCATTCATTCATCTATCCATTAATGCATCCATTCACCTGTCCATCCATCCATTCACTCACCCACCCACCCAGTCATCCTCCATCAATCCACACTGTGGCCCCACTGTGTGCCAAGCACTCGGCAGTGGTGTGGTGCACAGATAAATAGAGCATGCTCCATTCCTCACCATAGAGAGGCAAAGCTAACTGGGTTCACAGTGGTGAGTGCTATAGGCTCACAGAAGAGAAAAAATATCAGCCCTTCTGGAGGAGCTGTGGGAACCTACAGAGCAGAGACTTGGAGGAGCTGTGTGAGCTTATCCAGAAGAGGAGTGAGAGTGAGAAACCTGGAAGGTGGCCCTATGGCCTGGCCAGTGGACAGTGCAGTGGAGGCTGTAGGGGGCCCTTCACTGAGCCAGAAGACAGGTGAGGCCAGGGGAGGAAGGGTGTGACACAATAGGCTGGATCAGCCCAGGCCACTAACACTCCTGAGCAAGAGGAGTAGCAATGTTCTACTTGAGTGTCAGAGAGCGAGGGCTATTCATCAATCCCACGCTACCCATTTGTTCTATGAGACCCATCCATCTTACGCTACCCACCCATCCTATGAGATCCACCCATTCTATGTTATCTACTCATCCTATGAGATCCACCCATCCTATGATATCCATTCTTCCTATGCTATCCATCCATCCTATGGACATCCATTAATCTATGGCTGTCCATCCATCCTATGGCTGTTTATCCATCCTATGGATATCCACCCATCCTATGCTATCTGACCATCCTATGATGTCTATCGATCTTACGTCTATCAATCCATTCTATTGTTATCTATTCATCCTATGGCTAGCTATCCATTCTATGGGCATTCATTTATTTTATGGCTCTCCATCCATTCTATGTTATCTACTCATCCTATGGTTAACAGTCCATCCTATGGATATTCATGCATCTAATGGGTATCATCCAGCTATGCTATCTATCCATTCTAAGGACATCCATCCATTTTCTTTGTATCTGCCCATCTTATGAAATACATCCATCCTATGGTTACCCATCCATTCTGTGTTATCTATTAATCCTATGGCTATCAGTCCATCCTATGGATATTCATGCATCCAAGGGATATCATCCAATCTATGATAGCCATCCATCCCGTGATAGCCATCCATCCTATGGCAGCCATCCATCCTATGGCAGCCATTCATCCATCCATCCCATGGCAGCCATCCATCCTATGGTAGACATCCATCCTATGGTAGCCATCCATCCTATGGCAGCCATTCATCCATCCATCCTATGGCAGCCATCCATCCTATGGCAGCCATTCATCCATCCATCCTATGGTAGACATCCATCCTATGGTAGCCATCCATCCTATGGCAGCCATCCATCCTATGGTAGACATCCATCCTATGGTAGCCATCCATCCTATGGCAGCCATCCATTCCATGATAGCCATCCATCCCATGATAGCCATCCATCCTATAGCAGCCATCCATCCTATGATAACCATCCATCCTATGGCAGCCATCCATCCCATGATAGCCATCCATCCTATGGCATCCATCCATCCTATGGCAGCCATCCATCCTATGATAGCCATCCATCCTATGGCAGCCATCCATCCTATGGCTATCCAATTGTCCTATACACATCCATCCATCTTATGTGTATCTGTCTGTCTTATGATATCCATCCATCCTGTAGTTATCCATCCATTCTCTGACATTCACCCATCCTATGGTTATCTATCCACCTACATATGGTAGATAAGAGGTAGGACCAGGTGTCAGGATGACCATGATGGCCCTGCCGCATCTGAGGTCGGTGCTCTGCAAGGTGGACCTGGAAAAACAGGTACACGTGAGTGAGTGCACATAACTGACCTTGTATCTGGACCTGGTACATCGCTCATGAAGGACATGCTGTGAGAATCCTTTAGTCACGCTGGGTGGGCAGCAGGCCACAGCGTCTCGCATGAGGCCGGCTGTGTTCTGGAAAGGCTTGTCTCTGCAGCGGTTGTGTCTGAGCCACCCAACCAACACAGAGGCAAGGAGCATCCCTGTGTTAAAGGCTGTAGGAAATGCTGGAAGGAACCCTGTGCCTGCTGGTGACTAAAGGAGCTTCCGACTCCTGGATCCTACTCAGCAGGCACCTTTGGGGACAGTGAGCCAAGCAGTGTGACAGATAATGTTATTGAGCCATCTTGGTGATTCATACGCTTGCATGGGGGATCCCCTCGAGACAGTCTCTGCTATAACTCCCCTTTACAGAGGCAGAGAGAGGCCAATGCCACGCAGCTGGCAAGAGCCACAGCTGGAACTGAGGGCCAGCTCCAGAAACCCCATCACGCCTGCTCTGTTATCCTGACACCCAGTCCCTTTTACATGGAAAAAACCAGCCTCAGCCCCAGGCTCCCATCCTTGCTGATGTCTCCAGCATGAGCAACACTCATGCCCTTGCAGAAGGTCGGCCTTGTGTCCTCCTTGCTCCCCACCTGGTGGACAGCCCCCCACTCCCCCTGGAGCTGAATGCACAGTTCCCATGGCCACCATGCCTCGCAGCAGACTTTCCGGCTTATCTGGGAAGCTGAGCAGCAGGAGAGATGAAGACGAGAGCTGGCAGGGCGCCCAGCGTGGCTAAGTGGCCACTGTCCCTGGCGGGGGCCTGGGACACAGGCAGAGCCTGGGCCGCGTGCGCCCTCCCGCGCCGGCCCGCGCTGCCCCGGGAGCTGTGATTGATCCTAATCAGCCATTTGTTGCAGGAGAGGGAAGGAGCCTGCCTTTGGTGAGCCGCACGCTGTGTGTTTATTTCATTCGGAACCTACACAAACATCCTGGTTCAAGGCCGTCGGCTGGATCTCTCCTGCCATCCTGTCCCCCGGCCTGGGGCGGCTGCTAGATGCTCACAGTCCCCAGGTGACCCTGGTGGAAGCCGGGCTCCGCTCCGCTCCGATGGAGGTGGCCTCGGGCTGAGGCTCGGGCAAGGGGCCTGGGAACTGTCACAGAAGGAGATGGAGGGCTCCCAGTGAGGGGGTCCCCTTAACAAATGAGACTGATGTCCGAGGGGGGGGTGGGGAGAGTTTCCAGGGAGTTTCCGTGATGAACGAGGAGGGGAATGAGTGTCTCCACCGCGATGGAGGCGGTTTGTGGTGTGGGGGTGGGGTCGTCCTCCAGCCCCAGGGACAGTGGCAGTCTTTGTGGCGATGGGGCTCCCCCCAGCCCCCCATTCCCAGCCTCTTTCAGCCTCACTCAGTCCTTTGGGCACGCTGGTGGAGTGCTGAGCTGTCAGCGAGCCTGGCCACTCTCTGCCAGGCTGTCCGACCGGGCCCCTCCGGCGCCCACCCTCCCACCTCCCGTCAACCACTCAGCCCTGCACTCGGACGGCTCTGCCGCTGGCCCTGCTGGGTCTCCAGAGAGCAGACAGCAGGTCGTGGGCCCTCTCCCCCCTCTGATGGCCTGAGCCAACCTCTCACGCTTATCTCTACCTACCTTCTATCTATCTATCTATCTATCTATCTATCTATCTATCTATCTATCTATCATCTATCTATCTATCATCTATCTATCATCATCATCTATATCTATATCTATCTATCTATCTATCTATCTATCTATCTATCTATCTATCACCTATCTATCTATCTATCTATCTATCTATCTATCTATCTATCTATCATCTATATCTATCTATCTATCTAATCTATCTATCTATCATCTATCTATCTATCATCATCTATCTATATCTATCTATCTATATCTATATCTATCTATCTATCTATCTATCATCTATCTATGTATCTATGTATCTATGTATCTGTGTATCTATGTATCTATCTATCATCTATCTATGTATCTATGTATCTATGTATCTGTGTATCTATGTATCTATCAATCATCATCATCTATCATCTATATCTATCTATCTATCTATCTATCTATCTATATCTATATCTATCTATCTATCTATCTATCTCTATCTATCTATCTATATCTATCTATCTATATCTATCTATCTATATCTCTATCTATCTCTTATTGGTTCTGTTCTGGCCAGTAATCACCTGGGTGTTGCCAGGTGACCAAATCCACCCTTGCGGTTCCCTCCCGTCCTCACTTCCAGGCTGTGCTCCTTCCGTATAAATGGTGCACAGAGCTGCTTGGGGCTCTCCATGCCCCGCTCCCTGATCCCACAGTCTCCACTCTTGTCCCGTGGAGTCTGTGCATCTCTATATATTGAGCTAGTGGATTTGGGATATAAGAACACTATGATTTTTCTAAATAGTCTTAGAACAGTACAAAGTGGTCTAACCACAAAGCCAACAACAACAACTAAACTACTATTAATAGTAATTCCTACAGGAAAAACAAAACCAAGATGTTCTTCTCTTGCTCAATCTCAAAACAGGTCCTACTCCTTACACAGCATTTGCAAAAATCAAAGATGCGCAGGGACCCCCCCCCAGCCCCCGCCCCACAGGACACACGCCGGTTGCTTTAGCAGCGGCACCTGGTCGGCTCACAGAGGCCTGTCATCAAGGCCCAGGCACCGGGTGACCATCGGGGTGCGGGTGAGTGGCCGTCCACTGGTCCTTCCCATCCACCAGGTGGGAGCAAAAGTGGGAGCTCTGGTCAGAGGTCAGCCGCAGCGACGGGGGGGGGGGGGGTGCTGTTGAGGGCTCTCCCGTGCGCTGAGAATCCGTCATCCTGTAAAACCCCGACGGCGCGGGCAGCCTCAGCGTCACGCTTTCACGGACGGGAAACCGAGGCCTCCCGCTGGCGCTGCAGTCAGTGGCCGAGGGGGACCTTGGACCTGTCTGTGTCCTCAGCAGACGGCACTGTAGTGCCCCTGATGAGGTGTCTTTCATCGTTGAATTTGCCCTTGGGGTTCAGTCCGGCTTTCTCGGCAGATCGCCTCCACACAGCCCCCTCCGAGGCACGGGGGGCCCAGCAGCCACGGGGACCGGCCCTTGACTCAGCAGCTGAGCATCGAGGCCCGCTCTCCTCCGGGCACCGTCCTTGGCCCTGGGCAGCAGCCGTCAGTAGCTCCATTCTCATCTCCTCAGGGTTTAAATTCGAGTAGAATCTGGCAGACGGTCAGCACAACACCTAAGCAACACCCACGGGGCTGCAGCCGGTGCCGAGAGCCCCGGAGGACCGTGAACCAGGCCGGAATTGAAAGCGGGGCTGAGAAAAGGGTGATCGGGGAAGGCGGCCCTGAGGCAGGACCTGCTGGACACAGACCTGGGCGCACGGTCGGGGGGGGCTCCCAGCCAAGGGTGCAGCGGGCGCAAGGGCCCTGGGGTGGGGGTGCCTGGCTGCCTTGTGCGGAGTGTCCCGAGCGTGGAGGGAGTAGGAGGAGGTGGTGGCGGAAGAGCTGGGGCCAGGACAAGCAGGGCCTCGTCGGTCGTTTAGGACTTTGGCTTCGGCTGAATGAGGCAGGAGCTTCTGGAAGGCTTTGGGCAGGGAGGCAGCCGGGGGGCAGCTGGGGGGCAGCCGGGGGGCAGCCAGGGGGCAGCCGGGGGGCAGCCGGGGGGCAGCCGGGGGGCAGCGTGCCCACCCTCACGTTCGCCCTGCTCTGACCTGCCGAGCGCTGTGCCGGGGTCCCCCCCAGCCTTGCCGTTGACCACTTGTGAGTTACAAGCTTGTCTGGTAGCTCCCCCGGTGCGATGGGCTCCAGGGGGGATTTATGGCCAATCCGTCTTCGACACCAGCCGCGGGCAGGTCGCGCTGGGCAGGGCAGTGGCCCAGGGAGCGCGCGGAACGTGCGAGCCGCAGCCTCCGGGGGGCTCCTTCCCCCGGCTGTGCCGTCTGACCGCGTTCCGGAGCATCCTGGAGCGACGGGAGCAGAGGGTGCAGAAGGCGCCGCTGTGCCTCGCCCCCGGGGCTGGCTGTTCTGCTGAGAGCGGTGGCGTCCTCGCGGGCTCTGAGCCGCAGCCGGCGGTGGGGACCTGCTCGCTGCCCCACGGCCAAGGGCAGTGTGAGGCGGCTTCGGCCAGCTGGGTTAGGAGGGCGGGTTTGTGCGGTTGCCTGGGAGGCCGTGCACATAAGCACCTCTGCGGCTAAGCAGTTCAGGGAAACTGAGTCAGGCCCAAGTAGTTGCCTGTGCTCTTGAAAGAAATTCAAGTCTATGTTCATGAGCAAATCAACCAACCAACCAACACACACATGCACACACTTGTGCCCCCCACACGCACACACATTCCCTCCCACACAAACATGCACACACATGCACACACATGAACACATGTTCCCGCACACATGTGCCCCTCACATTCACACAGCGCATACACAAACATGCACACACATGCACACACACACACAAGCCTGCACACACATCTATATGTGCACACATGAATTTATGTGCACACACATATCCTTGCACACACATTTCTCCACATGCACACACATGCCCCCCCACGCACACACATGCATATACATTCATGCACACACATGCACACACGCACACATGTTCCTGCACACATGTGCCTCTCACATTCACACAGTGCGCACACATGTGCACACACAAGCTTGCCCCCCGCACAGGCACAGCCTTCATGGAAAATCTACACCAGGGGAGGAAGGGAACCCTGACCACAAGACGGTGCGACGTTCGGATTGTCCAGGACCCGGGCTGGAATGTTAACAACGGTGGGGGGCTCAGGGGGTTCCAGCATCACAGGTGGTGGGAACTGGGGGCAACTCGGCGCCTCTCAGAGCCCTTTGTAAAGCCGATTAGAATATAAATTGGCCTTCGCCTCTTGTGGCGTTTTCTGGACACCCGCTCAATGCTCGAGAGAGGAAGCGAGGCCCCTTTAGGCTGCGCTTGAACTAATCTCTTAATTGTACCCTCCTGACGATGCCCAGCTCCGCTGTCGGAACACTTTGTTGGACCACAGGCCGTGGAGAACTGGAGCCAGCTTAGGTTGCACAGCTGCTGGGAGGGGGCGGCCTGGGCCCGGGCAGGCAGGATCGCTCCGGGGCCTCCAGGAGAGCTGCGAGGGGCGCGGGGAGGCCGGTGCCCCGGAAGGGGGGCCTCGGCAGGAGGGAGGGGGAGCCGGGTGCTCCCTCCGGGCGTGTATTTTACAGACACGCCGCACTGACTTCCTGCCGGCTTTCCTGCCAGGGGCGCACCGGAGATTTTGGCGACGGGTCTCATTTTCCAGCGTCCTGTGAGTTTGATTTGCCGTGTTCCGTACGCGGGGGGAGATCTGTGCTGGTCCCCCCGGGGGTGCACGACTCCCCGGCAGAGCTGAGACTCAGCCACCAGGCGCATTTTCTGGCTGTGGGTCCCCGGTTCCAGCTTCCAGCCCCGTCTTTCACGTTGCGCTTGGTCACGGACCGCCCAGGGAGCTCCGGGCCCGCACAGCGGCCTCTGGAAGAAGCCTGCGGAAGGGCGGGTTTTTAATTTTTTATTACCAGTCCCCCCCCAGGGTTGGGCTCCCAGACACAGCCCTGCGTCCTCAGGAGGGAGTCCCCAGACAGTGCGCTAGGAGCCGTCTGCTGCCTCTCGGGATGTTCCCCCGGGAATATAATGACAACGGCGATAACAGCGGCAGCCATAACCCTGACAGGGGGTGTGGGAAGGAAATTAAAGCCTGCTTCAGGGTGCTCCGACTCTGGTGTGATTCTCCGTAGGGGTTGTGTGGGCGGTGGCCTATCTCTCACATCGATGTTTCTCTCTCTCTCCCTTCCCCTCTCTCTCAGAATCCATAAACTATTCTTAAAAAAAAAAAGCCGAAATCATTACCTAACTGACATGCAAAAAAGCCCAAACAGAACCCAAAGGCTCTGCTGTTGAGAAATCTTGAATGTGCTAATCCTGGTTCAGCTGCGTGCTAACCAACACCGTTGCTGCAAATGTGTCCCCACGTACGCACACACGTGAATGCATGCACACACGCACACACATGCACACACATGCTCATGCACACAGGGGACTGGAGACCCCTCCAGAGGGACCTCAGAAGCCCTGCGAGCCCGGAGGGCTGACTCGCTTGCCGGACGTTTCCGGCTGTCGAGGTGCAGAGCCTCCCGACCGACAGAGCTCTGCAGGCTGACTTCTTACCCGTGTTTTTTTAACAGGAGCATCCAACCCAGCAGGGGCAGGTGGAGGGGGCAGTGTTCTCTGGGAGCAAGATGCTGCCCAGATGTCCAAACGAGGCAAATTCCAGATAAATAGCATTTCATTCTGAATTAAGGAGTGCCGAGGACTCCAGCGGGCATTGCTTATTAAAAACGGCAAGATTTCCCCCAATTTCCCCGAGTGCCTTTAATATGCCTCGAACGCGTTTCTATTAAACTCCGTGAGGCCTGCGTGCCCATTCCGCCTTCTGGTTTGTCTTTTAACCACTGAAACTAATGACACGAAATCACGTTGTCAGCAAGAACGGAAGACTTCGCCCGTGCGTGTCGTGTCTATTTGGTGGATACTTGATGAAGGCCTTCGCGAGAAGTCAATTAAACGCTTCCGTCGGACCGCCGATGATGATTTAAAAGCCACAAGGGCCTGGAAATACAACTTTCAACACATCTAAATGGTTGGGAATTTCTGACAATATAATTGGCGTTCCACGAATACGAACGGTCCCTGAACAGATATCAGTTCCCAGCCCGCAGCAGAGGCTTCCGTCTAAGGATCTGGCGCAGGAACCGTTTGCATCCTCTGAGTTCCCGCGGCGGCCGCGGCCGAGCCTCACGCTCGGGCAGCCTGGGCGGGGGACAGCTCGTCCCCGTGACGCGTCCACAGGCAGCGTGTGTCTCCGAGTGGGCCGGATCGCCAGGCTTGGGCAGGGCTCGTTCTCTCTCCCTCCTTCAGTTCAACTCCACAGGCAGTAATTAAGGACCTACTGTGCGCCTGGGGGGTGCTCGAGTCTAATGGCTCAGGGTGCGAGCTCCGGGGAGACAGACCGCCTGCGCTCAGAGCTCAACCCGGCCACGTAGTCGCTCTTCCTCCCCAGATCCATGGAGACGTGACTGACGTGTGTGCGTCCGAGGTGCGCAGCGCGATTTCTGCACAGTGGTGGCCACAATAGGTTAGTTAACTAGTTAACATACCCTTCACCACACTTAGTTATCTTTTTTTGGGGGGGGAGGAAATATTGAAGATCTGCTCTTAGCCACTGTCAAGTAGACAACGCCGTGGTGTTGGCCACGGTCACCACGCCGGACACTTTGTCCCCAGAACGCATGCGCCTTATAGCTGGAAGCCTGTGCCCTCTGACCAGCACCTCCCCACGGCACTCACCCGAGAGAAGTGGCCGCATCCGTGCGTGGCAATGCTTGCTCCCGAAGGCTCACCGCAGCTGCACCGGCCCCCGCTAAAGACCGGGAACGCACGGGTCCCCCGGGAGGCCACCACGCACACGGACCACGGCTGCGGGGAGCACCGGGCAGCAAGGAACAGGGCTGCGTGCCACGGGGACCCATCGCAAGACGATTATGCTGAGCGTGAAAACAAGCCGGGCAGGGACATGACCCTCGCCGCCCGGCTCCAGGAAGGCTCGAACGAGATCCCGGAAAATGCAGATTTCTACATTAGCAAGGGTGGGCCGTGGCTGGAGGGGCAAGGAGCGGGGGTCCCAAGGGGAGCAAGGAAACTTTGGGGACACGACACGCTCAGTACCTCCTGGTCTCACAGATACATACACATGCGCACGTAGGCCCACCCGCCTCTATATGCATGTCACACACGACTGCGTATGTCAAAACTTATCAGATCGTGCACCTTACGGGCAGCCCACTTTATAGCAATTACACTTCAATAAAGCTTTTATATTATTATTTTTTAATACTTTTATTGGTTGATTGACTTTGGGGCTGGGGAGAGAGAGAAACATGGATTTGTTGTTCCGCTTACGGATGCGTCATTGGTTGCCTCTTGTATGTGCCCGGACGGGGGATCGAACCCGCAACCCTGGCTCACAGGGGCGGTGCTCTAACCAACTGAGCTACCCGGCCAGGGCTCAATGAAGCTTTTTATTTTATTTTTTAAATATATCTTTATTGATTTCAGAGAGAGGAAAGGAGAGGGAGAGAGAGAGAAACATCAATGATGAGAGAGTCATTGATCGAGCCTGCAACCCGGGCATGTGCCCTGACGGGGAATCGAACCCCAATCACCTGGATCCCAGGTCGACGCTCAAGCGCTGAGCCACGCCCAGCCGGGCTCAATGAAGCTTTTTAAAACAGAGAACATTCTGGAAGAAAACCCAACACCCTGCCACTCATTCAGGATTGTCTGCTCCCTCACCATCCCAGTGCTCGCGTCGAGGTTACCCCGTGACTCCACCCGGGGCTTGGTCACCCTGCGGCTTAATTCCCGGGTCTCGTCGTGACGGGCCTGTCGGCAGCCTTGGCCTCACTGACCCCTCCCAGGCCTTCTGAGCCGCTCTGCCCATGGCCTCAGCCCGGTGGAGCCCTGGGCGCAGTGGCCGGGCCCCTTCTTTACTTTCTTTACACGACACCCTTTCGCGGCGTCGTCTCATCCAGTCCCATGATGTCAAAGACAAGTGACTGGCTGATGACCCCCAAACTCCCATCCCTACCGGAGCTGTTCCTCTGACTTCCAGGCACTTGGCGGACCCGTCTCGTCTACGCAAAGGTCAATTCGTGTCTCAGCTTAAACGCCCCAGACTGCTCCTCACGGCGTCGCCTCCGCTTCCCCGCGGGGTCCCGCCTGACGCCCCTGCTCTCATCAGAGCTGTCAGCAAATCCCGTTAGCTCTGCCGTCGTCACACCCAGCGGTGCCCCCTTGTCCCCGGGGATACGTTTCAAGAGCCCCAGTGAGAAGCAACAGCCGAAGGAGCGAGGCTCTGTTGGACGGTGGCTCACACGCCAGATAAACGATGTCAGTCGTCGCAGCCATGACTTAGGTGGGCCCAGGGGACCGGTCTCCCTGACCGTCGGCTCCTGTCACTTGAAGCTCCTGAGCCGCTGGCCGGGCCCTCGCTCCTCGCCCTGCCCCCACCCCTTTCTCCAGGAAAGACCCTCTGGTTCCCCGTGTTCCCTGTGGAATTACAGGCCCATTAGCGCTCTGCCTCCGAAGGCCATTTGCCGCCCCACAGGCCCCAGCACCCGTCCCATTAGGTGCTCCCGCCCAGCGTGTGCACCGCGGGGGGGGGGGCCTCAGGATGACCACCCGGTGATCTTCCTGGTGGGGCGCTCGGCGGCCAGGAGGCATTAAGCTAATGCCGGCAATTTCCTCCCCTGCGCTCGGGGGCGCGGGCCGGCCCGCTGGCGGCCCAGATAGGCGAGGCCCGCGCCCCGGAGTCAGCCGCGGCCCCGTTAACTCCTTTCTCACAGGAGAGGCCGACGATGGCCGGAGGAGCCCGTCTTCCTACAAAACCCACTGGCCCGAGCAGGCGGGGACGGCGTTTGGGATTCTGGGGGGTAAGAAAGTGAAGTTGTTGCTAATGGCGGGTGCGGGGGGGGGGCGGGTAAGAGGCTGCCCATCCCTAACGCTCTAGGGTCCCGAGCAGGCCGCGGGCAGGAACCCCCGGCGGTGCCTTTTTCTCAGGTTTATTTAGGACTGTTTTCTTCCCTCAAACTTTAAAAAGAGGTTAGGACAGCCCGGCCGGCGTGGCTCCGCGGTTGAGCGTCGACCTAGGAACCGAGAGGTCACGGGTTCGATTCCCGGTCTGGGCACAGGCCCGGGTCGCGGGCTCCTCGACGCCCAGCAGGGGGCGAGCAGGAGGCAGCTGGTCAGTGATGTTTCTCTCACATTGATGTTTCTCTCTCTCTCCCCCTCCCTCCCTCTCTCTCTAAAAATCAATAATAAAAAATAGAGGTTGGGACCCTGTTGGCTTAATCACTCATGAGTCTTTCGCTTTTCCTCCCTGTGTCACAGAAGCGCTTGAGGAAATGACACTCTGCGGTGGGGACAGAGCGTGGCTTTCAGAATGTGTCCTGTTTTCCTGTAATACTGACCCTGGGCTCAGCCTTTTGGTCAAATTACCCCGTCAGGAGAGTCTCTATCTAACACTCCCATTTGCGGTGGAATTACAGTGATTACAGGGAGTAAGAGGCCGAGTAACCAGCCCCTGGCATCTGGAGCAGTTCCGGAGGGTGGTGATCGGACGCCCTCCCGCCGCCAGGACTCGGCCGGGACGCGCGCCCCCGGCGTCCCCGCTCGCGGACGGCGCCCGGCCCGCGGTGCAGCCAAACCCCTCATCCGGGATGGTAAATAGGTCGTAAAACTGCTAGCAAGAACAACTCATTTTTTAAGCTGTCGTTGGAGATGATATATAATTAAGGCGACCGTAAGAGATGATTATAACCGCCGTCCCCATAAATCCCGCAGGGCTGGTGTTTCTGCTGTCGTGTGCAGAGTGGCGACGGCGGACATGCACTTCAGGGGACACATGCCGTGAAATATTGCGGGGACCGTATTTGCCTCTTATAAGATGGTGACGTGTGTGGACTCCCCGGGAGGAGGCGAGCCTGGGAGAAGGCCGGGGGCCTGGGCTGCAGGTTCTCCTAAAACTCGGGTGGGGAATTTTTTTCTGCCAAGGCCATTTGGATATTATAACATCAACCGCAGGCCATACAAAATAATTTAAAAATTAGCTATGAGAAAAGCTCCTAGATGTATTGAATTTCGGGTCCCGCCTGTGATTGCCTTGCAGGGCCAGGCCGAATGATTTCTCGGGTTGTATACGGCCTGAGGGCCAGATGCTCCCCACCCTTGTTCTAAAGGCAGGGACCCCCCCCCCCGCCACCACGCACCCATCCCAGCCCTCGGGAAGTCGTCCCGAGAGCCCAGCGCGGCTCAGAGCCTCTCTCGAGCCTCGTAACACTAATGAAGGCCAACAGCTCGGGCCGACTGGACAGGGCGGCTGCGGGGGGAGGCGAGCCGCGGCCCCTGGACACCCGGCAGCAACCTCGGGCTGGGAGGCAAATGAGGCGGAATGAGTGACAAAGGTGATCTTAAAATAAATAGCACATAAACCTGGTGATGAATTGGCGCATAGGAGCATAATCCAGAAAATCACATCCTGGGCAGAGAGCTACAAGTGCATGCGGCCGGGCAGACGGGCGGACCCGAGCCGCAGGGGGCAGACGGCCCTGCCGAGGGCTGTGTCG
Organism: Miniopterus schreibersii; assembly: GCF_964146895.1. Taxonomy (NCBI): domain Eukaryota; kingdom Metazoa; phylum Chordata; class Mammalia; order Chiroptera; family Miniopteridae; genus Miniopterus; species Miniopterus schreibersii. Next base: position 2,212,990 of record NC_138109.1, on the reverse strand, counting down.
GGGACACGGACATGGCCCCCAGCGGACGGGAGGGGCGTCCCTGGCGGCCCAGCTCCGGCAGATTCGGGGCTTTCCCGACAGGCTCACCCTCCCGCCTGCATGAGGTCCTTGGAGCCGCCGGTGCTCACAGGGTGTGGCGGATGCCGGAGGCCGCGGGGACGCCCGGCCCTGACTGCGCTCCCAGCTGAAGCTGGACTCTTGGATCACCCCGGATGACTCCGCAGGGGACAGAGGGACACCGGCCGTGCCCCATCTCCCAGCAGGACAGTGAGGAGCAATATGTGACAGGTGGCCATTGCTTAAGTCTGTTTGGGGCTGGTTTGTCACCCGGCAGCGGTGACTGACACCCAGCTGGAGAGGCTGTGGCCACCGAAGGACGAGCGGGGACTGGAATCCCCCTGAGCCGCCTCACAGGGCAGGGCGCTGACCACACAGGGCCTGGCTCGGAGAGGGAGGCGTGAAGGCCCGTCTCTCCCGCTGGCGGCTCTGGCAGCGCGTCCCACGGCGCTTACATAAGCCATTTGTTTAGGACAGAAATAGCCCCGTGTGAAGTGGCCAAGTGAGTTATTTACGGCGTCTGCGCGGCTCCTTTGCATCGCTCTGCGGCCGGGCAGCTGATCAGTCCTCAGTCAGCTGCTACCACGGGAGGAAAAGATAACATCCAACCGTACACCGACGGACGGACGGAGCGGGCGGAGCCCAGGTGGGCCGCGGCTGTGGGCGCTCGGGCGCCGGCCCTCGGCCCGGGGCACCCAGCCGGGGACCCTCCCCTGGGCGCCCGGTGGGGTGGCCAGCGCGGGTCCCCTTGCTGGTGCTCCTGTGAACGAGGGGCGCCGCCCAGGACAGTCAGGCTTTGTCGTGCGCAGTGCGCTCAGGAGACGAACAAGTGGCCGCTGGTTTTACCTTTGTGTGACTTTGGGCCTCGGGTGCGCGGCGGACAGAGACTCCTCGGTTCACAGCGGTGTCGTCATCGCCCCGTCAGGCCCCCTCCTGCTTCACTGCGGGCTATTTCATCATAGCATTTACCTTCCCCGCTCACCCCCAGACCACGCCCCCCCGTGGGCACAGGCCCTGGTGGGTTTAAGTCTGCCGTACACATGCAGGGGCTGAGAGCATGCCTGCTCTTTGCGCAGTCACCTGGTGGAGCCCTCGCCTGGAGGAGCCCTCACCTGGCTGACCCCTCACCTGGCTGACCCCTCTTCTGGCTGAACCCTCACCTGGCTGAACCCTCACCTGGCTGACCCCCTCACCTGGCTGACCCCTCACCTGGCTGACCCCTCACCTGGCTGATCCCTCACCTGGCTGACCCCTCACCTGGCTGATCCCTCACCTGGCTGACCCCTCACCTGGCTGACCCCTCACTTGGCTGACCCCTCACCTGGCTGACCCCTCTTCTGGCTGACCCCTCTTCTGGCTGAACCCTCACCTGGCTGAACCCTCACCTGGTTGACCCCTCTTCTAGCTGACCTCTCACTTGGCTGACCTCTCACCTGGCTGACCCCTCACCTGGCTGACCCCTCACCTGGCTGACCCCTCTTCTGGCTGACCCCTCACCTGGCTGACCCCTCTTCTAGCTGAACCCTCACCTGGTTGACCCCTCACCTGGCTGACCCCTCTTCTAGCTGAACCCTCACCTGGTTGACCCCTCACCTGGCTGACCCCTCACCTGGCTGACCCCTTACCTGGCTGACCCCTCACCTGACTGACCCCTCTTCTGGCTGATCTCTCACCTGGCTGACCCCTCACCTGGCTGACCCCTTACCTGGCTGACCCCTTACCTGGCTGACCCCTCACCTGGCTGACCCCTCTTCTGGCTGATCTCTCACCTGGCTGACCCCTCACCTGGCTGACCCCTTACCTGGCTGACCCCTCACCTGGCTGACCCCTCTTCTGGCTGATCTCTCACCTGGCTGACCCCTCACCTGGTTGACCCCTCACCTGGCTGACCCCTCACCTGGCTGACCCCTCACCTGGCTGACCCCCACTCTCCAGCTCCTGCGCATCAGCCCACCTCGTAGCACCATCCCACTGGGGTTAGGTTTCAAGGTATGAATCTGGGGGAGACACACGCACAGCCTATAGCAACCCCCCTTGCCTATTCCTTTCCCCGAGGTGGTTGTTGTCCTTGGACGGCCCAGCTCTTTGGAGGGGTCTCAGCTCTACACTGTCACCTCTATGGGACAGAGGTCCTGTCCTTTGCCCAGGTGTAGTTAAAGCCACAGGTCTTCGTCCCTGGTGTTGGCGATCGTTCTGGGAGCAGCCACACGTCACCCTCGCCTCCCCATCTAGTTTCAACTCCCTTCTCTTTATTGGCCTCGAACCATTTCCTTTACTCTCCCGTGAGCTCAGCGTTTGATGTAAAGCTGTACTGGCTGCAATGTGGCCAACATTTCCAGGTGTTCTTCGGTGGGAGGGCTTTGAAGAATTTCTCAGCTGCTCTACTGCCAGAAACAGGCATTTTCTCTTTCTTTTTTATGTGTGATTCATACCTCGAAGTCTGAGGGCGGCTGGCTTTGATGGGTGAGCACCAGCTCCTGCGTCCGGGTGGCCTGTCCTGCAGGGCCGGTCCTGCCTACATTTAAATTTAAATGACAGCTCGTCTGGATCTGCTGTTCTTTCCCTGGCACTTCTGCCCATCCCACTTCTCAGCAGCAGGCTGGGGCCCAGAGGCAATATTCTCAGCCTTGCTGTTCAGCTTCGAGGGTTACAGGCTTTGTCCCTTTGAACATTTCCCTGCCTCCTCTCTCCTTTCACGCTCCTCAACTACTCAGGCATCAGGTACAGTTTATTTTTTACTGCTATTTTCCATCTCCCCAGGGGGCCCTCTGTGAGCCTTGCCAGCTGGCACATCTCTTCCTCATCTGTGGAACTCTTGGTCCTTTCTTATTTTTTTAAAAAAATTTCCTTTCAATTTACCTGTCTCCCTCTGAGGAGGGCCATCAAACGGATGTCCTTACTCAGCCGCCTCCTATGCCTATCCCGCTCCTCCACCCTCCACATCCCTTCTGGAGGAGCTCCTCACCTGGCCTCCCACCAGGCCTCCCACCTGGCCTCCCACCAGGCCTCCCACCTGGCCTCCCACCTGGCCTCCCACCTGGCCTCCCACCTGGCCTCCTCACCTGGCCTCCCACCTGGCCTCCCACCTGGCCTCCCACCTGGCCTCCTCACCTGGCCTCCCACCAGGCCTCCCACCTGGCCTCCCACCAGGCCTCCCACCTGGCCTCTCACCTGGCCTCCCACCTGGCCTCCTCACCTGGCCTCCCACCTGGCCTCCTCACCTGGCCTCCCACCTGGCCTCCTCACCTGGCCTCCTCTCCTGGCCTCCCACCTGGCCTCCCACCTGGCCTCCCACCTGGCCTCCCACCTGGCCTCTTCACCTGGCCTCTCACCTGGCCTCCCACCTGGCCTCTCCGGCACCTGGCCTCCCACTGGGCCTCTCCGGCACCTGGCACCCTCCCGCCCACTGAGTTCACTTTCAAACATCACATTTCAGATGCGCTTTTTCTGATTCCTTTCTGGAATTGCTGGACCCTGCTTTGTATTTTGAGTGCCCCAGTGACCACTCTGAGGACATGAGCTAGAATTTTATTTTACATTCTTGTTCTATCTGATCCATTCCTTCTTCCTCGTCTGGCACAGGCTGCCATGGAATGGCGTGTGCACCTCTCAGGTGTCCCCTGCTGGACTCTGAGCTGCTCTGGCCGATGCTGCTCCTACAGGTGGGGCGACATCCTTGGCTCTTGCCCAGCTCCTCCAGGGAGGGCTCCGTGCCTCTCTGCTGGTGGGAGTTTCACCCACCCTGGGCTCACCCACCCTGGACTCACCTGCCCCTGCTCCACAGGCTTGTCTGCATGCATCTTGGTCTGTCTGCTCAGACACTGCTTGTGTTGGGGAGTGACCCCTGGACTGGCAGCTGTCCAGCTGAGTGGAAAGAGGGAGGAGAGGGGCAGGAAGCCCTGGGAAGCACCCTTCATACCCTGTGGGCACCCTTCTCAGCTGGGCTCCAGCATTGCCCTAGGATCACTGGGCTGTCTCTCTGGGACATGGCTGGGTGCAGAGGGCCCTGCTGCTTTCTGCAGGATTGGCAGCGGGGAGAGCAGGGCTCAGGGGGCCACAGGGGGGATGCCAGCAGCAGGTCCAGAGCAGTGTGTGTGGCTGGGACCCCGGGGAAGAGATGGAGATGGTTGGCAGCTCCTGTATCTTGCAGGTGCTGTGAGTGTGCATCACGGTTACACGGGGCGATACGGGATTGGGACATGGGTCTGATAAGCGTGGAGGGACAGGCTGGATGCTGTTTAGATCAGGAGAGAAGGTGCGGCTCCCATTCAGCCGGGGGAAATCAGGCAGGAGTCTGCCGTGTGCGGCTGGAACAGGCTGGCCATGGCCGTGCTCACGGGCGCCTCTCACACGGACCGTGGCACCCCCCTGGAGGACCTTGTGCAAATGCAGGTCTGACTCTGAGTCGGTCCCGTCTCTGCGTTTTCAGCCGGCTCCTCTGTGGTGCTGTGCAGCTGGCCGGGGACTGCGGGCCCCATGCTGAGTAGCAGGCGTCTGGAACCCAATGTTTAGAGGGGCGATGGGAACTCAGTGGGTCCCACAGGGAACAGTCTGTGTCACGTGATTACACGATTATGCCCACCAAGGAGGTGGGGGAGGAACTGTCAACGGGGCAATTTGCATCTCTGATCTAGTCCTTTGATCTTTCCCCACAATTAAATATGACTGGGAAACCCTCTTTTATTTTATTGTGTAAATTTGCTCTGTTGTGTTAGACCATCTTCCAACCACTTCATAAAGCAATTAACCTTTATTTATTGATTGATAATTCATTCACTGATAATTAATAATTCATTCCCTCATAATCTTATTAATGCAATCCATCTTTCTTCTTGTATCCAATGAACATTTATTCGGTGCCTTTTCTATGTCAGGCATTGTTATGGTGCAGAGGACACAGCAGGAAACGAAACAGACAGTCCCTGCCCCTATTTTTGCAGGAGGAGGGGACAGGATGGTAAATGGATGGTTGGACGCAGGAATGAGTGGACCATATACAAACTATGCAGCAGACACACCGGCAATGCACAGGTTAAAAGGAAGGAATAACCAGTCTGTCAAGTGTTGGAAAGGGGTCAGAGTGCTGGGGGTCAAGGAGTGGTCAGGGCAGACCTGCCTTTGTCAAGGTCACGTTGAAACAGAGACCCAGGCAGAGGAAAGGCTCCAAGGCCCCTCTGCAGGGCTCTTGGCATATTATGGCCACAACAGGGGCTAATGTGGCTGGAGCACAGTGATAAAGGGGAAAGTAGCAGAAGGTCTGAGCAGAGCAGTAGTGAAGAGAGAAAATAGGGGACCCCGATGCACAGGAAAGGACTTTGGCTTTTACTCAGAAACGGGACAGGACTGAGTGTCTTTGAGCAGAGGTGTTCCGTGAGTTTATTTGTATCCTGAAGAGCTCACCCAAGAGTCTCTGTGAGTAGCCCGCGGCGGGAGAGGAGAGAAAGGTGGAGAGCGGGGGCCAGGTGGGCAGTCAGTGCTGCTTGGGCTCATGGGGCTCAAAGGAGATGGCAGCCGCGTGGGCGGTAAGAAGTGGTTGGAGTTGGCGTATTGCAGAGGTAGAGACGACGGTGCATTCCAGTGGGTTAGGATGTGGGGTGCAAAAGAAAAGGAGAGGTGTCAAGAATGACTCCAAGGTTCGGGGTCAGAAAATAAGAAGACTGGCTTTTTTTGAAATATCGCAAGAATAAGCTTGGGGTTGAGGTGTCCCGGTGTCCATTTGTCACGAACATGGAGGTGTTGGGTGGACAGTTTGCCCTGCATATCGGAAGTTCAGCGCAGAGGTCCGGGTGTGTCCTGTATTTCGGGGTTACCAGCATAGAGAAGGTATGAAAGGCGTAGGACTGGGTGAGGTCACCTAGAAGAGAGTGCATCCTGAGAAGAGATGAGATGCAAGGGAGATGCTGGGCACTGAGATGTCCACGGAACACAGAAAAGATGGAGAAAGACCAGCCATAAATAAATGTTTTGGCAACTTGACATATTTTCTTCCGTGAACCTAGGAGCTCAATCTTTTGGGGTATTTATAATGTCTAATAGAGCTGGGCTGCAGTACCGCACTTTGGCCTATAGGTGATTCCATTTGACAAAGTGAAATATTCAGTAGCTATATATTTTAGACTTAATGCCTCAGGTTCTGTAACATACGGTAAGTGGAGATTAAGCTTTAATGATTTCATAACTTTCGGATCCTATATATTAAATTTACTTACATAACACACACACAAGAACACACAGTTAACTCAATATGGGTCCACTTTGTACGAAAACCTTTAATATATAGGTACACAGGCGCACAAAATGGAAATAACACTAACATTTGTTTTCTCACAACCAACAATCTGAATGTGAAATTAACCTTCACATCTCGACTTTTGGATCAAAATCTTGAACTGAGCTCTTTGCTCTGTTTCCAGCTCGGCTCTCTGGCAGGCCTCTGTAGCTGGCATCCCGGATCCTTTGTTGCAAGGTGCAAATCAGAGTGAAAGGCTCCCTAGTTCTTTTGCTTCTCAGAGCCTAACTTTGAAAGGAGGGTACATCAGTGACTTGGCAGGACAATCGGGGGCAGGTAAGCCCCCATTGCTGAGATTCTGCTCATTAACAAGTTGTTAAATAATTAATAGGTTTGTGTTTAATTGCTTCTGTGTATATAATCTTGCTTTTTCTGAAAACCATCATTAATTTTCAGTTAGTTCCACTTGAAGTAACAAGGCCTAATGCTTCCAGTTGGAAAAAAAAAATGAATATTTATGAACACTTGCTGTATCGGAAGGTAGGGGAAAAACCAGATTAGTCATCTCCTTAATGTTTACAATGGTGGGGGGAGGAAACTGTCTGTTTTCGCCTCTGACAGTATGTTTAGTTGACAACATAGCTGACCTCGGCTAATTTCTCCACACTTGAATTCTATTTTAGGCGTAAATTCTGTCCTCAAAAGTTCCGGTTTTCTAACTTAAGACAATGTCACGCTTGCCACCGATGCAGCTCTCTGCTGGTGCTGGCTCTGGCACAGATGCCGGTGGGACACCACCTGTCACCTGGGCACAGTGAATGGTTCTAAGACCAGGTTAGGAGAGTGCGACCATAGAAGAGAGGCCCTGCCTCGGGGGCTGGGGTCCCTGCAGCTCAAACTGGCAAATGCCAGCCTCCAACTCAATTCTTGTGTGGACGGACATCCATCCCAGAGCTCTGCACGCACATGGTTGGAGGACAATGTTAGGTTAAAAAAAACACTGTCTTTTTTCAGGGAGATTTTATTTTGTTTTAAAAAAACATTTGTATTGATCTTAGAGAGGAAGGGAGAGGGAGAGAGAGAGAAACATGGGTGTGAGAGGGAAGAATCGATCAGCTGTCTCCTGCATGCCCCCGACTGGGGACTGAGTCTGTGACCCAGGCATGTGCCCTGACCTGGAATCAGCCGGCAACCTTTCGGTGCACGGTGCACGGGAGGACACCCAGCCGACTGAGCCACACCGGCCAGGGCAGAGAGGTTTGCAGAAGATGTCGGATTATGGGCCATTTCCTTCTCTTCCCTCTAGCTCTTGTGCTTTCCAAATTGTTTACCGTCACCAGGTAATGTAATAACACAGAAAAATCCACTCACTGAAGCTCTTAAGGATGCTCAGGAAGCCCTCCGAGGCTGCCCGGTAATGGCTTTGCTCGCGTTTCCCCGCTTGCTCCTGCGGCTGGGAGGGAGGCAGGGGGGTTGCCACACGAGGACCACTCAGCTCTGCTGGTTTCGATGGCGATAAAAGTGGTGACGTGTTGCGTGTGGTCTTCTCGGACTTGTATTTTCACGCGACATTGCGTTTCTGAGATCCATCGGGCCCTGTGGCTGTGGCTCCTTCCTCGTCGGTGTATCGTGGCCTTGACTTCTCAGTGCTACGCTCCCAGGTTCTGTAGCTGTGGTTCGTTCGCGTTTCGTGGGCTTGACATCCTACGGTGTGAATACACTGCAGTCCGCTGTCGTCTCGATGAATGTTGGCTGTTCCCAGTGTCCTGGCCCCGGATGCACCTAGGCGAGTGTTCTGTAAGGTGGTTACGGGGATATATGGCTCAGTTCTCACAGATGTGCGTGTTGGGTGTTACAAGGCGATGCTACATTGTTTCCAGAGTGGCTGCAGAAACGGCCACTTCCGCTGTTGCATCTGCGTATTAGCTGCTGCTGCTCCCGGGGGGAAAGGGCCTGACGCAGGACCGTAGCGCGCATTGGGCTGCTTTCTGATGAGGCCCATTATCTCCCTTGTTTTTTGGACACGTGTTTCCACGACTGTGAAATGAGGGTTCACATCTGGTACACATTTTGCTGTTGGTTCATTTCTTTTTTGGAATCGATTTAAAAGATTTCTTTATAGATTCTCAGTACGAAAACCTGTTCTGTTCTATGTGTTGAAAAGATCTTCTCTTGGGTTTTAGCTTTCTTTATCATGAGTTTTGGTAACAAGTTTTTAATTGCAATGTAGCCAAAAGTGTCAATCTTTGAAAACATTAATTTTTTGGGGTTCTGTTAAAGCTCTTTCCCCACCTCAAGATAGTCTTCTATATTTTCTTTGAAACAATTTAAAGTTTTGCTTTTCACTTGGAAGTTGTAAATTCATTTTAAATTAATTTTTTGTCTATTGTGAGATACATAACCTTTTTCACTTTGCAAAGAAATGGATGAAAGATTGTTCCAGTAGGACTTACTGAAAAGGTCCTCCTTCCCCGTCGCTCTGCGCTGTCACCTCTTTTTCCACGTGTGGGTCTGACTCTGGGCTCCGTACTTCATATCGGGCCAGGTTCTCGCCCCCTCGGCAACCCCACGTCGTCTCACTCGGGGCTGCTTTACGGGGCGTGTTGACAGCTAGGGGTGCGGGTCCCCCACTCCCATCCTCATTTTTACGTCTCTCGTGGCCTTTCACATACTCGCATCCTTCCAGAATCCATTTTTCAAGTTCCACGGACTCCGTTGGAACTGGGGTTGGAGATGCTCTGCATCTATAGATCAATTTAGGGAAGATTGATGCAGTTTTGAGGTTGAGTTTCCCCGCTACGAACGTGGACATATTGCATCCTCCGAACAAGAAGCTATTATGAAATAACCGTGGAAAACAGCAAAGGCTTCTAAACAAGATTTATAAAGGAAACATTCTCCGGGCAGCCCGGAGAGCAAATTAAAGTGGCTCGGAACCGAGTCCCTGATTCAGAAGGCAGGATGGGGCCGTGTCCTGCCGCAGGAGGAGGGAAACATTAAAGGACGTGGGTACTGTCCAAGAAATAAAATAATCACTGACTCACGGGTGATCCAGAGAGTGGTAAGCGAGAAAGATTTTTTTTTTTAAAAAAAAGTGATTAAAAAACAACAGAAGATGACCTAATATTAAGAAAGATTCAAGTCTGACCAAACCATTGAATGCTGGGCAGCCACAGTGCAAACCTACATGCTTCTACATACAGCTAAAATCTCTGAAATCTAAGTTTTTTAAAAAAAAGCCAATCCAAAAAATGTATAAAAGAAAGGCGAGCCATTTTCCAAACAGCGGGAATTAGACTGGCTTAATTTATCATCTTTCAACACGAAATCTTACAAAGCCGCGAGGCAGTATCTCCAACCTTCTGAGGAAAACAATTTGAACCTAAAATTGCGCATTAAGAGAAATAGTCAAGACAGGCGGCAAAGCCGTCTCCCAGGTTCTTAATCGGTTATATCGCCTCAGCCCTGGCCAGGGTGGCTCAGTGGGTCGGGCCTTGTCCTGAGCACCAGGAGGCTGCAGGCTCGAGTCCCAGGGGGACTATCAACGAGCTGGGTTTAACCACGACGACAGTGACCTGAAGGGTGACCACCCTGCGCGGGCCGCACACTCAGCGTCGCCGGGCGGGCGTTGCGGCGTGACGGTGGCCGTCGGGCGGGGGTCTGACGTGTCGAAACGCACCTGGCGGCGGCCGGGGGGCGAGCAGCAGGCCTCTGGGTGCCCGGGGAGGGAGGCCGGGAGGTCTGCGGCCAGGCTCCCGTCACCGTGTCCCCTGCATGCTCCTTCAAGTTTGCTCAGAGTCCCTGAGCGAGCTCGGGAAGGCGGGAGGCGTCTGGGGGGATATTTATGACCCGGTGCTCGGGGCCTGGAGCAAATGATCCTGACAGATTTGAAATATTAAAGGGTAAACAAGGCCATTGTAGTCTAGGACCAGACACCCTGCGGGATAAAATTAAAACGTCTCAGACACAAGTTAATGAATCATCTCTCTCCACCAAACGCCCCAAACCGTGTGTCCATAAAACTTCCAGAGCGTGCCTGCCGAGATGTCTGAGATCTAGGGCGTCCCCCCAAAAATGTATACGCACACTTTGGAGCATTATAAAGGCGGCGTTTATTAAAATACATTTCACTTTCAAAGTGGAGCCCTCGGCTGTTACGGTGTGTATGCATTTTGGGGGGACATCCTTATATTTGTTGTTTGAGAGCCCTGGAGGCCCCATTGGAGCTATGACTTCAGCCGGGAAACCAGAGAGAAAACAGAGCGGTCCCCGTGCCCAGGACACCAGCACTTGATGTATGTGAGACGACTCAGTTCTCACAGGGACCCAGGGACATGGACATGCTACTGCTCCCATTCCACAGGCGAAGAAACCGAGACCTGAAGAAGTTACGCAACGCGTCTGAAGGCTTCTGGCCAGCGAGGTACAGAGCTGGGATGGGCCCCCAGGTCTGTCCACCCCAGAGCCTGAGCCGCTGAGCCCTGACCCGCTGGTGGCCTCTGCAGACCGGGGCACTGAGCCAGCCGCAGAGCTGACCCTCGGAACCAAACTGTGGGAGCCCTGATCCAGCGCTACCCCGAGCTCGCGGGTGGGGACGGCCTCTCCGAGGGTCTCACGTGCACCCCACGGAAGCGGCTGCCAAGAGCTTGGCGCCACGTGCTTCTCGCTGGGACTTCACGCCGGCACCCGGGGGCCCAGAGACAGAGGACTCCGTCCCGGTCCCGCCTCACTCATCAGGTGCCTTCAGATTCTGCACGGTTCCTGCTGTCAGAGCTGCGGCAGCGGCAGGACCCCGGGCACTTGCACGGCCTCAGCTCGGCTGCGCGGAGAGGTAACTTTGTTTCTTTCCATTTCGATACTTGGTGGCCTGTGAGTTCCCGGGAGGAGAGGTAACTTTGTTTCTTTCCATTTCCATACTTGGTGGCCTGTGAGTTCCCGGGAGGAGAGGTAACTTTGTTTCTTTCCATTTCGATACTTGGTGACGCTGTGAGTTCCCACGACTTCCGCGCCCGGTTCCAGGGACGCTGGCGAAAAGCAAATATTTAGGTCACACATGCACATTAGTCCGTTTTTGGAACCGTTTTTTTTTTTTTTTTAAATAAATGTTCCTTAAAGCAGATGGTGCTACTGCCTCCAACACACGCCCCGTGAGCCTCCGATTTATTCCCGCGTTCCTTGTAGGGCTCCGGCTTCCAAGCGGCCCTTATGGCAGCTCAGGTGTGCGAGGTGGCAGCCACCTTTCCGCTTTTGTCCCCCTGAGGGTCTACGCAGCAGCAGAGCCGACCCCGGCGTGTGTTGCCCTCATTTCTCTTGAGAAAATGACTCCATGGCTGTAAGGCCTTTAGGAGGAAAACCCCAAGGGGCCGGGCCCGACTCGGTGCCAGCACCCGGGGCTCGAAGGGAGGCAGCCGCCCACCCAGAGAACCCCCGGCGGCCTCAGCCGGCTGCTAGGGCGCCGGCCGCGTCCTCCCCGTGCGCGGCTTTCACCGGTTCAGGCTTTGTCGGCACGAACGTGGGGCGAGGGTTCCAGGGACAGGCGCCGAATTGGTGGCGCTGTGTGTGAATCGGCGCATCCACACGCTTTGTCCCTCGTGGCCCGCGTTTGTGCGTGGTGGTGGTGGGGATCTCGGGGTGGCGCCCACGTGAAGAATCGCGCCCCGAGCAGCTCGCGACCCGCTCGCGCCGAGTCCACTCCCTTCGCTGAGAGCCTGGTGGGAGGACGCCGCGCTTGGCGGCGAGCAGCTGCTCTTCATTGAACCGAGCCTCCCGGATCATTGGAAAATGGTTCCAGGGAGGTTGGGCTACAGAAGTAACGGTGTCAGCAAATAGCGACGTGCTGCGGCGACCCATCAGCCTGCGAGGCCGGCCTCCTCCCGCTTCATTATTCACAGCGATGCGCAGTGTCGCCCGGCAATCCCCGCAGGCCCCGGGCGCCGTCCCCCGAGCACCTGTGCGATTCCACAGGTCAAGGAAAACGCGTCACGGAGGAGGCCCCCCGGGATGTCGTCCCTGACCTGTGGACGATGCCCGGCGACAGCCGCCTTGGCTCTTCCCTTCAGGTTCGCAGATGTTTACAGGAGACGGAATTCAGTCCTTACTTTTTCCGGAAACAGGCGCCTGGGGGCTCCTTTGTCTCAGGGGCAGGGTCCTCAAGGCGAACCCAGACCCGCCGTCCCCTCCCCGCCGGCCAAGGCGGGTGTCCTGCGGCCGGCACCTGCTCAGGGCATGGAGACTCCCTGTGAGGCTGCGGGTTGTGTGCGTGGAAATCAGTGTTTACTGTCCTTCCCTCTTCCGTCCGGTCTCGTTTCCCTCTGCGAGGCTCTCTGCCCTTTAGAGGGAGGCTGCTCAGAACCGTGTCCTTGTGACGACGGCCGTCGCCCTGCCCTCCCCCTGCCCTCGCCGTTCCTCCCAGCCATGTTCCCAGCTCCTCCCTCCGGGGAGCGGATGCGGGACAGCCGCCCGCTGGCCCTGCCTGGGCCCCGCACTTCTGATCGTGGGGTGACGCGGCCTCCCCTGCTCGCCCAGGACTGCAGCCGTCGCCCTGCACCTGACCCCGGCCCCTGTCGTCGGCACGATTCGCTCCGTGATTCATCGCGTCCAGCCTCAAGTCACCTCTTCTCTCCTTGTCTAGAGCTGACACCTGCGCCTCTTAGTACATGAATTTTCACAGAAATATCTTGCCTCCCCATTGCGGCAGAAGCTTCTCGTTGGCAGGTCCGGGACCCAGCGCAGCGATGCTGCAGGAAAGGCACGTAAACATGTAGAAGACGTATCGTTTGATCACGGTCACCGCCTGCGGGGGAGCGTGTTAGCTCTCGCAGCCCAGTCCCGTCAGAGGCTGACGCATTAATTGATCAGGCTTAGTCCCTGTTTAGTCCCAATAGCCGTGTCCTCTTGGATGAAGAACGGAGACGTTTCTCGCCCCCACTCTCGAGCCTTCGCTCGCGCTCTGAGCATTTCCGGACCCGTCTCCCTGGACCCCCGACGGTGCCGCCCTCCCTCGGGGCAGCCCTGGCTCCCGGCTCCCTCCTCTCCTTCAGTGGCTGCGTTCGAGACTCACGCAGGGTTCAAGACGGGCGGTAAAGAGCTGATCCTTCATCTGCTTTCGTCCGACAGCCTTCCGGGTGCCCGGAGGGACGGCCCCGGCGACGACACAGGCGCAGGAGGCGATGTGGGGATGGAGAGGGAGAGGGGGGAGCCTGCTTCCCGAGTCAGGGCTGGGTGGAGGTTTCCCGGGGGGAAGGGGCCAGCTGCTGGCGGGCGGAAGGTCTCTGAGGCGGCCACATCCCTTTGCCTTTAGCCGTGGATTCTGACGTGGTCACCTCAGGACCGGGGGTGGCCGGCGTGTGGAAGCCCCCAGATGTCCTCCAGATTCCCGAGGGCTTCGCTCAGCAGGTGAAGACGTGTTTGCTTAGAAACTTTAGAGACGTTATGTAAATGCAGGAGAGGTGACCGGTGTAAGGACTGACCTCCGGTGGCCCTGACCCCGAGCTGCCGCCGGCTCTGAAACCCGCACCCGGGGCTGCAGGAGCCTGGCCCCGGCGGCGGGAGGGGGATTCCCGCCTCTTGTCCCGACAAGGACCCGGGTTTCCCGAAGCCCGTCCTCGCCTCTCTCCTGCCCTCACTCTCACCTTCCCGTGTCCCCTTCCGTCTCCGTGGACAACGTCCGGGCTGCAGACCGGCGGGCAGGACCCTGGGCCTCGCGCACTCCGGCCCCAGCTCGCGCGTCTGGCGGGAGTCAGGGCCGGGCTCGGTCAGCATCTGGCAAGGTCAGAGCCGGGCGGTGGCCTCTGACGGCTTTCGGGCTCTGTCTTATGGCTTCCAGAGGGCAGCCCGGTTCCAAGCATCGCAAACTCGGGCACCACAGGGAGGGGGGCAGGGAGAAAAGGGGCGAAGGGGCAAAGGGGCTCCCCCTCCCCTCTCCTTCGCAGGAAGGGCCCCTTTCCCTGCAGCCCCGACTTGACTTTCCCTGAAACCACTGCGCACAGGGGGGAGGCGGGAGCTACCATCCCCTGACTCCGGTGAAGATTAACAACAACAATAATAATAATAATATAAATAAATAGAAGTGCGCTATTTTAAGCCCCTGAGTTCAAGGTAGTATGTTGCACAGGAAACTAAGGCCGGCCCCTTTCTGAGCCTGAGCCACCCCAGGCTCACCGCGTCCCCACAGGGCTGGGACCGGCATCTCTCCAATCTGTAGCGAAACACATGACAGGGCGTGTGACGTCACCTGCGCAGCGGGGAGGTTACTGGGGCGCCTCTCGGTTGTCACCCACCGTCGGGCGAGCCCCTCTGACCTCGAGGAGGCAGGTGGGGGCGTGCAGGTCCAGGCGGCTGGTGGGCTTCTTGCTGACCGCGGGGCAGACGGGGCCGGGCCCAGCTGGCCGCCCCTCCCCCAGGCCGGCAGCTCCTCCAGGACCCAGCTGCAGGCTCAGCCCGGATACAGTAGCTGCTCCGGGGTTGAGTTGCTTAGGGAAGTGGACTGGAAAAAAACGAAACAAAAACAGTTTGAAATGAAACTTTTAAATTGTTTCCAGTTTTCCCTTAGCTCACGTTATGCTGAGCTCCAGCCGCCGCGTGTAATTGGGTTTGGATGGGCCGGCTCAGCGTGAGCGTTCAGACTCGTGGCTCCCTGCGGGCGGCGAGGACGGACTCTGCGCGCAGCTTCCCGGTGGCCTCAGCAGAGTGGACCCTGTCCCCGCCCCCTCGGTCCGGGTCACGGGCATTGTCAGCGCCCCGGCCGGGAGGCTGGCGGCTGGCCCTCCGGAGCCCTGGGTCCTGGCCGTGACTCTGCATATTCACGCTGGGGGGGGGGTTGGCGTGACCTCGGGGGCAAGCGCGTGGGGTCCTGACACCTCGTCATAGGTCAGTTCGCCGGCTGCCTCGCCGTTGAAGACACGCTCGAGTCTGATTTGGAAGCAGGTAAGGAGCAGTGCTCTTTTTTTTTTTTTTGAGGGAGAAACAAACAAAATTAAGCCAAGTGGGGAGGCTGCAGCCAGACGCCCCGCGCGTGCAGCTCAGGAAATGAGCCCAGCGTGGAGGCGACGCCCCCCCGGGGCCGTGTGCACGGGCCCGAACGCGCGGCCCGGCGGCGCTCTGCCTCTCGCTGGCTTCCAAATAGACAATCCGTTCTTTTCCTCTAGATGTTGGCTGGCGCCGTTAAACCGTGACCTCTCCGTCTTTGAGGCACAAACCAGCAGGATCGAAGGTGGCAGATCAGTGCGTTTTATCGCCCTCACGGCACTTTGGTCTTTCCGCTCAGAAGGTCTGGGTTCGTGGCCTCGGCGACACGGGTGGGGCCCGTGGCTTTGTGGAGATGCCACCTGTGGTTCTGTTCATTCCGTGAGGACCCAGCGGCTCGGATCAGCTTTGAGATGTGCTTTTATTTCCCCCGTCCGGTCCTCTCGGCTGTGCCACACCCGCACCAGCGTCACCTTGCTGAACGACACGCCTGCCATCCGTCACCGTCCTTCCTCCCCCAGGCGAACTGGAACAGAACCTGCCTTCACTCGCCTGCACAGGTTCCCCATGTATTATGGTTTTTAATCCATACTCATTTTTTTTTTCTGAATATTTTTCCCAATTGTGTAATTTCTTTTTTACATTTTTGAATGTTTAATACGGAAGTGTTCTTGTTTGAGAATCGCATGGCCATTGATGACGTCACTGGGCACAGGAGGGCGGCCTTGGGTTGAGTTGCAAGTTAAGGACGTAAAAGGCATTTGAAGGTGATACTCCTGACTTCCAACCGATGGCTCCCGCCAGGCGCTGGCTGGTGGCTGCCAGGAACGGAGCGGCATCACCAAATTTCCACAGCACCGGCCAGTTAATGTGCCAGTGGCCTCCAGGAGCCACAGCTGACAATGCCAGGAGAAAATGACGCTGGAAAGCGGTGGGTGGGAAATGAGAGCCTCCTGAGAATGTGCCGGAGCTTGGCCTGTGCGCTCAGGAAGGCCGCCCGTCCCCCGTGATCAGGGTCCCCCCTTTCTCCAGGCTCGTGGCTCGTCCTCGCTCCCTCGAGGCCAGGCCACGGGGCCCCCGTGTGTGGCTCGTGTGATGCGGCCCAGTGGCATCTCTGTGCGTGGCAGACGGCAGCTGGTCCCCCAGGGCTACGGTGCTCTGCCGTGCGCCGCGGGGTGCAGATTGTGACAGGAACGGGGGCCGAGTAACCCAAAAGGAAGCAGCACATCTTCCAGCGGGTAGGAGACTCCACAAGCTTTGTTCCAAAGGCTGCAGGGTTGACTGACCCTGTGAACAGTGGGGGAAGGAGTGCAGATAAAATAGCTTTGGTAAGAGCTGAAGGGGGCCCGGGATGCTTGGCGATCCCCTAGCGCCCTCACCCGCGGGCTCAGCAGCCTAGGCTGGCTCGGAGCCCGGGTCTCACCAGGAGCGGCCCGAGTGCCAGGTCATCTGTGCTCATTCAGAGGTGCTCTGTGCTCTCGATCAAGCTCTCCCAGAAGGCGGTTCCAGGACGCAACTCATTCAACCCCCCGCAAATCACCTCAACCCGTAAACATGCACCAGGTGCCCGCTGTTGGCACTCGGCCTGGCACGTGGGCCGAGGGGAGCGGGCTGAGGCTGCAGCAGCCGAGCACCCGCGATGAAAAGGTGACCGGTCTTCCCGGCGAGTCCCTTCCCCAGGAATTCTGATCCTTGCTCAGACTGGGGCGGCCTGGTCGCGTGTCCCCTCCTGGCCTGCAGGCGGGGGGAGAGGACGCCCCCTTGCCCACCACACAGACGGAGAAGGGGGCACCCCTGCTTCCCCAGCGGACATGGGGGAAGAAAATGCTGAGCAGGCAAAAGCGAAAGGCACGTGCCAGGAACCCGAGCCCGGCGGGCTGAGCCGTCTCAGCCGCGTGGGGATTTCACCCCCAATCTCCTTCGTTAGCCACGCCGGGCGGAGCCCCCTTCCTGTCACCTAATGTTGTCTCGGCAGATTTTCAACCCAGGCCTGTTTACCCTGTAAATGTGTCCAGACTCTTCCTGGGGGGTGACGTGAGGGCCACACGCTCACCCGAAGAACTTGGAGCGTGGCTGTGACCTGTGACCTGTGACCTGTGACCTGTGGGTGCTGGGGTGCAGGGGGCGCGGGTCCCTCCTGCCCCTTTGCCCGTTTCTAGGCCTGGCTTCTGGAGCCTGGAATGTCAGGGAAGCAGCTGCGGTGGCTGCGGGTGGCCGGAGCTGTCCCGGTGCTGAAACGGCGTCTGCGGCTGCCTCTCAGGGCTCTGCTGAGGGCCGACTGTGGGTTTCCTGCTGTGTTGCAAGAGCCCCCACATGAGGCTGATTCAGAAGGGGGTGCAGGTCTCTGTGTCTCTCCCTCCTCCAGCTGCCACATCCCCACAACTCCTAGGCCCTCCTCGAGCCCCATCCTCCTTCCCACGAAGCCCCGGGAGCCCCAGAAGTGTCCCAGGTGCCCTCGGAGGGCTGCGGGGACCAGGATACGGTGGGAAACGCTCCCGCCACCTTCTACGACCTTCTCACACACACCCCCCCCCTTGTCCTGCTGGAGCCGGTCGGTGAAGAACAGGACCTACGTCCACATGGGCGTCCCCCCGGACCTCGGGACGCGCCGTGTTCTCACGAGGACCCTCTCACGAGGTCCCCAAGGGCAGGCCGGGGCGGCGGGTCTTGCTGCTCAGCAGGACACAACCGGGGGGGCAGCAAGCGTTTGGGGAAGAGGAGACTGCAGAGCCAGCCGCCCAAACCCGGGCCCTTGGGAGACAGAGAGACTGTCAGCAGTGACCCCGGGACAGCGGTCTGTCCAAGCAGACAGGGGCCCTCCCGTCCTGTTTCTGTAAGGGATTCTCCTGAAGCTCCCGCACCCGGTGCCTTGTTTCGGGGAGAGAGGGTTGGGGCTCTCAGCCCCACCGGGCAGGAGGAAATGACGTCTCCCTGGGGCCCCACATTCCCGCTCGTGGCCCCAGCCTGGCCGCCCAGGCGGCTCCCCTCTTCCTTCCCGGTGTGTATGCGGCTCGAGGGGGGCGGTTGCCGCGGCTGAGAGGAGGCCGGCTGCCACCGGAGGCACTCGGGTGATGTGTCTTTACGGGCCCGGCTCCCGTTAGGGGGTTTGTCTCCTTCGCTCGGCTCTGAGGCCTCGGCTGCAGTTCCTGGGCAGCAGGAGCCGTCCGCCGGGCACGTGCCAGCCAGGCCTCTCTGTTACCAGCCACAGGGAAAGGCCTTTGGCCGATTTAAGCAGAAAGTGAATTTGTTGATCCACGGACAGTGGCTCCCCTGGGGCTCCAGGGAGAGCCCGACGACCGGCTGGTGAGCCGCACGGTGAGATCAGCGGCCAGCACTGTCCCGTCCCCTCGACACCTGGGCCCTGCCCTGCGGCTCTGCCCGGGGAGCCCCTCCGCCGAGGCCACGTAAAGCCCCCTGTTTAGAAGGAACTCCCTGCGCCTCAGCTGCCACCTCGGAACCTGGCGCGAGCATCCGGCTGCCGGAGCCTGAGTCCCGTGCGGAGGTCCTGGAGCCGGAGGAGGGAATCAAGGGCCGTGCCCCCCAGATTCTCCGCCTCGAGGGTGGGAGGTGGCTCTGTGTCCCCCCCAACCCCCGGGGGGCATCTCCACCAGCACAGAGCGAGGGTGCAGACGCTGCGGGACCAAAGGCATGCGGTGCCCACCTGCCCAGGGTGGTCGGGTGAGAGACGCCCCCCAAGGTCTCCCCGCCCCTGGAACCCGTGACCGTGTCCTGCGACATCACAAAGGGACTTTCATTCGGGGTTGAATCCGGGTGGGAGGTTTCCCTGGACTCCCTGGGTGGCCCTGATGAAGTCACAGGGTCTTTGTGAGAGGGGGGCGGGCGGAGCTGAGCCAGGGAGGCTGAGGTTGGAGGGACAGAGGAGGGGGCCCTGAGCCAAGGGGTGCGGGCGCCGACCTGCAGAGGCCCAGACCTTCTCCCCTGCAGCCCAGAAGGAACCCTGACTCTGACCCCGAAAGCCTCGTTTTGAACGCCCGGGCTGTAGGAGGGTGTCTGCGGCTGTGTTAAGCCGCCGGGTTTGTGATAATTTGTTACAGCGGCCGCAGGAAACTAATACGCCCCGTGAACGTGGGTGGAATGAAGGGCGAGAAGAGCGTTTTCCCCGTTTGCAGGCACCCGGCTGCCGAGGAGAGGGGGCTGCAGGGAGGGGGGCTGTGGGAAGGGGGCTGTGGGAAGGGGGGGCTGTGGGGAGGGGGGGCTGCGGGAAGGGGGCTGCGGGAAGGGGGGGATGCGGGAAGGGGGCTGTGGGGAGGGGGGGCTGCGGGAAGGGGGCTGCGGGAAGGGGGGCTGTGGAAAGGGGGTGCTGCAGGAAGGGGGCTGCTGGAAGGGGGGGCAGCGGGAAGGGAGGCTGCTAGAAGGGGGGGCAGCGGGAAGGGGGGCTGTGGGAAGGGGGGGCTGCAGGAAGGGTGCTGCGGGGAGGGGGGCTGCGGGGAGGGGGGCTGCGGGAAGGGGGGCTGCGGGGAGGGGGGCTGCGGGAAGGGGGGCTGCGAGGAGGGGGGCTGCGGGAAGGGGGGGCTGCGGGAAGGGGGGCTGTGGGAAGGGGGTGCTGCGGGAAGGGGGGCTGCTCCCCCCTGCAGGGACCCTTAGCCACGCCGGCTGGGGGGGGAATCTGCAAAGCTCCCCCTCGGTTCCCGCGGCCTTGGGGTTTACACAGTCAAAGGGAAGGATCTTTCCAAACCTCTCTGAGAGCCGGGAGGGCGGAGGAGTGTTTGAGGCCCGAAGCCACTCGCGGGCTCATGATTGAAAAACAGCTCATGCTTAGAGGCTCAGGGTGTCTGGAGGCAGCGGCGTTTAGAGAGGAATTGTTGAGGCAATAGCTCTGGTACCGGCTGGAGAATTTATCGCACACTCTTCCCGGGCCGCTGGCCGTGATTTGTGCCTCCCGGAGCCTCCTCCGGGGGAGTCGGGCTCCGCAGTGGAGGAGCCGGCTGGGGGCCCCGGGCTGTGCAGGCTCCGGCCGCCTGGGTGCTGGGCGACGAGGCCCCCCCTCTACCCCCCCCGTGTCCCCCTGCTCTGGGGGGAGGTGGGTGGGGGCCTGGGCAGGGCAGTGGGCCTGATGGTTGTGCTGGATTGTCGGGCGTGGGAGTGGGTGGGGGCAGCTCCAGGTTTAGTTCTTGTGGACTCACTTCACAAACCAAGAGCGTAACTGTCTTTCTCCCACGGTTTGTGGAGCATCATTACCTCTTTACCCAGCATCTTTTAAAACGGCCAGCACGGCTCAGCGGTCAGAGCGTCGGCCTGAGCACCAAAGGGCCGCAGGTTCGATTCTGGTCAAGGGCACGAGCCTGGGCTGCAGGTTGGATCCCCGGCCCCGTCGGGTCCCCTGAGAGGCAACCAGTCGATGTGTCTCTCTCGCATCGATGCTTCTCTCTCTCTCCCCCCCACCCCCCTTCTCCCTTCCTCTCTCTCTAAAAATCAATGGAAAAAATATCTTTGGATGAAGATTAACATAAAAATAAAATAAAACAAAAGCGGCCGTTCCAGTTTGGCAAACTGCGTATTTGAAAGGAAGGAGCGGTGAAGCCCGGGGTCTGGAAGGGAGGGGACTTTGGCGGCTCCCGGGCTCCTGGGCGCTGTCCTGATTTCACCCACCCGCGGTCCCGCGCCCTGTTGGAGGCCCGGCTGGCACCAGGGGCTTTTACGTTTCACCCCTCGCCTTAGTTATAGGGGGGCAGTTGCTGTGTGATCCTTTGCCTGATGTCCGGCCTCCCTGTTCCGATAAAGGCTCCGCCCGCAGGCCCCTAGCTGCCCGATGCGCCCCTGCGCCCCGCCCGGCGCCCGCCCCACTCCTGCCGCACATCCCGGTGCCCCCCTTTCTGAAATCTCCAGGTCCGGGCCTTCGCTTCTTTGTTCAACGTCTGCACTCAGCGTGAGAATCCCAGCTCCTGCCAACGGGCCGGTGCTGGCGGGTGGCTCTGTTTGTGGCATAGATGGGGTGGGGACACCTCCTGTACCTCCCATTTCTATGTGAGGGGCAGCCTGGGGGCGGCAGCCGGCCGCTCTCCCTCCCTCACTTCCTGGGTGGCTTCTCTGGTTGGTGAGTTTTGGGGGGAACTGGCCCTACGATCCCCCCGCTTTGGGGTCTGTCTGCCTGCACAGGCTGCTAGGCCTCTGCCCGCGTGGGTCTGGGGGCTGGTGACACCCGCACCTGGCTGCTTGATTCTGCCCCGTCCTGGGCTCGGTGAAGCCCGTGTGGCAGGGCCGCCCTGAGCCGGCTCCGTCTGCGAGGCGCTGATGTTCTGGCTTCATCCCCGATCCCGTCTCTGCATCTTTAGTTCCAAACTTGGTCCGAGGGCCACGGGGTCATTTGTTGGGCTCCATCCCCAGGGCCTAGAACAGTCCCTGGCCCATAGTAGGTGCTCAGTTTACTTTTACTTTTTAAATGAGCGGAGGCATGAAGGATGCATAGATGAGTGAAATCAACGCTTATTACTATCTGCAGACAGCAGGCGCCTTGAACACCTGCCCAGATAGTTCGTTCGGTTCAATCGGCATCTTTGGATCGTCACAAAATGCGCAGCTTCTTCCAGGTCCCGGGTTGTCCGGATGCGTCCAGGAGTCAACACAGACCTCGGGACGAGTTGCCAAGTTCAAAGGCAGCAAATTAGATTGGGAGATATCAGTGGCATTTCCACAAATGTCACCACCAACTGAAATGTCAGTCCCATGAGCCAGCAGGCCAGTGAGACCCGCTGGTCCACTGGGGCCCCGTGGTAATCAGCTGCGCGCTGAGGGGACGCGATGGGCCATCTCCTGGATGCCCTCTCCTTAGAGTCCCAGGAAAGGGGCGTTTGGGGAGATGGAATTTGAGAGGGTGAAGCCGGTTTTCCGTGGAATTGGAGACCTCCCCAAACCAGGCGCGAAGCTCATCAAACGCGCCTGAGACTCTTGACAAAACAGGCTCACAGTTTCCCTTTTTTTATTAAGAAAATGTACCAAGAAAAATTTTACTTGTCCGTTTGCTTTTTTTAGAGTGTGTTGTGGGTTAAATGCTTGTGGTTCCCCCCAAATCCCTGTAACCCCCAGTGGGACGGTGTTAGGAGGCGGGGCCTTTGGGAGGCGGGAGGGTTAGATGAGGCCCTGAGGGTGGAGCCCTCTGGCGTGGGATTCGTGCCCGTATGGGAAAGACCTCGGGGAGCGCCCTCGGCTTCGCACCTGAGGGACACGGAGAGAACGGCCGCCTGTGACCCAGGGGACAGTCCTCACCAGGCCCTGACTCCGCCGGCGCCTTGGTCTTAAACTCTCAGCCCCCAGAGCTGTCGGAGATAAATGCCGGTTGGCCAAGGCCCCAGCTGGCGGCATTTTTGCTTCGACAGCCTAAGCGGCCAAGACAGAGGGTGCATGTGCCAAGGAAATGCGTCAGCTCTGCCCCTGAATTCCATGATATTCGGAGACGTAGAACCCAAAACTCAGCTGCGAGTCTAAAGCATTGTGGGGAACCTGTCACCGTCTCAGTTAATAGAATAGCAACCGGGAAAGTGCCCCCCTAGACTGACCAGGCCTGGGGTGGCACCAGCATCCTCAGGGCAGGGACCCTCCCACCCGGAGCCGGGCCGGAGAGGACAGTCTCTCTCTCTCCTCTTGACCCAGCTGGTTGGTCGCTATTCGGAGGGAATCCCACCTGCTGTGCTAAGTTTCCGGTTTTATTTTATTATTTTTAATCTTTGCCTGAGGAATGGGGATATTTTTTCCATTAATTTTTAGAGAGAGTGGAAGGGAGGGAGGGAGGGAGAGACACATCGATGGTTGCCTCCCACATGTGCCCGACTGGGGCTGGGGAGGGAGCCCGCAGCCCAGGGATGTCGGGTGCGCAGGCTGAGGCTCCAGCCACCGAGCCGCGCGGGCCAGGGCTAAGTTACCGGGAATGGCAGAGGCGAGGAGGGGCCTTGAGGGGCCTGCGGTCTCCAGCGAGTGATTTGTGTCCCCGAGGAAGGGCTCCAGGAAACCCCTCGTACGAGACTACGGAACCTAAGTGTCCTAATTACAGGCCGGGGAGGGAATTACCACGCACGTGCCAGCGGGGACCCGGATGTCGCTTTGCATTGTCCTGCCTCCCGGTAGCTGTTTTCCGATGGGAGGAAGGAGAGGCTCGGAGCCCCACGCGAGAGCGGCTCATGGGAGACAGGTGTGCTCGCGGGCGCCGTGGCCCGTGACGCGCCCGACACAAAGGGCCCGGCCGCCCTCCGGGTCCCCGGCAGGCTGGCGTCAAGGCCACTAGCTAAGCGCGTCTTACCTGGTCCACGCGTGGACAGCGAGCGACGCGCGCCGGGGGCCAGCAGCCGGCGCAGACGCGCATCCCTGGGCAGACAGAGGGATGGAGGGGCTGCAGCTCTGGGCTCCCCGCTGTTGGGAGTAAATATTGGTGAGTTTCTGGGGGATGCTCCGGAACAAAGCCTCAGGCGCACACCTGTGCACACGTGCAGACACATTCTTTCCCGAAACAGTTTTAATGTTATTTTTTGCCCAAGCGTCTGGCTAGGGCTTTGCCGAAAGAAATAGGAAACGGGCCAACTTGTTATTTGACGAAAACCGAAGTGGACATTTTTTAAATCGTTCCGGTGACAGGAGGAGTCAGCCCCTCTCGCCGTGACCTGTGCTGATGGGGTGTCTTTCCCCATTTAATCTGAGTGGGTCAGACCGGGGTCAGCTCCGTGATAAAACATGTCTCACGGGGGCACCCTCAGGGCGATGAGCTCTTTGTGCATTTGTGCGTTTATTTATTTAAATCCTCACCTGAGGGTGTGTTTGAGAGAGAGAGAGAGAGACGGGGATCCCACAACCCGGGTATGCACCCCAACTGGGAATTGAACCTGCTGCCTTTTGGTGCTCGGGCCGAGGCTCCAGCCAGCACAGCCACCCGGCCAGGGCAGGGTGATGAGGTTTGAACCCAGAACACCCGAGGGGATCGTCTGATTCCGCCTCCGCGGTGACACCTCCTCTGCAGGGTGAGCGGTGGGAGGCCCGAGAGACACACTGTGCGCAGCTTTGCCCGCGAAGGGGCGGAGGCGCCTACGGGAAACGCCCCTCATGTCGCAGACGATGCCTCCTGGAGCGTGTTTTATGCGGCCGGAGAAATGACCAGGGAGAGATTATCGGTGCAGCTCAGAGGGAAGGCCCTGAGGAGCAACGTCCTGAAGGGGTGGGGGGCACGACTGACTGTAAGGAGAGGGAAGACCAAGGCCCAGGGCCCAGGGGCCGAAATTCAGCTGAGGAAGACGCAGGAGCCGCTGTCTGAAGGCCCCGGTCAGGTGAGGTCAGCAGAGCGGTGAGGCCGCGGCTGAAGGATGGTGGTGTCCGAGGCTGAGCGAGCAACTGGACGCACCTGAGGACCAGCCCAAGGCGGCAGCCGACGCCTCCTCCCACGAACTTAAAGTGAACTGCCAGCCAGTCTTTTATTATTTTAACCCCAGCATCTGCCCTTCCCCTGGGCACAGACACAAAGGAGACTCGTGGTCGAGTCGATGGTCCAGGGTAGGAGTTTGTTCCAAGGGTGAAGGAAGGAAGCCCAGGGAGTGGACGTTATTTGCAAGGAAAGGCCTAGAATGACGGCCGTGGGATCCAGGGAGGGAGCCGGGCGTCGTGGGGGGAGGGCAGGGTGGCCCGGCCGTGCCAGCAGGGCGCCCTGGAACGACAGCCGAAGCTCAGGGTTGGAGAGCGGCCTTGGGGGCATCGCACGGTGGCCACCCCCTCAAGGACACCCCAAATAAGCGAGCACTCCAAGTGAAAACGGCGCCTGCCCCGCCTGCACAGGCCCACGTGAGACCAAGGGCGTGGCGACTTCTGCGCCACTCTGGATGTCCGTTGACCCGGGGGCCCCGCAGCCACAGAAGACGTCTGTCCGTGACCATCAGCAACGCTCCCAGTTTTCCGGCTGGATGAGTCTGCAGCCTCCCACGCCGTTTGTCCCAGCACCCGGGGACTCAACGGCATCCGCGAGGCGCCCCCCCCCCCTCCCAGACGGCCGTGGCCCCACCGCCGTCCCCATCCAGGGTTATTTAACCGACGCAGCAGCTCCGATCTCAAATCACCCTCGTTGCTGCCTCGGGTCCTACCCGCGGCCTGAGAACTCTCCTGCCTCCCCGGGATCAGTAAGTGACGGATGGGCCGCTCGCGTCCCCACGTTTCCCCTACAGGGTGATTGGTGCCTCGGAGAGGAAAAGCTCCAGAAATACAGTGTCCTCAGCGCGCTGGCGTTGCCTTTTAAGGCTCAATCTGCAACGGCGGGGACGGATCTATAAGGGCGGCAGGCAGAGCGCCGAGGATGGGGCGAGGCACCGGGGAGGTGAAAACGCTCCCCGGCGGGAAGGGCCGCCCCGGAGACGCTCTCGTAACCGCCGGAGGGTCGTGCGGGGCGCCGGCCTCTCCCTCACGGGGTCACCGCGCCGGCTGTTCCTCTTCCCACGCCACCGAGGTCTGGAGCGGGGTGTGTTGGTGAAAGGGGTTTCCCACGCCGGCGATGGGCGTTGGCGCCGTGGCCGCAGTGTGGGTGGCGAGGAAGGTGCCGTTTGCAGGGTCGGGTCTGGGCCGAGTGAAGGCCAAGGGTCTCCTCCTGAACTGAAGGGAAGGCGGGTTCACGGGGGCGGGTCTCCCCTCCCGGGGTCTCTCAGCTCTTCCCGCCCGATTCCCCTGGCGTCGGGGGCGAGGGGCAGGGGTTCCCGCGGGTGGCATCAGGGCTGCGGTGCGTGGGCGCCGCCTCACGGAGCATCAGGTTCCGTTCTCGGATAAAACCCCTAACTCCGGAGGCGAAATCTGCGCGGCGAGATGCGTCGGTTTTCTCTAAGTGGACTGTGACGGCTGAGGTTACGTCCCAGCTTGACTGGGTCGCGGGGTGTCCAGACGCGTGGCTACACCTCGTGTCTGGGGGTGACCACGAGGCTGTTCCCAGGTGAAATCCGCGCTTGATTCGGTGGACTCGGGACAGCAGGTTTCCCTCCCCGAGGCGGGTGGGCCTCACCTCGCCTGCTGAGGGCAGGGGCAGAGCAGAAGGGCAGGAAGAGAGGGCCGCCTGCCCGCCTTGGACGTTGGCCTCCTCCGGCCCTGGTCACTTCCGGTTCTCAGGCCTTTGGACTTGGGCTGGAGCTACACCCCCGCTCTCCCCGGCCTCCAGCTTGCAGACGGCCGATCATGGGATTTTATTTTTGTTTTTTGTTATTTTAATCTTTATTGTTGAGAGTATCACAGGTGTACAGCCCATTTCCCCACCATTGACGCCCTCCACCTGGTTCCTGCCCCGCCCGGGCCTTCGCCCCCGGCCGTCTGTGTCTGTGGGCGATGCACGTGTGCATGTAAGTTCTTTGGTTAATCTCTTCCTGCCCCCCCACCCCCTTCCCGCTGAGGTTCGTCAGTCTGTGCCATGTTTCCGTGCCTCTTGTTCCGCCATTTCACCCGGTGATCCCACTTCTAGGAACGTATCCTAAGAATCCTGAAACACTCACCAGAAAGAACACACGCCCCCCTATGTTCATAGCAGCGCAGTTTGCAACAGCTAAGGTCTGGAGACAGCCCAAGTGCCCATCCGTAGGTGAGTGGATAGAAAAGCTGTGGGACATTTACACCGTGGAATACTACGCAGGCGTAAAAAGGAAGGACCTCTTGCCCTTTAAGCACGGAGGGACCTGGAGGGTATTATGCTGAGTGAAATAAGCCGGACAGAGAAAGACAAATAGCACATGATCTCGCTCACGGACGTAGCCTACGGGTTCTGCTTCCTTGGGGAACCCTGACTCTAACATGGGCCAATTGCTCAGTATCAACAAGCGTGTCTGGTAAATGCAAACCCTCTCACAGCGCCGCCCTGGCTGGGTCACCTCCGCTGAGCTGCCGGGAGAGGTCCCTGCCTTCGCCCCAGAACCTATTTTCACACCTTCCTGCACATACCCTGGCTCCAGGTAAACTTTCAACTTCCTTCTCCTCAAACCCAATCTCTGTTTCCAAAACTCTACACCTTTTCTCTCGAAACCACTTCCACTCATAGCAAACACTCTCTCTCTCAATGAAAACACTTCTGATTCCAAATGTATCCACTTGGTCTTTCATTCCTATGATGAATATTCATTGTACCATTTCCATGTGTCGGGCGCTTTGATTGCCTGGATTCTTTAGAATTCCCATAGCACATGGCAGAATGCTTAAAATATTTCACAAATATTTTATGAATGAATGAATGTGTAGTCTGGTTTTAGTTTCTTACCTCACCACCCCTGGTTATAAGCTCCTTAGGGGCTCAATGCATGTGTGTTGCTCCTACTCACATGTGAACACAGTAGGCAATTGATTCATTGTTAAACACCAGGCAGAGGACACCCTGAGATCCCTGATGTCAGTGGAAATCCATCGGTTGAATGAGCCATCATCTCCTAAAATGAAAACACGCACAGAGACCACACTCACAACGAGGGATTGGTACACTGCTCATCCCTGCTCAGTGCCTCGCTGTGTTTGTGACCCACAGTCAACCATCCTAATATTTCCCACCCTCTCCTTTCATCGCCTAACTTGATTCGGGGCATCCATTCCGATGTCCGTAGGCAGTTCCTCTTCGGGCCCAGCCTCTTCTGTGAGACACTGTAAGTGGGGGACACTGGACTATTTCTCACCAAGCTGAGTAGGACTTGGGTTCTGCCCTTTGCATTACGCAGTGGACTGCGGTCCTCGTACGGTGGGTGCTGTGTGTGCTGGGTCTGTGCACCCATTCTGGTGAGAAAACCTCACTAAATTAGCATGTGGTCAGGACAGCAAACCAAGAACTCAAAGGAATGGCCAACTATTAGGAGGAGGGTGGGATACACTAGACTCATGGAAACGGAGGTCAAGGGATGACTGGCTGCCATCTCCTGAGAGACAGAGACCAGAGCCGCCACGAGACACATATTCAGTGGGTGTCTGTTGAATTAAAAAAGGATCCTGTTCCTTCAGCCTGAAACCAAGTCGTCCCTTAAGCCCTTCCTAATACAAGGATGTCCCTCTGGGCAAGAAGGGGTTACATGGAAAGCAAAGACTGTGTTTTTATTTTAATCCTGGCCCAGGAAAGTACCTGGAGCACCAATGGTGCTTGATAAATTTTTGGTTGAATAAAGAAATGGATGAATCTACTGTCTGGGATGGCAACCAGCAAATTGTCCCTGTAATTAGGCTTAAAGAAGTGAACATTCTGCTGTTAAAATGACAAGGGCCTCTGTGTTTCCATGAACCAAATGAAAGTGTCTCGAGCATCTTGAGAGAAAAGAACAGTGTGTAGCTAAAGGTTGGTGATTCTAACATGAAGGTGCCGCTGAGCACACAGGGATCTGGGGGAATTTCAGAAGTATCTGGCGCCCCGAGGCACTGCTCAGACACCATGTAATTGCGTAGTACATTTTACGTCCCTCTAACTCTGGTCTAGACTCTGCTCTGGATACGCAGGACTGACTTGTTTGTGGAAATCTCAAGTTGCCGACCTTTAGGGTCCACGAATGATCCAAGGGGAGCCCTGGTTTTCTCCAGGATGGATAATGTACTTGTATCTTTCCCTACAAATTTGCATTCCATTCAGAGTGCTGGTTTTCTGTATCCTGTGACTGGGGAAAATGGAAAAACACTCATTTCACATAGAAGACAGTTTACCTCTGTGCTTTTTTAGGACTCGAGTGTTTGCTGGAAGCTTTTGAAACTGAGATCAAACAGGGTTCAGTCAAGCTTCCTGGAAACCAAAGAGAAGCTCATGGTACAAACACTGGGAACCCCCAGGA
Organism: Miniopterus schreibersii; assembly: GCF_964146895.1. Classification (NCBI taxonomy): domain Eukaryota; kingdom Metazoa; phylum Chordata; class Mammalia; order Chiroptera; family Miniopteridae; genus Miniopterus; species Miniopterus schreibersii. The sequence goes on along the minus strand of NC_138109.1, from coordinate 2,183,995 downwards.
AGGGGGCATCTCCCTCCACATTGGGAGTGGACACCCAGTGGGAAATCTCATTTACTATCAAGGCCACTCTAGCTGTGCTGGAGAAACACTTAGGGAACTTTTAACAAATCACAAGAGTATCCAGAATTCACACAGGTCCAGGAATGGTGCTTCTTGCCACCCACCAGACTGAAAAACCTCATTATTCAGAAGGCTTTGGGTAAACCACTCAGCAGGGTCTTTCTGCAGGAGTAGGAGATAATTAGCTCTGGAACAAATGCTGCACTCATCTAACCTAACAAATGTAACAAGCAAGACTGTAAAAGATTGAACTGTTTTTGAGTAAATATTTATTACCAAAAGGGTAAAATTCATAATGTTTAAAATCTAATCGCAAAATGCAGAAAATATGACAGGTGAGGAGGGAAAAATCAATTTAAATGGACCCAGAATGAATCCTATACAGATTATAGGATTAGCAGACAAGGACGTTAAAACAATTATTGGAACTCCACTGTAGGCTCAAAAAAGTAAAGACATAGAAGATATAAAAAAGACTCAAATTTCTAGAGATGAAAACTACAATGCCTGAGATAAAAAATATTTCCTGGTGGGATAAATGGCCAATGGGCAGTACAGAAAAAAAAATTTGTGAATGGAAACTAACTAAAACACACAGTAAAAGAATTAAGAAAAGGACATCAGTTAGCTATAGGACAACTTTAAGTGGCCTACTATGTGTTTAACTGGAGTCTCTGAGGAAGAAGAGGGAGAGGCAGAAAGAATATTTGAAGAAATGGCCAAAACTCTTCCAAATTTGATGAAAATTCTAAACCCACAGATCCAAAAAGCCCAACAAACTCAACGAAATGTGAAACATAAGAAACATGTTTTTATTGAAGAAGTTAAATTAAGGCACATCATGACCAGTTGTTCAGAACCAGTGATAAAGAGAAAAATCTGAATTGCAGTCAGAGAATATAAGACGAAGGGAAACAAAAGTGAGGATGACTGCAGATTTGTTGTTGAATGCAGTGCAAGTATGGCAATGGAGCAGCATCTTTAAAACACTGAAGAAAAATATTGTCAACCTAGAATTATATACCCAGTGAAAGTATGTTTACAAAATAAGGCAAAATAAAGACTTTTCCAGACAGACAAAAGCTGAAGTAATTCATCACCAGCAGACCCATGCTAAAAAAATAAAAATGGGAGTCCTTTGGATAGAAGGAAAGTGATACTAGATGGAAACATAGATCCACGTACAGAATGAAGAGCACCAGAAGTGGTCAGTACATGAATAAATATGTGCTTTTTACTATTTAAATGTCTTTAAAAGAAAACGTTAAAAATTAATAACAGTATATTTGGGGTGGTTATAATATGTATAAAGTAGAATGCAAAACAACAGTAGCATAAAGTCGAGGAGCGAGAAATACCAATTATGCTTTTTGAAGGTTCTTATCTATACATGAAGTGATATACTAGCTTCTGAAGGTGCACTGTCACATGTTAAAGGTGTGTACTGTAAACCCAAAAGTGACTGCTAAAATGAAAAGAAAAACGTTATAGCTAATTTGCAAACAAAGACGATGAAATAAAAATCTAAAATAAGGCAAAAAAAGAGAAAAAAGGAACAAATAACAGGGAAAATAGAAAACAGACAGTAAGCTGATAGGCTCAATTCTAGGCATAGCAATAATCATATTAAAAGTAAATGGCCTAAACACCCAAATCAAAGGGCAGAGATTGTCAGATTGGATAAAAAACCGATACTCAACAATATGCTGCCTATAAGAGACCACATTAAATACAAAGTTGCAGACAGGTTAAAAGTTAAAGAACAGAAACATAAATATTATGCTAACTCTACTAAAAAAAAAAAAAAAAAAAGCCAGAGTGGCTACCAAACAATAAAATAGTACTCAGCCACAAAGAAGAATAAACTAGGGGTACACACAACAATAGGGGGGAATCTCCAAATGGCGATGCCGAGGGGAAAAAAGCCATAACTAAAAAAAAATACATACTGTAAAATTCCAATTATATAAAATTCTATGACACACAGACTAAGAGTAACAGAGAGCCGACCAGTGGTGGCCTGGTGGTGGGGGGTGCAGGAGGCAGGGATTACCAGGGGGCATGGTGAACCCTCGGGTAGTGATTAGTGCGTTTACTCTCTTGATTATGGTAGTGGTTTCACTCTTGCATACATGTCAAAACGTATCAAATCGAATGCTTTAAATGTGTGCAGTTTATTGTATGTCAACCATACCTGAACCAAGGAATTAAAATAAAAAAAATATATACCTTTATTGATTTCAGAGAGAGGAAGGGAAAGGGAGAGAGAGAGATAGAAACATCAATGATGAGTGAGTTATCATTGATCGGCTACCTCCTGCACCCCCCCCACTGGGGATCAAGCCCACGTGCCCTGACCGGGACTCAAACCACTGTCTCCTGGATCTTAGGTCGATGCTCAACTGCTGAGCCTCGCCCGGCCAGGCAGGAATTAAAATTAAACTCATTAAAGTGTTAATGATCCCCCTATTCCTACAGACTTAATTGGTCTTAGGTGAGTGTTACGGGCTAAACTGTGCTCCTCCCAATTTCATAGGTTGATGCCTTAACCCCCAATGTGAGTGTATTTGGAGATAAGGCCTGTAATGAGGCAATTAAGAGTAAATGAGGCCATTAGAGTGAATTTCTGATTCAATATAGCTGGTGTCTTATAAGAAGACAAAGAGACGGCAGGGATATGAATGCATAAAACAAAGGCCATGTGAGGACACAGGGAGGTGGTAGCTGCCTGCAAACCAGTGAGAGAGGCGGCCCCAGGAGAAGCCGACCTACCCACACCTGATCTTAGACGTCCATCCTCCAGACCCGGATAAGATGATTTCTGCCGTTTAGGGCCCCACCTGGCGGTGGTGGGTTACGACAGCCGGAGTGGGCCCATCCTGGGGGATTCTGGGCAGCAGGGTTCGAGAAGGCTCCCGAGGAGATGCCCACGAGTAGCCAGAACTGTGACCCATGAAACATGGCCAGGTCACTGTCCCTCCAGCTTGCAGAGTGAGTGTGACCTGGGGACCCGCGTGGCGTTTGGGCTCCTCGGTGCTGGCTCTGACCCCTACTTTAAGGCATCATCAACTTCCCTTGGGTTCCACTCCTCTCCCGTGGCCGTGTCTATCCTACGTCTACAACTTTCTGTGCAGCAGTCAGTCAAACAAGCTATGTGTCAAAAACTTACCCAATCAGCCCAGCCAGCGCGGCTCAGGGGTTGAGCGTCGACCTATGAACCAGGAGGTCATGGTTCAATTCCTGGTCAGGGCACAGGCCAGGGTTGTGGGCTCCATCCCCAGCAGGGGGCGTGCAGGAGGCGGCCGATCAGTGACCCTCATCATTGATGTTTCTCTCTCTCCCTCTCCCTTCCTCTCCCTGAAATCAATAAAAAATGTATATATAAAAATTAAAAAATAAACTTACCCGGTTCGATGGAACAGTTGTTTGCTCACACTCCAGGCCAGGTAGGGCCATGAGCACCCCAGGTAAGGAGAGGTACCCGACGACTTGGTCAGGTAAGAAGAACAAGCTCCTTCCCCTGAAATCCCATCTGCTCTCACCTGCGTTTCCGAGCCGGGCAGCTTCCCTGAGCCGAATCACTTGGCCTGGCTGCGTGGGAACCCGTCCCTGAGTTTTCTATTTATTTTTATAATTCAAGGAGCAAGTTTTATAGGAACCAGTGAATTATTTTGAAAACATCCGGGCTTCCAAGATGACGGCAGAGGATTTGGGCTGTGGAATGAATCGCAGGTTCAGTTAGAGCCTCCCAGCCGAAAGTGTAATTAGCGCGCGTGCCATAGACCTGGGTTTTAATTAAATATAGCCTTGAGTGGGGAAGACGTTTTGCAAAGCCTCATATGTATGGGAAGCTTTTGAAATGGCACCGGGAACACCATCCGGAGAAATGCCAAGGATGCTTGAGAAGTTTAAAAATGCAACTCATTTCAGAGCGCATTCAACCTACGGGTGGTAATTTGCTGAGCCATAGCCCGACTTTATTCTATTTATTCTCAAACGCTCAGAATATCCTCCAGGAGCCTGCTAGAAGGACCACGTTGCATCCTGCACGGGGCCCAATCCTTCCTGCCCCCCGGCACCTTGTCCGACGTTGGGGAGCACAGGCCGAGCGTCTGGCTCTCAGCGCTTTGAGAAAACACAGAATTTTTTTACCCCAAAACAAGTACTTCCTGGGAGGGTCAGATGGGGAAGACTTAGTGGCTGTCACTTTAATCTTTCATGGGCACAAAGCACCGTTTGTCACCCAGGTACACCACGCTGCCGTATTGTTTCCCAACGAGACGGCCCTGAATGAATGTTTAATGAGAGAACACGGCGTCTCGGCAGATTTAGAAACTGCAGACGAGGCTGCCCGTCGCCAATGGAAACATCTGTCTGCTTCCATCTGTGTCTCTCCTGGATGGAGGGCGAGCTGATCTTTCCCCGGGTGCCTGCAGATGTGCCGTTCCACGCGATGGCTCCCGGAACCGCCGCCCAGCATCCGGAGCGAGCCAGCGCTTAAGCTGTGCAAAAGGTGCCAGCTTGGTTTCCTTATGGCTCCAAGCTGACGTGCCAGCTACTGGCATTTTTGTTGACAAACGGTGGAGAGATGGCGACACCCACCCTCCTGCGAAAGGACTGTGAACAGCATCACCCCCGATGGCCCGGGGACGCTGTAAATGAGCCCATCTCCAAAGTGTCAGCCACCCCTTCCCCCGGCCAGCTCACATTCATTCCCTTCAGGCAAAACCCCGGAGATCAAAGGAGAGTTCTCCGGCAATCAAGCAACAGCAAAGTGGATTTCTTTTAAAATGTAAAAATTTTTTTAAAATGCACTTCCTGTTCTGCAAATTGCTTCTGGCTCATTCAAGCCACACACAATACAATAAAAAAAAAAATCCATCCGATGTGACAATGTCTGGGACGAACCGTCTCATCCTATGAATAAACTGTAGTTTGTGGCGAAGATAAAGCGTTGCTTCTGCGCTAATGGGCACTGGGATGGTGGCGAAATTCTAAACGGGCAGTATTTATGGTAATTAGTTAAGAACCACAGACAGGAACAAAGTCCGCGGCTGGAACAACATTGTTCGGACTCCAGCCTTCCTTAAAACGGAAGCTGCTGATTCTTCTGGGACTCGGTCTTTATAATTTCTAATTTTCCAAATGAGGGGAGCGCCTGCAGCTGGCAAGGAGTCCGGACGTTGTCTGCTCCCGTCCTGGGCTCCCGAGTCCCCAGTTATACCCACCGGTCGCGAACACCCCCGTGGGTTCGAGGAGGTGGTCCACACGCACCATCGTCTCTCACGAACCACCGTGTTCACCTCCTGGCTCCTCGTGGGCCCCCCTTTCCACCCAATAGCGATAGAGCCGCAGTTGTTCAATGATTATTTGCCTTACTAACTGCAGATAAGTGGTTTTCTTACAGACCCTGGGAAATGGGGGGATGTGTTGCAAGGAGAAAAACAGGGCTGTGAAAAGATACGGGATGCCTCTAAGCCCGGATGGGTCCATCACTCGGGAAAGAAAAAGCATGTTGAGAACAGACAAAGGACGGGAGACACTTTGATTTGGTTGCTGTGCCTGGACCCCGACCCCCTCTGGGAGTTTGCCTCAGGAATGCTGACCGTTCTCAGGTCCCAGGGAGCTGGTGGAACTGGGGTTTAACGTAGGAGAAAACGAACTACCTTGTTATCTGGAAGGAGACACACGGAGCGTGGACCCTGCAGCCCTTACCCTGCCCCCCTGTCCCTGTGTGCTCAGCTCTTCTTATCTCTATATAACCAGCCAGCTAACGGGAGGTTAGAGCAGGATTTGCAGGACGACCTGCCGCTCTCCCCATTCCGCCGGCGATATTGGAATAAACGCTCATTCACGATTCAACCTTGTCGCCGCTTAACTTGGCTCATGTAGTGACAGGCGGCTGGACCCGTTGTGTGTCCGGTTTCCTTTTGAATAAGTTCCAAACACCTTTCCGTGGCCAGAGGGCTCTGGAGCCCTGAGCCCTGGCTTTATCTTCCTGTGTGTCTCCCCCCACCCTCCTTCCCTTCGTCCCCACGTCCACGATGCCGGCCTCACTCCTGGCCCTGGCCCTCTCGTGGCTCCTGTGGGCATTCGGGCCTCCCTGGGCATCCTTGTCACCCCATCTCAAGAGTCACCTGTGTCAAGTTTTCTGCCTTCACAGGGACAGCTCAGCCCCCGCGGCCTCTCCAAGTGTCTGGTACCGCGAACGTCCTCAGTAAATAACATTGAGTAAACCTGACACGGGGCGTGATCAGGGACACCTGTGGGGAGCAGGTCTTCCACGTACCCACCACGCTCCCTGAGAAGGGCTATTGCTTTCAGCTCAACCACCCTTTTCACCGACAGCTGAACAGGCCGTAAAAGCAGACGGAGAGTCATTGCCGCCGAGCTCCGGAGGGACCCCCCTCTCCAGACGGCGGGAGCCGAGCTCCTGCAGGGAGGCATCACAGGCTGGAGCTGTGTGGAGACTGGGCTTCGTGGCGTGGTCCCCAGGCCAGCCGTTTCCCTGGCTCAACAATGAAATACTCATGAAAGGGTCTGGCCTTCTGTGGAGACGCTCCCCGAAAGCTTCAGTCAGGGAGCAGCCCGGCCGTGTCTCCTTGAAACAGTCAGGAGGGAAAACTCTTTATGCGAGGGATACATTGTTTCCTCCCCCGGAAGGGAGTGAAGGCTTTTGGTCCTTTGATTCGAATCAGAGTTCCTTAGAGAGGAGGAATACAATGTGGCGTGATGAGGGCCTGCAGGACCCGAGGACCAGCGTCGAGTCCTAGCCCCTTCTTCCTCTGTGGGGTTTACATCTTTGTGACTTGGGTACCAAAGCTGCCCTCCGAAGTCCCGCTTCCCCAACGGGCCTCCTGTGTGTGTGCATGCATACCTGTTTGCGAGTGTGTGCATGTGCGTGTGTGTGCAGGTGCGCGTGTGTGCAGGTGCGCGTGTGTATGCATACCTGTTTGCGAGTGTGTGTGTGTGTGCATGTGCGTGTGTGTGCATGTGCATGTGCGTATGCATACCTGTTTGTGAGTGTGTGTGTGTGCATGTGCGTGTGTGTGCATGTGCATGTGCGCGTGTGTATGCATACCTGTTTGTGAGTGTGTGTGTGCATGTGCGTGTGTGTGCATGTGCGCGTGTGTGCAGGTGCGCGTGTGTATGCATACCTGTTTGCGAGTGTGTGTGTGCATGTGCGTGTGTGTGCATGTGCATGTGCGTATGCATACCTGTTTGTGAGTGTGTGTGTGTGCATGTGCGTGTGTGTGCATGTGCATGTGCATGTGTGTATGCATACCTGTTTGTGAGTGTGTGTGTGCATGTGCGTGTGTGTGCATGTGCATGTGTGTGTGCATGTGTGTGCTGTGGGGGGGGCCGTACTCAGCTCAGTTCGGCACCGTTAGCTCCATCCAGGCTGGATGGGCAGGGTCTGGCTGTGACCGTAGGTGGCCTCGTGGCACAGTTCCATGTCAGGGAGCTATACACTTTAACAAGTCAAAAAAACGTGACTGGCGAAGACAGATTAATATCCTGCAAGTAAATCATCATTTTTAATAAACGATTCCCAGAAATCAATATGAACAATGCGAAGCACTCGATAGATAAATGGGTAGAGACGAAGGCAGGCAATTCGTAAGCGCAAACCCAATCAGCCAAACCTTGTGAAAAGGCCTTGCGCAGTCAGGGAACTGCGTATTTAGGCGACACCGAGATACCCTTCTGCACCGGCCGTGCCAGCCCCGAACAAGACAGAGCAAGCGGCAGGCTTAGAGGCCAAGCGCGGGCACGGACGCATCCACCTGGGGCTGTGCTGGTGAGGACATGGGGGATGCGCAGACGCTCAGGCCCCGCAACCCCGCTCATCCTGACGCCCGGTAGGAGACCCCGGGACCCCTGCGAAGTTACAGTGAAGCTGTCGTTATAGGTGATTGGAAACTATGTAACGGACAGGAAAATGGGTGAATAAATCGACACCTCACGCAGTGGCCCTCTACGCGGCGGTTTATACGAAGGACCCGGACGTGGAGACAGCGTCCCACGAAAGTGCGGGACGAAGGACCGAGCGACTGCGCTCACAGGGAAGAAAACCAGGCGGCAAAGTGTGACAGCAGGATTGGAAGATCGCCATTGTCCCGTATCCCAGGCGTGCCCCGGCGACCTTGCACGCAGCACCGCGTCGCCCGCCTCTGCGTGGACACACGCACTTTATTTTTACAAAGGGAGGCCCCCGGGGCCTTGCATGCAGATCTACACCTTTTTCTGGGAAGTGGGTCCCCGTCACGCCCCCTCCCCGCGCTCTTAGCCTCCTCTCAGCGGCCGCCCCGCGGACCCGGTTTCGCGCGCGCCCGGGTCTCGGCTGAGCTGTGTCCGCGGCTACAGTGGATTTCCGCCACGGAGCAGTGGTCACCGCGAGTTCACAGATAAGCAGTGGAATTAATTTTCTAAATCCCCACTCAGAGCAGAAGGGGCGAAGCGATGGAACCCGAGCGAGCGGCTGGAGGGCAGGGAAAGCAGGAAGGGCGCTGATCGTGTCTGTGAAAGTTCTTGGGGGGGCCGAGCCCCGACAGCCGAGCGCAGAGCTTCGCTCCGAATTCCTGGGGCGAGAGAGGCAGGTGCCGGGAGAGGCCCGTGGCTTCAGCATCTCAGGCAAGGCGGTCGTCACAGCGACTGCGACACCACAGCGACCCCTACCTCCCGAACCACACACGGGAGCGTTTCTTATTCTGACCTTGAGGCCCATCAAGGGCAAACGGTGGGTTGGCACCTACTGGGGATGATTGGTACATGAAGCAGAGACGTGCGGCCCCCTGGGAGCCAGGGGCGGGCTCTAGATCAGGACGACTAGGGTGACCGACGGGTCCTCGGTGGTGCCGGCAGGGGCCGTGGACGGGAGCTGGGCGGGCTGGAGGGTCTGCAGGACCTGGAGCGGTGTGTGGTCCTTTGTCCTACTCTGGGCCTGTTGTTGCGTCCTACACACCCAAGCACGAGGTCCCTTCCTTGGGGAATCCTGACCTGGTCCCAATCCTGCTCTTGGTCCCAATTCTACTGCAAAGCGGAAGCCACTGCACCCCCACGTCCCATTCCACGCGCCCCTGGAACTCACCCGTCCCACCCTTGTCACCGCGGGTGTTGCTTTTGCACATGCCTGTTGTCTCCTTGAGAGCAGAGAGCTGATCTCCGAACTCCCGATGCCGCCGAGCACCCAGGCAGCACCCGCGGGCCCGGAGGAGATGACCTGTCCAGCAGGCGAGGGGCATGAAGACACACGGTGGGGGTTTGGGGATCAGAGCCAGACCTGGTATTTTGGTAACGGACGGCGGGAGTCTGCGATGCTTCAGACCTTTTCTGGGGGCATCTTTGGACCAGTGGGGATGAGATGAGCCAGGCCTCGCAAGGCTTGAAGGTAGGAGATGCCCAGGGCCTGTCTCCCATGGGAAGGCATCTTCCTAGGAGCCCACGGGGGCTGCTCATGGGACACGAGGTCTGAGGCCATCACCAGAGTTTTGCACACGCATCCCCTAGTGACAGGACAGGGTCACGTGAGCAGGGACCTCCCTGGCCTTTGGGGGATGCCGAGGTCCCTGTTGCGGCTGGTCTGGGAGTAGGTCATCCGTGTGCACGCCAGGAGGGTCCGACGGCCACCAAGGAGCCATGTGGAATCAGGGCAAAGCTCGTCCTCCCGTTGGCCTGGCCGAAGCTGCCTGCGCCGTTCGTCTTCATTTCATGGCCGGTTGATTGGTGTGAGTTGAAGAGGCGGGTCCGGGACACCCACCCCAGCCGGAGGCCATCAGGGACAGGGCCTGCTTTCCAGGCCGCTCTCCCCTCCCCCCCGTGAGCCGTGAACTCTGAGAAGGGCCCCGAAGCCACAGTGAAATTTTACAGCTTGGCGCTAACTGGTTCCCGTCTATAAAATTAAACACTGACAATAGATTAATAATAAGTGCTGTAAAACGTCTTAAATTCTTAACAACTCGCCCAATTAGGTGGAAAAAACATAACACTGTCTGAGAGCGGATTGCCTGGGACTCGCGGAGCCTTAGATTTAAAGACTGTGGTTTATGGAGAGGAAAGCGGCTGAGCTCAGAGGAGAAATAGAGGGTGATCCTTCCCGGGAAGTCGCACGTCCCCGCTCTTATCTCCGGGGCCCAGTCGCCATCGCCGCCCCGGATTATAGCAGCCGCCTGTGAAATGAGTCTGCCTGCTGCCACCCGGCCCCCCCACCCCCGGGCCTGTCTCTCCCGTCCCCCGTCAGGAGGCTTCTTGAGGTCAGGGTCAGGTGCCCTCTCGGCTCCGAGTCCACAGCAGCGCCTGGTCTCACAGGCGGAGCCGAGGTGCTTCGTGTGGGCTGCCGGGCCCCGCAGGGGGGACCCCGCCCTGCTGCTGCACCCCGGAGGGCTTGCTCCACGGCCCTGGACTGTCAGGCCCCAGGACGTGTCCCCTTGGTTAGGACTATAGGACAATATTCTCCTTAAGGGCCATCTGAGGGCTCCCCTCAAGCCGGGCCGGGGGACCTCGTCTCCGAGAGGCTGGGAGTCATGTTGCTGGTGTTGCACATCGGACAGGATGACGGACGGAGTTATGGACAGGATGACGGACGGAATTATGGACAGGATGACGGTGTGAAACCCCCTTCGTCCCGAGCACAGGAAAACACCGCCAGCCTCTCGGAAATGAACCGCCGGATCCGGAGGTGGAAAGCTGCGTCTTTGGCCGGAAGATTCCTCCCGAGGGCGGCGATTTGTCATTTCTGGGCCCGGCCGAGTCACACGGTTTCCTGCAACGACAAGACTCGATGAGTCTTTAATGACAGCATGGAGCTCGGCGCAGATTTAGAAGCTGCAGATTAAACTGGACATCTCCACCTGGAACGTCGGTTCCCTGCAGAGCCCCCGTCCCCCGTAGGGTGGGTGAGCGCGGGGGTCCCTGCAGATGTGAGGCAGAGGGGGGAGCGGGGCCCCTGAATGCTGACGGTGCGGTGCCGGCTGCTTAGAGGAGGCTCCTGGGGCTCCTGGGAGACGTGGCCTGAGCCGGGGTTCTGGGCGGCCTTGTCCGGGTTCCCCGGCTGCCGGGACTAACCCGCCGTGGCCTGTGGCCTGGACACTGGCCTCGGCCTTTATCCGATGTCATTTCCATTTTTGCCTCTCTGCCCATCCCACGGAGCAGAGAGCGTGATTTTCAAAATGCAAACGGGATCAGATCATCCCGTGGACTTGAAACCCTCCCAGACGTCCCACAACTCTCAGGACAAAGACCCAATTCCTAGACACAGCATCCGGAGTCCCGCTGGGTGGCCCTGCCCTCCCCTCTGGCTCCAGGTCCCTCCATGGCTCCCCAGCTCCCGTGACGGTCCTCCAGGCCGTCCTTCCTGCCTCGGGGCCCCCCTGCCTGGAACAGCCCCCTTGCCTCCTGCAGCTCCCACCAGCCCCTCCCCGAGCCGCTCGCCCCCAGCCCTGCGCCCCGCAGACACCTCCCTTCTCCAGGGCCACGCCCCCCGACACCCAGCGCGGACTCTGCTCTTTGCGGCCCAGTGCCTCTCCCAGCTCCGTGTGCCGGGGTCGCTGGGCCTCAGCCCATCTTCCCTGTGAGACCAGGAGATCCGCGGGCCCTGCTCGCTCTGTTCTCTCAACATTTTCAACCCAGTGCCCAGCGGTGCCCGGCCCTTGGTGAGTCCAGAGACGGTGCCTCTGACAGGACACCGGGGTGGCAGGGCTGTCCTTCCTCCCTCCCGGCAAGACAAACGGTGACGGTGTGTGGGTCCTGGCTCCCCTGAATCTCCCTCCTCTCAGGGCTGCGTGTCTTTAAATTTGAAGTTAAACGTGCACTGAGCTCCCGGTGAAGGGAGTCGGAATCACCCGGCGGGAGGAGCAGCAGACGGGGCTCCTGGCGCGGTTTCCGAGCAGCTGGGTGTCCTCGGGCAAAGCCAGCGCGCACTCTGGGCTTATGTCCCCGTAAGTCAAGCAGAGATAACGGCGCCCGTTCTGCCCACCCGCAGGGGCGTGCTCAGGGCCCCGTGAGAAGCCGTGAAATCGCTCCGAGGACAGAGGGCTCCTCAGATGTGCCGCAGGGACCAAGTGTCGTTGTTAATGCCACGTGCCTCTCGGTGGTGGTCACCGGCACACCCCAAAGACGGCCAAGCTGTGGAAGCGTCAGGAAGTGGGTGACGCTGCACCGGACCACGGGGCGGGAGCAGAGATAGGCCAACCGTTGGATGTCGGGATGACAGTCGATAGAGTGTCTGGAACAGTCACCGGGCGGGGCAGGCATGGTTAAGCTTTGGGGGGCGGTGAGTGTTCACAGGGGTGTCACCTGCCCCCTTGCCAGGGATGGAGCTAGAGGGTGGGTGGGTTAACTGGTCCTTAAGGAAAGTGAGAGCCGGGCTGAGAGCGGGGACCCTGGAACCACAGAACGCGAGGGGCAAAAAGACACACAAGGAAATGGGGGAAGAGGGCCCACGGGGACTGAGGAAAACCTGCAGGTGACATTCGGGGGGACCCTTTCCACGGACCCCTCTCAGAGCACAAGCTACTCAGCTAAGCACCGCCCTGGGCATGGGGAGCCTGGCACCTTCAGATGGGCCCTGGGGACGCGGAGACCAGCCTCCAGAGCCCCTCCTGGAGGCCCGCGGGTGACGCTCCTGGTTCCGGGGGCGCCCCGACCGCAGCCTCTAAATAAACATCTGCCCCCGCCCTCCGTCTGGGCGGCCTTTCCCGCGCTGCCGGCTTTCATCGGCTTCGTGACTTGGGATCCTGGAGCCCCGTGACTTCTGGCCGCAGGCCAGCGCTCCTGCCTTCTCGGGCGCAGGAGAGGGTGGCCCGCCCAGCGACTGCGGGGCTGGTCTCTGGCTTGTTCGCTGTTGGGGACGCGCCGAGGCCCAGCTGAGTGGTCCCAGTAGCCCAGGGCGCCCCGCCTCGCCGCCCTGCCCCTCACTGTTTGCACAGCCCCCCCCACGGGCGGGGGGCAGGTCACGGGTGTCCTCCGCTCATTCGCTCTCAGGTCGGCCGAGCGCAGCTCATCCTGAACACCCAGCCGCTGGGCCGGAGCGGAAGCCACTCGGTGCCACCCTAGGCCACCCGCTTCCTCCATGCCCAGCGCGCTTGCCCTCCAGCCCCCAGGCGGCTCCCCAGGAGGGCCCTGCGGCTCCGAGGGCCCAGGCGGCCGTCAGCCTCCACCGCCCGCTGCCCCTGACAAGCAGAGCCGCACCCCCGCGCCTCCAGAGTGCTGATTCCGCTCCAAACGGGCTTGTCCCCTCCGGGCCCCAGGGCTGCGGCTTCTCACTTCCTGGGCGCTCAGGCGCCTGAATCGAAGCCTCAGCCCCAAGGCTCCCTCCCTCCCCCATCCCTGTTTCTCATCCACAGGTCCAGTAACAAGACAGAAACCTCGAGCATTCGAAAGGCAGGTTGGGTTTAACCTGCGGGGGGGGGGGGGGGGGCACGTCTACAGGCCCCTGCATCCAGCTGATAGGACGTTTGACGCTTCCCGGGCGCTGGGAGCCTTGTTTAACGGCTCCTGTCCCAAACGCCGCTCCGGATCCCCGTCTCCGGGTTTTAAAGGCACTTGTCCTCCACAGTGTCACGGTCCCTAAAGTCATCGGGCTGGTTGTGAGGCACTCAGAGTCCCCGAGCCCCTCGGCTGGACCGCCCAGGCCTCTGCTCCTGGCGGGAGGCTCACAGGCAGCGGGAGGAAGCGAAGCAAGACGGGGACCCTTCCCTCACCGTCCCCGTGTCCTCGTGTCCCCTGGGCGTTGCCGGGGACCCCGTGCAGCTCACCTCGGTGAGCGGGACCCAGGCAGTGGGACGGGCGCGGGTCCTGAGGGCAGGGGGTTGGCGCCACTTCCTGGGCGAGCGGGAGCGGCCGCGGGTGAGCCGGGCCAGGGCCTCCTGCTACCCTGTGTCGGCCGACGGCAGGCGCGACGTGAACAAGCTCACGCCTTTCACAGGCTGTGCCCGGTGGGCCCGAGCGGGAGCCAGCTGGATGCAGGGCGACCCCCGAATGGTATCGGAGCTTGGAGGTGGCCCGTGGGGTGGCCGATGTCTTCGGTGTTCTCTGGCTTCATCCCCGACGCTTGCGGACAGTCAGCTTTGCCCTCAACACACTCCCCGGCTCAGGAACAAACCGCCGCCTCTCTCCTGGTCCCGCCCGCTGTCCTCCCGAGGTGACTTGTTTGGGTGGGCGCCGGGTGCTGGGCCCCTCAGGGTGACCAGGGGGTTAAGGAGGAGTTAGCAAGGGAACCCTGACTGTGAACTCGGGTTTTAAGGGCTGCCGAGCCAAGGAAACGCTGCCTCTTTCGTGTAAGGGGATCCGGACCCTGGAAGGGCCCAGGTCCGCCCCCCGCCCCCGGCCCAGGGAAGATTGAAGGAGCCCGTGTGGCACAGGGACCTGGGCTGCCCGACTTTGTCCCACGGGTGATAGGGAGCTGCTGAAGGTTTAGGGCAAGGAGTGGTTTCAACGTGGTGCTTGAAGAAAACGGGTCGACCTGGTGATGCCGGGTGTTGGCAGGGACGGCCTGGCAGGGACGGTCCTCGCCGTGAGACCTGGAACTGCAGGGCGGAGGCTCGGGAATGGAGGCGGCGGGAGGCCTGAGGGGATCAGGGGGGCGCCCAGGCTCCGCGCGGGCGCGTGGGGACCGCGCTGTGTGAGGAGCGGCTGCCGGCTGGCGGCTCCGGCTGCGTTGGAGTCGTCCTGCCCTTGGGCCGGCTGGATCCGTCCTTGAAGCTTTGCCTTCAGGCTGAAAGGAGCACAGCCGCCCCTCCTCCCCCTCCACAGAGGGGCTTTCAGGCTCCCAGGTGGGAAATAAGTGCCCTTCACCGCTCCCTGCGTGACGTGGCGCCGGGGGCTGTGGCGAGGCAGGGGCCTGCGCGTGTGCGTGCGTGATGCGTGTACACAATGTGGGCACCCGCACACTCACAGAGGCTACGTGGGACCTGGGGTTTCTCTGGACCAAGTTTAGATTTTTAGCTCAGATTCTATGGAGATGAACTTGGCCGTATGGAAATGTTGGTTCCACATAAAAAATCTGCTTTGGGAGAAGACTGTGTGTGTACGTGTGTGTGTGGTGTGTGTGTGTATATGTGTGCACGTGTGTGTGCATGCATGCACACGTGTGTAGTACATGCATACGTGCAGCATGCGTACTCATATGCGTGTGTGTGTATGTGTGTATGTACATGTGTGTAGTGTATATATGTGTGCATGCGTGTATATATGTGTATGCATGTGTGTGCGTGTGTGTATATGTGCACATGTGTGGGGGGGAGTGGGTGTGAGGCAGAGGGGGGCACATAGAGAACACTGCGGGGACACATGCCCGTGGGGAAGCAGGTGGCCTGAGGAGGGGACTGAATGCGGGAAGCGACCCGGCTGCAGCTGCCCCCCCCCCCAGGCTCGGCAGGCACTTAAGAAATTCCTTCTGATTGCGCTCGCGCCAGCCCCCCTCGCCCGGATGGGATGAGCACGGAGCAAGCTCTCTGCCTAATGAGAATTTAAACGTTCGACTTGGGCGGAGGCGCGAGCCCGCAGTCTCAGCGTGACACACATTGCCAAGTGCTCAGCGGTAACAAGAAGCGACCGGGGCCGGCCCTCCTCCCTCCTGAGTCCCCCACGCAAAACCCAAGCCATGCAAAGCTCCCCGGGACGGCAATCACAGCGTCATGGCGATAGAGGCCTTCTCGCTCAGGGGCCCCCGGCTCACTGAGTCCCAGGGCGTTAGCTGAGCGTCTCCAGGGTGTGTGCGCGGGGGGGGGGTGGAGGCCAGGGGCGCGCACCCCTGGGAGACTGGCTTTCTGCAGTGTTGACCCACAGGACAGCTCGGAGCCTGCGGGGCGGTCTGGGGCTCACGTCTGCCACCGCTGAGCTGTGCGACCTTGAGCAGATGCCGTAACCTCCCCGAGCCTCCGCGTTCACATCTGTGAAATGGGAGCGACAGTTAGACCTGCCCCTTGGGGATCTTGTGAGAATTCAAGGAGCAATAATGAGCCATGGCCTGTTTGCTCAGTGGTTAGAGTGTCAGCCCGCAAGTCCCGGGTTCAATCCAGCCGAGGGGATGTACCTCGGCTGCAGGTTCAATCCCCAGGCCCGGTTGGGGCAAGTGCAGGAGGCAACCAATCGATACGTCTCTCTCCCATCGATGCCTCTCTCTCTCTCCCCCTCTCCCCTTGGGTGAGGAGTGAAAAAAAAGGAGCGATAGGCAGAAAAGCCCCAGCTCCAGCTCCGTAGTCACTCACCGGACTCAGCTGACAGCCCCTCCGAGCCTGGAGCAGAGGCCTCGAGTGCCGGGCACAGGCGCTTGGCTCCCCTGGAGCGACTTTCAGGAGCATTTGTGAGCGATTTCACAGGGCTTCCCGCACCTCACCCCAAGTTGCCTTGTTCTGATGTTTTATCAGTTCAAGCTCCTGACGAATCTCAAACCGTGCGCCGTCCTCCACGTCTACAGAATAAAGGCCGCGGGCGCTCGGAGAGGGGCTGTGGGGCGCAGGGGGGCCCGTGGGCAGGAGAAGAGCCGGGTGGGGACCTGGAGGGGCTGCGCCTCTGAGCAGACTCCCGCCCGGCCCCTGGCCGTCGACCCAGACGCCCTCTGCCTGTTCCCGCAGGCCTTTCTCTTCCCAAACCCGCCCCCTCACCGCCCTGAGTGCCTCCGCCTTCCGCACGCGCGCTCGGCGCAGACGAGCAAGGCTGCTGGGGAGTCTGTTCCTCAGTTTCCCTCCTGTTTGGGTCCCTGTCCCGAGCTGGCTGCACGGCAAGACCTTGTGTTCCTGCTGGTTGTACCAGGACCACAAACCCTACCAACGACCCCCGGCATTCACAGAGGCTCCGCGCAGGACCCCACGTGTGGCTCCGTTGGCTGAGCGTCTTCCGGCTCGATTCCCGGTCAGGGCACACGCCCGGGTTGCGGGCTCGATGCCGGCGGGGGGCGTGCAGGAGGCGGCTCTCGATGTTTCTCTCTCTCCGTCTCCCTTCCTCTCTCTCTAAAATAAAAAAAAAAAACATATTGAAATTGCGGAAATAAACTAGAGCGTCCTCTTAGACCCTCCCCCCGGCCGCCCGGGATGTTAACCTCTTACGTGACCACAGTAGGGTCACCGAGACCAAGAAGTTAACGCTAACACGACACCAGAGCTCCACGCCGGACCTTGTCTGAGCGGCTCCAGTTTGCCCGCTGACGCTCCTTTTCGGATCCAGGGTCCCACAGGACATTCGATTGTGGGGTGAGTCTCATGGGCCCCACGTAACGGCGGCCACGTGCTTCTCACCGACGGATTCAGATCCCTGTAGCTGCCCGTGGGGGCCTCTGAATCTGTGTCTTGATCCCAGAATTTCAGGCGCAGAGGTCGGGTTGAACACTTGCAGGAAAATTTAACCCGTGGAGTGCTTAGCTGCCCTGAAACCTGCAACAGGCCACTCTCCCCTTGAAGCATTTTTCTGCTCAGTTTTTGACAAAATCTGGTTTTTTCCAAAACAAATAACCTTGAGCCTGCTGTCCTGCTCCCCCGAAGGCGAGACACGGCAGGGGGCCTTCAGAATAGACCCATAAGCGGCCGCCCCCCACGTCCCCGGGGCCTGCACTGCGCAGGGGCCAGGCCTGACTGTCAGGGGGGCCCCTGGAGCTTTTCACGAAAGACACCGCGGAAAACAGAAACGGAGGCGCCGACGGCAATGCTCCCTGACTTGCTTTAAAGTGTGAAAATAAAAGAGAGAGATGCACTTCTTTTTCCTTAAAGAAAACGAATTATTCTTTGCGAGTTAGTCAATCTCTTGGGTGCGCCGTGTGGAAAATTAGATTTTAATGGCTTTGAAATTGAGGTCCCACGTGTCAATAGTAGTGGCTACTTGAAGTAAAATGACAAATCTATTAGAAGAAAATCAAACATTCTGTTGCTGATCAGCGAGGCAGGCGGAGGACGGCGAGCGTTTCCTCGGGCGATGCCTGGGCCCAGGATGCAGCAGAGACACCGCATTCCCGCCCGGGGTGCGGGGCCCTGGGGAGAGGGTCGCCGTGGGCGTCCTGACTCCCCCGGGTCGGGAAGGTTCCTGGTTTTCAACCGCAAGACGGGTGTTCGCTGCGATCACCCTAAGGCTGCATCGGAGGCGCTTTTTGCTCCCGAGCTGCCCTCCCACAGTCGCCCCGTCTCCTTCGGCTGAGGCCCGTGCTCCTGCCCAGAGCCTCGCGCTCCCGGGGGGTGAGAGGCTGGCAAAGCTGCCGCGTGCGGGAGCCAAGCCTGAATTTCGCCTCGTGTCCCCGACTCAGAGCCTTGTTTTCCAGCACCTCGCAGACACGACTGCGCACACCGGGCGGGAGGTCATCCGATCGCTAGCGAGGCCGTGGCTCCCCCAGGCCCCTCGGCGGCACGTGCTCTGCGGGCCCCAGGGGCTGGGTGCCGTTGCAGGGGGTGGGAATGCAAAGGGGGGGCCTAACCCTCCTGGGGCTGATGGGCTGGTGAGAGGGAGACACAAATGAAAATGTGCACGACTCCCCGGTTGGTGCGAAGGGGTACCGGCAACACGGCTGGTGTGGTTTGCGGGGAGCGCCCCGGATCCGCTGAAGACGCCCAGGAGTCAGGCAGGAGGACGTTCTGGGAAACGGCTGGGGCCCAGGCCTTTCGGGGTCACATTCACCATCTCCCCGGAGCGCTCTCCCGCTGAGCAGACTGCGGAACCGGGAAGTGGCCGGGCTGGTCCCTGTGTCACACAGCTGCGTGGGGACGGGGCAGCTTTGCCCGCCCATCCCCGGGTTCTCAGTCAGAAACAGGCTTCGTAAGAAGCCTTTGCTATTCTTAGTCTGGGGGGGCAGGAAGAGGGCACTGTAAATGCCCAGGACCCTATAAGGCAAAGCAGACCTGTCAGGGGATTTGAAGGTGGGGTGACTTTTGGAAGAGCCCAGGTGTGGGGTGCAGAGAGCTGCCCCAGTGGGACAGTGTCCTTGCTTTGTCTGAGGACTTCGTTCATGTTCAGGTCCTGTCCTGTGCAACTCCTAATTGAAGGGTCCCGGGTTCGATTCCGGTGAAGGACATGTACCTGGTTTGCAGGGTCGATCCCCGGCCCCGGTTGGGGTGTGTGCCGGAGGCAACCAATCCTCGTGTCTCTCTCACATCAATGTTCCTCCCCCCCCCCCCTTCCACTCTCTCTGGAAAAAATATCCTTGGGTGAAGGTTAAGTAAAAAATCTGAAAATGAGCTTCCCCTGGACTCTCGGACGCTGCTGAGCGGCAGAGGCCGGGCTGCTTTCCTATGGAAGATGGGAGCCTGGTGCCCGGTTTGGTTCTAGAAGGGAAGCTGCCTGAATGAATTGTCTGAGCCGCGGTTTTGTAAAAAGCGGCCGCCCCCTCCCTGGGAGGCACCGAACTGAAGGCAGCAGTTGGAGAAGATTTCCCTCTAACCTTTTTACTAATTAAAACACAGCCAATGCCAATTAAAACACCTCAAGAGCTGCTCCTGCTTTTTTGTTTATCCACAGATGGGGAAACGCAGGGAAATGAACTGGAAACTGTGCTCGGTTGGCCCTTTGTTCCCAGGGACACGGAGCTCCGTCTTTGCCGAGAGGCGGGGGCCCAGAGCAAGGCCAGCACTGGGACGAAGGCAGTGACGCTCGTCACTCACGGCCACTCTGCCACGTGCAGGCGCTGGGGTGGGGTAAGGACTCAGGTAGACGCAAGGTTTAGGGCGACCCACCTTCCCTGGGTGTTTGTGAACACCCGCCCCAGGTCTTTTCTGAGCCGGACGGAGGCGTTTCAGCCCAGGGAGAAAAGGTATGTGTCTGAATGAGGGCAAAAAGCCCATGGTCAGAAAAGCAGCAGGGATGGTTGTCACCAGCTCTTCTGTAAGCCCCTGCGACCTCCAGCCATCGCCTCCTTACTGGACGTTCTGTCCTGGGCATGTGGACTCAGAGGGATGTTGGTCCCAATACCGACCAGGCTCACAGGGGGATTTCATAAGGCGGCATAGCTTTTGATGAATTAATGTAAATATTGATGGCAAATTTATGGGAATCCCCTGGGAGCGTGTAGAAAAATGTCTTTTTTTATAGGGAGATGTCCTCTTTTAATTAAAGAAATGTAGTTAAGGTCCAGGGCCATGGACAGAGTTCATCATGTGTCCACTACCTGGTGGTGACGGGCTGGAAGGTGGGCTGGGAAAGATGTGGGTCTAATCTTCCACCTGTGGGAAATGGTGCTGGGCTCAGTTAGTGATGCCTGTCAAGGGGGAGGGTGGGAAACGGTGCTGGGCTCAGTTAGTGATGCCTGTCAAGGGCAGAGCATGGGAAACGGTGCTGGGCTCAGTTAGTGATGCCTGTCAAGGGCAGAGCATGGGAAACGGTGCTGGGCTCAGTTAGTGATGCCTGTCAAGGGGGAGGGTGGGAAACGGTGCTGGGCTCAGTTAGTGATGCCTGTCAAGGGGGAGGGTGGGAAACGGTGCTGGGCTCAGTTAGTGATGCCTGTCAAGGGGGAGGGTGGGAAACGGTGCTGGGCTCAGTTAGTGATGCCTGTCAAGGGCAGAGCATGGGAAACGGTGCTGTGCTCAGTTAGTGATGTCTGTCAAGGGCAGAGCATGGGAAACGGTGCTGTGCTCAGTTAGTGATGTCTGTCAAGGGCAGAGCATGGGAAACGGTGCTGGGCTCAGTTAGTGATGTCTGTCAAGGGCAGAGCATGGGAAACGGTGCTGGGCTCAGTTAGCGATGCCCGTCAAGGGGGAATGGGAGATGCTAGTTCATAGGGGGACGGTTTGCTGCACCTGACCTAGAGGCCTGGGCTGATTTTTTTGCAAAGAAAAGAAAATCCCCTCTATTTTCGCTTCACCGGGAACATACCCTGACCACCTGGCAAGAGGTCACTATCCTTTCTAAGAAGGTTGTCACCTTCCAGAATGTTCAGTCAGCAAATGCAAGCACATAAAGTGGTGGTCAGCATGTGGGCTGGGGGTCCCCTCCTGAGGCTTTATGAAGGGGCCTGAGAGCCAGGTGAGAAAGCGGATGCAGGCCAAGAGAGGTGAACAAGAAACCCCACATTCGTCCACTGCAGTGAAGACGCAGAACAGGCCTGGAGAGCCGCAGGCGTTCAGATGTTTTATTCTGCTTATTGCAAAACAAGAGCAAAACTTCTGCATGTGTTGCAACCTTCTGCATGTGTCGTCTCCCAGCAGCAGAGGACACTCCGGCCCTCACGAGGAAGCTGACTTTCTAATAACGGGGTGACTCAGAGCCTCTGGTCCTCCCCGACTTATACCAAGGTGATCACCAAGTGTCGGTGTTTTAAATATTTATAAAGACGCAGAGAAGCTGCTAATGGCTGCATCAGCTTCCCCTGGCAGGTGATGACAACATGTTTAGTGAACACAGATTCTGCTAAACACACAATGACAGACAGTGTTGTGACAGGGACTGCGACTGAGAACACACGGTGGAACTCCGGCGATCCAGAGCAGCGTTGCCTTGGCCTCCGTCAGAGACGCAGGTTGGCCAGAGAGCCATCGCCTCACCTCACTGTTGGAGACCGTGCCCGGTGTGGACGCTTGTGACAAGGACGCCCACGCAGAAAGCGGAGGGTCAGGGAGACCCACGCCTTCGGAGTCTGACCGTGGAGAGAATGACCCTCATGACTGGGGGCTCCGCCGAAATGGATGGAGGACGCTTCTCCCTCACCTGGGGCTTATGCAAGTGGGGTTGGGTGAGGGGTTCCTCTGAGCATTCTGTGCTGGCTGGGGGTGGGCTGTGGTCTGGGGATGGAACCTCGGGGTCGCCTGTCTCTCTGCCGACAGAACCCTGACACGGGGTGGGTGAGAAGGGCACGGGGAGCCAGCGGGCGATGCCACTGTTGCTGCAGGCCTCCACGGGCAGCTTCTGAGAGGCCCTGGCGGGTTGGCACCCGGGCCTTGCTGTCCCTGCCAGCCCAGTCCCTTCACCCGATTCGACATCAACCCTGTGCCCACGCCCAAGAAAAACAAAGGGAGGTGCTTTGCTCCCTGCCAGCACCGTCAGCCTTGCTGTGGTCGCTCGTTGACATGGTTTGTCTGAACCGACCTGCGTGGCCGTCTCACCCTGATCACACAGGGGGGCAGGATCGGGGCACGCTGGCCGGCGGGCTGGCCTAAGGCGTCACTGTCATCTGTTCTACTCCAGCTGAGCCTGGACGCGCCTTTTTGTTTTAGGTCCCTTTTTGTGTCTCTCCCCAGAGAGTGTGAGTGGGTTGTGTGTGTGTGTAAGTGGTGTGTCTGAGTGTGTGAGCGTGCGAGTGGGTGAGTGTGCGCTCGAGGGCGGGGCTCCGGGTCAGGCAGGCTCCTCATGGGCCCCTTGACACTCATGAATGTCATTGGCCCCGAGGCCCTGTCTGTTCGCGATGCCCGGAATTCTCCTTCTGGACTTTAGGGAAGAGGGATCAATGCTTTTACACGTTGAATTGTGCCAACCATACGCATTTTATTAATTTATGGAAATGTCGGGGCGCTTTAACTATGATGCTGAGCTCCCGTCCTCCGATAAATGGCTTAATTTCCTTCCAAGGCCGAAGCGCTCGGTGTTCTCGGCCGACCAATTCCGCTCAGGGCACTCTAATGCTTTCTGTCTCCTCGGAGGACACATACTTCACCGGGATGACTCCGGGGTAACGACACCCAAAGCCCATTTCTAATGACTGTCACGGTCTGGGCAGAACGCATCCCATATATTAAGGCTGGTGCCTCTCGCCGGGCCGGGCGAGTCCTCGCGGGGACAGATGACCTTTTCTCCTGAGCTTCCCTCTGCTGTGACACAGGGAGAAATATCTCCCGGTGCAACGCCGGGGTCGAGTACGGCCCCTGCCGGTGGGAAACTGGCCCTGGTCCCAGCACAGTGGACAAATCAAAATACACAGGCCCAGCTGCAGGCGGAGCCAAAGGCTGTTAGAAATACCAGCAAACGCACCTGGGGGCAGCAGACTTTACCCCAGACCCGAGGAAGCTCGGGCGTCAGTGTTTAAATTTAAATTTCCATCCGTAACGTGGAATTCTCGCTCTAGCGGACCCCTCCCACTTGGAGCCCGCAGGCCCCGTGAAACCTGGGTCTGGCCCGGGGAGGTGACGTCCGGAGGGCACCGACGTCCCCCTGTGCGCGGATTGGCAGCCTGGCCGAGAGGAGTGAAGCAGGGACAGTGCGGAAGGGCGGCCGGCAGCCCCAAATATGCCGCTTTAGCATAAGGATTCTTTTGAGGAGAAGCACATCCAAGAAAAGCTCTCTGCCCTTCCAAATCCACCCCAAAATAGGACATTTACAAGGTGTCCCCCGCCCCTCGAGACCAGGAAGGACAGGCGTGAGTCACTGCCGACAACGCCGGGCCCCCGTCATCTCCGGAGACAGCTCCAGGTGACCGCGGGCGCCCCAGGTGTTCGTGGCTGGGACCCTCTCTCCTCCTGCGACAGTGCAAACGGGGTAACGACGCAGCTCTTGCACCCGCGGGGGCTCTGCGCCTGCCCCTCCTCTGACCCCCCACCTTCTCGCCGTTGCCTTGTCACAGGCTCTTTGCTTCTGCCCGGCGGGGGTCAGGATGACGGCCCGGCGCTGACGGCCCCGAGCTCCTGCTCTCTCTGCTGCCTCCGGTCCCGGGGAAACGAGGGTGCACCTCGCTGACCCCCAAACCTTCGAGCCCTGATAGTCTTTCCAGAAAGTCACTCCGTTCAAGCCCCAGAGGTGGGCCTGTTTCCGGAGCATGACTTGGGCACGGACTCTGCCGGGCCAGCCGCCCGGATCCTTTCCCGCCGACCGTCGGCTCCTGAGCAGCCCGCTCGGCGCCGGGACACGGACCGGCCGGCTCTGGGGCGGGTTCCCAGAGCCCCACCCGGGGCGCACAGGCCCGCGTCCCCAGCGAGCGCCCCCGGGGCTCCCCTGCGAGGACGAAACCGAGGTCCTGGCTTCTCCGCAGGCTCCAGGGAACAAACTGAGAAAACCCGAGGGCGCGGATGAGCCGGCTTCCTTCACACGGAGCCTGGAGGGGGGGCTCGGGCCTTACTTGGCTGATATCCAGAACTTTCGGCCGAATGTATGTATCTCTATTACTCCCTCTAAAAATTGCCCACCTGGGGCTTTGGCGTTTCCACAGAGCCCGTCCGTGCTAACTGCTCAGCCTCCCAGTTCCCCACGGCTCGTCCGTGGGGACGTCGGGCCTTCGGAAACATTTCCCATCTATAACCTGCGGGAGGGTCCTGGCGGGAACACGACAGGCCGCTGCCCCCGTCCCCACTCAACAGCGGGAATAGAGACGACACCCGCTTGAGAAATATTTTTATTTCTTCCCCGCAGCCATAGTCAGACGCCACCTGTGACGCTCACCCTTTGTCTCGTCTGCGGGATTTATGTGGGTTCCGGGAGGGCGGCTCCGTGTTCCCCTCCAGCCGGGCGTTTATGGGTCCCTTCCTCAGGCGTGAAGGCCTTGCCTTTGGGTTTAGCTACCAAAATATTTATCCCTAAAATCGGTGCTCGATGCCAGGAGCAACGCCGTGCCAGAGGTCCCCCTAAAGATACATCTTCCCGGCTTTTTAATTGATCAAACAATACGTGGACGCTATCTCCTTCTGGGTGTTTTTATAAAATGCGCGCTTACGACAGGATGTTTGCAGGATTTGGAGAAACGGAACGAGAGGGGAAACAACAACACTGCCGACGTCCTGACCGAACGCCACCGACGGTAACAAGGGACATACACGTAATTAAACGCCGGAGTTCTCCTGCTGTGGGGTTACCATTCTTTTTAAATTATAAGCTAACGTAGCGTCTCAAGCTCCCATCACAGAACAAGGCGCCACAGGCCCGGTGGCTTAAACCACAGACGTTTATTCCTCCTGGGTCTGGAGGCTGGAAGTCGGACGCCATCGGGCCGGGCTCTGGGCGGGGCCTCTGCTGGTTCCCAGGTGGGCACCTTCCAGCCGCGTCTTGGCGTCTCTCCGGCGGGCGTCTCTTCTTAGAAGGGCACTAATCCCATCACGGGCCCCAGCCTCGTGGTCCCGTCAAACTAGTCACCACCCGAAGGCGTCATCTCCTGTGACTGGTAGCACTGGGGTGTCCCCTGGTGGAAGTGGGGGGGGTCCCCTTCCCCACTGGGTTCTCAGGGTCGGGTCCTTACGCTATCTCGAGACTCGCACGGGAGAATGACTGATTTTTATTTGTGTCCCTTAATCCGGTCCTGGAAGAGGCGCAGGTGGGGATTCATCAGAGCTAAAATCAGAGCCAGGGGCCAGAGTTTCCGTTCCCCGGTGGATCTGGGTCCCGGACAGTATTAGGCTAGTTACAGTCCGTTTGTCCACTGTGTGTGGGGTCCACGTGGCCCGCGGCCAGGAAGCAGGAGCGAGGACAGATCCCCACAAGCCAGGCGTGCAAGAGGCAAGAGAGCAGAGGGGACTCCTTTGCTTAGGAGCGTATGTGCCTCAGGTCTCCCCACGGGCCAGCTCTGGCCAACGACCTGTTCCCAGGTGGGACTGACAGCCAAGGACCTTCCCTACGGCGCCCACACTTTACGGGGCCTGCCAGCGCTCTAACCACCGAGGCACACGGCCAGGGCCTGCCTGGCACCCTTTAGCCACTGAACCATTGGATGGAAGCCTCTAACGTTTTACTATTTTAAATAAAGATGCTAATGCATTTCGCGCATCCAGAAGGACGTTGGTCATTTTAGCCCTAAACCAACTGGGCTCGGGCCACGCCCGCCCCTCCCGCCGGGAAAGAGCCTCGGTCCCAGCAGGAAGAATGGGAGCCAGGTTCCCCCCGCGTCCCTCCAGCTCAGCCCGTGATCAATGCGGTCGCCGGCTGCAGCCCAAAGTGTCGAAGCCTCTCGCCAGGTGATCAGTCAGGCAGCGAAAACATCGCGGAGGGAGCTGGGCTCCCCGCCGGGCCTGCGCCAGCAGCCGCAGTGAGAGCAGCAGGACTGGCTTGGTTTGTGCAGTGAGGACGCTGGGGGCGGACTGTGGGATCCGACAGATAGAAGGCCGTTTTGCTACGCACGGGCCTGCTTTTCTAAAAAAATATGTTTTTGTTGATTTCAGAGCAAGGAAAGGGAGAGGGAGAGAGAGAGAAACATCAATGATGAGACAGCCGTTGATCGGCTGCCTCCTGCAGGCCCCCGCTGGGGACGGGGCCCATGTGCTCTGAGCCGCGTTGGCCGGGCACATGCGCCCGCTTTGAATAAGTACAGCCCGTGGTCGGTCTGCCCTGGCGCGGCGCCTGCAGCCACAAGGACACAGCAAGGACGTGGCCCAGTCCCCGTGGCTCACGGAGCAGCCGGGACAGACACACGCCTGGGAACTGGGCGCTTTGCCTGGCAGCGGCCCTGTCCTCTCGTTCACGGGTCCTGGCCAGAAGCGTTCCTACTGATTTTCGCTCCCTCTCCTCTACGAGTCCTGACGACACGGCCGATTCATTCACGTCTAGAACATACCTGTCTCGGTGGCCTCGGCCGCGGCCTCCCGGGCGATCAGATTTTGCCCCGTCCGTTCTCTCAGCTATTTCACAGCTGTGTGCGAACTGCAGGCAGTAAATGTTATTCTGCCTGGTGGTGGTGTGAAGGGACTTCCCCCCCCTTTGAAAACACAGATCTGTCTCTATTTATAAATCCTCTCGGCGTGACTTTGCTGGATGTAAACGTGAGCCGTTTCGATTTTCCCTTGAGCTGGTTGCGACACGGGCCTGGCCCCGCGTATGGTCCGAGTGAAACAAACCTTTCACGGGCGGTCACTTCTGTATCTGGCTGCCAGACGTGATCTTGCCTTTCTCTGAAAATTACCTTCGGACGCATTCAACAAACAGTCGTTGAAGAGCAGCCGTGGACCCAGGCCCGTGCCGGGGACCAGACTACAAGGGTGTGCAGGGCCCGTCCCCGCTCAGCAGGCGCTGAGTGTCCCGCGGGGTGGAGGAGGCGGGGACGGCGCAGCGACCCCCCCAGCGCCTGCAGCCCGCGGCCTGCCTCTGACCCCTCGGAGCCCAGCGGGGTGCGAGGCCGCCCTTTGTCCTGAGCCGATGTCCTCCGTGTCTGACACGAGCCAGGGCTGTGGTGGCCGTGGTCGCGTGGAATGCACGTAGTTATTGAGCATATTGCTTTCAGAGTAGCTTATGGTGAAGGAAACCATTGCACGCTCATCACAGAAACTCTGGAAAGTCCAGAGAGGCACGAAAATAAGTTGCCCAGGATTCTGCCCTCACGATGCAGAAAACCTGCGGGCTCTCACCCCCGAGCCAACAGAGGAGCACCCGGGACTTGCAGGAGGTGCTGACCCCCCTCTAATCGGACAAACGCTGAGCGAGGAGCTGAGCTTGGTGTCTCCCAAGTGATGGCCGCACAGAGCCAGCCGTGGGCCGGCCGAGCACGCGGCCTTCGGGGCCCACGACGCGCGTGTGTGGAAGACGTTTGCCAGTGTCTATGGCACTGTGAGAGTGGACATGAAAATGCCCAAACTGTGAACGGGCACCTGCCCAGGTGCCACCGGTACAGCCAGGGACACACGCCCAAGTTCAGATGAGTGGGTGTGTGGGGGGATCAGTTCCCAGCTTATCCTGAGCTCATTACCCAAAGTGCAGTATTGGGAGGGACCCCGATACCTCAAACTTTAGCACCGAGCACATCTGAACGCACATTTTATTTTTTTAATCTTCACCTGAGGATATATTTTCCGTGGATTTATTTTCAGAGAGAGAGTGGAAGCGGGGGGAGCGGGGGGAGAGAGAAACATCGATGTGACAGACAGATCGACGGGCGGCCTCCTGCACGTGCTCTGGCCGGGGCCGGGGATCGAACCTGCAACCCAGGGACGTGCCCTTGACCGGGAATCGAACCCGAGGCCCTTCGGTGCTCAGGCCGACGCTCTCACCACTGAGCCACGCCGGCCAGGGCTGCTGCTGTAATTTTTAAAGATTCACCACCAAGTTAAAGAAGTTCCCTTCTCTTAGCTTGTTTCAAACTTTTGTCGGGAACCGACATTAGACGTTACCAAAAGTCGGGGATTTTTGTTTTGTTCTGTTTTTTCTGCATCTGTTGAGATGGTCGCAGGATCATCCGATAACCTGAGAACGTGGGAAACCGTGGGGCGACTTCGGAGCGGGGACGGACGCTGCCTCCCTGACACTAGCCCGCGGTGCCCACGGATCACGGACGCTGGGCGGCGCTGGGTTCAGTCTGCTCGGTGGGTTAGGGTGTCCTAGGGGACTCGGGGACGGTCCTTTCCTTCTGCTCTTTTGGCCAGATGTTGAAATTAAGGCTGTGTTAGGCTCACCAAGTGAGCTGGGGACCATTTTATCTTGTCCTATATTTTTTAAAAATGTGGCGTTATTTGCCCCTCGAGCGCCTGGCGGGGAGCCTGTTCCTTTGCCTGAATGTTTCCACGTATCGGAGCCGCTGTGCTCGTCCCATGTGCTCAGCGTTCAGGCCGCATGTATCTCTGGTTCGTGCCTCTTTCTTTTTCTAGATCCGTCTTTTCAAAGGGTCATCGATTTTATTCAACTTATTAAAGAAGCTGTGTTTTTAAGCTTCGCCTCATCTCTATGTTTATTTTCTATATTTTAATTTTTTCCTGTTATCGTTATGAACTTACCTCGACTTATTTTATATTTTTATTTCTCTGCCATCGTCAGACGAAACATTTTCTCATTCGTTGTGAGACTTTCCCCCCTGACGCCGGCACCGGAGGGCATTTTCGCTGCCCCGCTGTGATGTGCTGTGTATTATTTTTACTCCCTTCCTAGTCTACATTTGTTCTAATTTCTATTTGGACTCATCCTATGGCTAACGTGTTATTTATAAGTGTGTTTCTTGATTCCCAGACACATATAATTTTTTATAGCTATCTTTGGAAATTAAGTTCTCACTCATTTTTATCGGCGCGCGTGCTCTGTGTGGCGACCAGCCTTTGCCGTTCGGAGCCGGCTGACCGCTCGGCGTGTCCGCGGAGACTCGTTATTCTCTTAACTAGAGATTCCCATTGCCCCTGAGGTCAAGTTTTGTAGAATCAGCTGATTCAAATCTACTCTATACAGATTTTTCCAGATGATCCTATCAAGTCCCAGCTGAAGTGTTAAAAATACCCCAAATCATTTTCTCTCTCTCTTCTGGCTTATTTGCTAATTTTGCCGTATGCACTGCGACCGGCGCCACTAGACGGTGTCCACGTAGAACCCGGTGCCTCGGGCCCATCAGGTCGACACCGCTCGGAGGACCCTCGTCCCCGGGGGATGGCTCCGTCCTCAAGCCCCGCTCGCCGGACAGAGACAGCGATTCCAGCTTTGACGTGTTTGTCTTTGTTAATTACGTTTCTTCTGCCTTTTTACTTTTAATCTCACCGTGACCTTCGCTTTCAGCTGTGTGACTTGTGAACAGCGACGGGGACCATGTTTCCTTCACGTGGATGGCAATTCCTGATATATTTGCGTTCATTTCATACGCCGTTCCTTCCTACTTTCTACCTCTTCTGACATTTCCTTTCCTCTTGCCCTTCTTTTTTTTTAATACCGTATTCTGAACTGACGTGTTTTCTTGTCTCCCCCCCATACTTTGGAAGTTAATGCTTTATCTCTACTTGAGTGGTTGCTATAGAAATGATGACGCACTTATTTAAATTCCCCAATTTTAAAAAAGTATCGATGGCTTTTAACCCTGTCATCTCAGGCCACACAGTAGCCCAGAAGCCTCAGACCCAAGGATGTCTTATATGTTACACATTGTATCGAACTATAGTTTTAATCCCACAAGATACAGTTATTACTTTCTACAGCCAATGATATATATTGACCACATTTTTTGCTCTTGCATTTTATTTCATCTTGCATTTTAGACCAACCCCCTCCCGGAGTTATTTTTTGTGTTACAAACTAGTCCTGTAAAGATGCCTTTAGTAAGACTTTGCGGAGGTGAATTTTGTTTCTTTTCTTTCTGAAATTGTCACTCTTTCGTGTCATCCTTGAAGCATGTTTATCCCGTGTGTCATGTTCCATGTGCGCAGGTGTCGCCGTTGGGAGATACTAACCGTGACCTTGGGGCCCCAGTGTCGCTGTGAAAAGACCTCTCACTCTCGCTCTTGCCCCGCCGAGGTCCTCTGCTTTCCTCTCTGGCTAGTTCAAGGTTTTCTCTTTGTCTTTGGTTTTGCCTTCACGTGTGTCTTGTCTGATAGTAACATAGTGGCACCAGCTCCGATTCCTTCATATTTTTCAGCTCTACGTTCTTCTACCAGGTGTGTTTCATCACAGGCGTCTGCTTCCGCCTGTGTCAGTCAGGTGACTCTAGGGTAAAATCGGCCCCTAAGTCCCCGGGACTTAACACAAGTTCCTCTCTCTCTCATTTACACCCTTCGATCACCTGAGTCTCTGCTCCGTCATCCCCACGTCGGGAACCCAGCCTGGCGGGTGGGCTCTCTGGCCAGCAGGGCGGTGAGTGAGGTGGAGGGCACAGGGCTTCAGCGCATGCCGGTCCCCAAGGCTTTCAACCGAACGTGACGCACATCATGCGGCTAACCCACCACTGGCCAGTGCTAGTCACACAACCGCGACTTAGCTCAACACGACAGCTCATGTGCTCCTGTGGCAGGAAGAGGCACCGGGTATCTATCTGTAAACCATAATAAAAATCCATTTTCCCCGTTTCTGTGCTAACTCTCAGCGGAGAAGAGCATTGCCTGCCCTGGTATTTGCACACAGCTTGCTGCGTTGCCTTGGATCCAGCCTTTTCTGTACCCGAGTGCCGTGTGGAATTCATCCTGAGATGGAAAGAAGGAAACTGAGCGTGGAGCATAGTCAGGTTCCCAGGGTCTTCCTTGCACAGTAGCTCCTCCAGGCCGAGGTCACATTTTCTCTTGTGCCTGCTCCCTGGGGTCCAGCTTCCGGGGGGAGTCACCACCAGCAGAGCCCGTCTTCCTCCTTCCTCACTTTCTGTCCTGTTTCGGGGGGAACTTCACCTCCTGCTGGGAGAGTGGGAAGTACCTGTCCGCCTGATCCCAGAAGCACCCACGGGACAGAGCCTGCCGTCCGCCCCGCCGATAGAGCCCGAGGGCGCACAGGCCAGAGCTGCCAGCCACTGCCAGCCAAGCGAGCCTATTAAATTTTAGTGATGCCGTGGGGTTGCTCCACTGGATACGCCGTTCTACCCACTCTCCTTGGCTTTGAAAACAGAGAACTTTCTCCTTGCCTCCAGCAGAAGACTGGCTGTCAAATCGGGCTCTCGGCGCTGGTGTGAATTTTCTCCCCTCTACGCAGCATCCAGAGTCTGCAGCGAGAGCTCCTCACCAGATGTCGTTTTACATCAGGAGTCCCTGCAGACACGCACGCCCGGGAAACTCGGCCTCCTCGGGGCGTTCGGGATCCAATCTACAGAGCAATTTCCAGGAGCATTTCCACCCCGAGCCGCGGCATATGGCAGGTGCTCGAGGCAGCCTGAACGGCGGCCACGTCGACCTGAGCGCTCGTGCCCACAGCAGGGGGCGCTGTGTCCCCCGTGGATGTGTTGGGATGATAACCCTGAGGGTGGTGTCCTCGTGGCTTTGGGACAAGTGTGACCATGTCATCAGCAGGCCCCCTCCCGGTTGAGATTTCCTTACGTCGCTTCATCGAGGGCTCAGTAATCACCTGCAAGAGCCTCTCAGATGAGCCTTCTCTATGCTGTGACTTTAATTAAATGGAAATTCAGGTATTTGGTCTTTTCTCCCTGTTTGACCCACTGCTGGAACGAATGGCTACTAAGCACGAGTGGTGTTTACAAGAGACACCTAGAGCCCCCGACGGGCGGCGCTGGAGGGCCCTCCACATGGGGGACGAGAGGAGCAGGCTGAGGTGGACTCGGGACAGGGGCTGCACCCAAGCCTTCCCTCCTGCAAATATTTATGTGGATGGCTGCCGAGGTATCGGGATGGAGCAATTGCTGGCAGTCCCCTTCCTGCTTCAGAGGTGGCACAGAGCAGCCAGGACTCGAGCGGAAGCATACAGGACAGCGGGTTCCAAGAGCGGGAGAGGGCGCAGAGCTTTCTAAAGGGGGCCCGAGGGGCCCTGAGGGAGGTTGGAGGGAGAAGGCAGGGCGGAAGGATCCTGGGAGGAAGGTGAGGACCGTCAGCCCTGGCATGGGGCAGGCTGATGGATCATTGTAATTAGCCCTCAGAATTTTAATTAGAGAAGTGATATAAATAATCACCCAGCCCAGCTCCTGTAATGAGGCTCCGGTGTGCAGCTGCGGGGCAGGCTTTTGTTCGGTGCCTCTCGAAGAGCGGCTGTTAATTAGGCGTCTGTCTCGCTGGCAGCGGGTTTCAGGAGCAACATTTACACCCTGAAATGAGGCTCCTGGGAAGATGTAACCGGCAGGAGGGAAGGACGTGAAATGAGAACCCAGACGTCGGGAGGGGGAGGGGAGGGGAGGGGAGGGCAGGAGTTGGTTTGGTTGGCTTGGGTCAGTAAATCGTACGACACCACACAGGTGAGAAGTGGCAGAGGTGACGTTCGCACCCAGGTCTTTTTGACCCCCACACGCTACACTACTTCACACAGGCAGGTGCTCAACACTTCTGGGCCATCTGGTCACGGCTTTCCTCACAGCTGCTTGGGGTTGTGTCAAAGACAGACTTTACTGCCTGTCTCCTCTAAACCACGGAGATACCCCGAGCCTGCTGACGGGATGCTACGGGTTTCCTTCCTCTCCCGGATTTTACCTCCATCATTTCTCACTGTATTATGAGCTCAGAAATTTTCTGTAAATATTTCTCCAGATTTTCTCTTTGTTTTCAGCAAGAAAAATTGGCTCCAGCTTCCAAATCCATCACGTAAGGGAGAAGTCCTTGTTTAACTTTCTTTAAGCCAACGTGGGCCAGACATACTTTATTATGGACATACCATTTCCATGGACATTGTATTGATGTTGAGGACAGCAGTTCTGGGGAAAGGACGATGTCATTTATCTAGCATTTGCGATATACTTTCCGTGTGACATTTTTGGATAAAATTGATTCCAAAATATCCCAGTTACCATTTCAACTTTCTGAGAAAATGCTGAGCGTTATGAACGCTTTTTCTTAATGAACCAAGGCCCCCATAATTATTCGGCTTTTCACATTTTGATAATGATACATATTCATATTTACCAAGGTGGTGAGCCCTCCCCGCAGCTGTGCACTGGAGCTTCATTACAGGAGCTGGGCCAGGTGATTATTTTACAACTTGATAGCCTTAGTTGTTTCACTTTTGAAATGGTAGTTTTCTGAGGGGATGCTGTGGCTTTTTCATGCCCAATATTCATTGGGCACTTTCTTTGCTTCATGAATTGTCCCAAAGGTTCACCTTTATTCATTCAGTCCCAACAAAGGCCACTGCAACTGTGCTGTTATTATCGCCCCTGATTTTCAGGGAAACAGGTCCAGTAACGCACCTGGTCACATACCTGGTGGAAGGGAAGATGTTCACCCCTGACTCAGGTCCACACTGGGGTCAGCAGTGATTATTTGGAATGACTAGCCCCAAACAATCCATCATTTGTGTTTTTCAGGTGGTTAAGTTTTATTTTCTGGCCCCGCCCTCCATTGTTTCGAGGACATCATTGCATCTCTGGAAGTTGAGCACCCATAGGGTGAGTCCATTGAACCGCAGGTGGGGAGGGAGATGGGGGTGGAGGTAATAAGTTTGGGGGCAGCCGGGGTACATCCTGTGATGGAGACACAGACTTCGGTGCTGAACATCTGTTTCCCGCTCGAAGGGCTCTCCTTTGTTTGTATTTTCGCTTACTCCCTCATTTTTTTAGTGTAACAATCGTTATGTTGATTGCATTAAAAAACAGAAGATTAGGAGATAAGTTCTTTATTCTTTGTTTACCACGTCTGCATACACATTAGACTCTGTCTTTCTATTTGAAAGAAGAGTCCCCGCAGCCAAAACTTCAGATCTGAGGAGAGAGGTTTGTGAACAATGTCATGAAATGAAAACACCGACTAAGGGCTCTGCTAACAGCAGCCATCCAGCCCCCTGCCGCTGGTGTTTGTGTTGATTTCCAGG
This sequence comes from Miniopterus schreibersii, assembly GCF_964146895.1. Lineage (NCBI taxonomy): Eukaryota > Metazoa > Chordata > Mammalia > Chiroptera > Miniopteridae > Miniopterus > Miniopterus schreibersii. The sequence continues at coordinate 2,149,996 of NC_138109.1, read as the reverse complement.
GACTGGGGCGGGTCTCCAGGTATGTAGAGTCTGAGTTCTGTTTTCCTTTATGAAGGTAGAAGAAGGTCAGCTCTGCTCAGGGACATTCATCTTTCAGAACCTGGCTTTTTCATCTAACTCTGACCTCGTGGATTCAGGCTCTGCAGGGAGGTGAACATGTCAGTACTTTGGGGGAACATAAGCACATGCCCAATACATCATCTTCTTTTCTGTCAAGCACCTGACCTTGACACATTGTCTCCTTTTATGTCAAGCACCTGACCTTGACACATTGTCTCCTTTTATGTCAAGCACCTGACCTTGACACATTGTCTCTTTATGTCAAGCACCTGACCTTGACACATTGTCTCTTTTATGTCATCATCATCACCACCATCATTGTCGTTACCCGATACTTCTGAAAACACAATGGCAGGGCTGTGGGGTAAGAGTGAAAAATTGCGCGCGCGCGCGCGTGTGTGTGTGTTTGTGTATATTGTAATTTACAGATATATAAAGTATATTCATCTGCTCCAGCTGTCTTAACAAAACACCACAGACGGGGGTCATTAGACAAAAGACAATTATTTCTCACAGCTCCGGAGGCTAGAAGTCCCAGATCAAGGCCCCAGCAGATTCTGCCCCTAGTGAGGGCTCTTGTGCTGGCTTGTGGGCAGCTGTCTTCACCGCGCTCACGTGGCCTCTCTGCACTCGTGCACAGGGACAGAGTTCAGGTGTCTTGCCTTAGAGTGGCATTAATCCTAGTAGATGAGGGCCCCACCCTGATGGCCTCACTTAACCTTCATTACTTCCTCAGTGGCCCCGTCTCCAACTGCAGCCACCCTGGGTGTTAGGACTTGAAATAGAAATCTGGGGAGCACACAAACGTTCCGTCCATATATCAGAAGACTGAGTTAGAGGCACTGGACGCAGAATCTCAAGTCTCGAGTTATTACAATGGAAGATTTCACAACGGGAGAGCAGGATGGGATGGAGGAGATGCCTAGGACGCTGTTAACAGAAACAACGCGGGCAGGAAGCTGGGCATCAGCCGCAGCTGCCACCTGAAGTGACCTTCTTTCTGCTCAAGGAGAGAAGTTTCTGGTACAGCAGAGCTAACTCCTACACACACACACACGCAGTCGTAGGAAGTCTTGAAAAGTCTCTGGTTCCTCATCGATGGAGAAAAAGGCCATGTTAAAGGCAAGGATACAGTTTTCCTTGTCAGACTTTCCTGTCCAGGCCCAGGGCAGTTGCAGTTGGCAGGCACCGGTAGAGACTAGGGCTGTTCTCCTTCACCTGGGAGGACTCAAGGGTCTTATTGTCTTTAGGATTTTCCTGAAGGCACCATTTTCACCCCCCACAATTTTAGGCCCTGTCACAGCAGCTTATGAGGATAATTATATTTACCATTTATTTGGCTAAAGCTAATGAACCAATGATAAACAGCTCAGCATTTCCTCCCCTGTTGAATAATGAATATTAATTAACCTGTCAGAACGGGACTGGCACTCCTTCCGCCGTGGCACTGACTCGTGGGCACGCCGGGGCCTGGAAGGCTGCCGCCTCGGCTGTTGAAGAGAAACGTGTGCTCGGATGCTCCTGGGGAGCGGAAAGTGCTGATGGAGCCACTTCTCGGGCTCAGCCACGGGAGCTCCCGGGACCGAGTTCTGGCTCCACAGACCTGATGGAAGCTTGGATCTTTCGATGGCATCACAACCCTTCATCCAGCTTTCCAGCAGCGGGTTTGAAAATGCCCGTGCTGTGGAAACGCATCGCCAGCCAGCCTTGGGAACCCAGCCAGGGGCAGCCGCGGTGCCCTCTCTGGTGACATATGGTGGTATCTGCATTTCCGATGGTGCTAACATATGGACGCTGGGCTTCTGCTCTTGGAGGCGGGCGGGGCTGGTGGGCTCAGGCCCACAGCTTGGGTTTGCTTTCCCTGAGCAGCCAGGTTGGCTCGGCTCTGAGCACCCTTTGGGGGCCGTTCATTGAGGCTGCATCTCCCCAGGGGAGCTGTGGATGGTCTCATCTCGCCAACTTTTAGACACTGTTGTATTTTTATAGGACTTCAGAATAAACTTTCTTAAGTACAAAAGAGAACTGACTTGCTGGGAATGGCAGGAAGTTAAATGGTCTCCTATTAGCGATCAGATATTTTTAATCTAAATTAATCTGGAATTAATGAGAATGTGTGGAGATGGTGGTAAAATATTAACTTTTTGGCTATTGTGAGGGAGGACCACCCCAGTTCCGCCTCTGCTTCAGGAGACCGAGGGGATTAACAGACCCGGGACCCTCACTTCTCATCTGCTCCCCTCACTCAGATCCCGACACAGGTGATCAGCTGAGGCTCACTGCCTGGCCCCCCCTCCCCCCCTTCCTCCCAACAAAGGGAAAACTGGCAGACACAGAAAAAGCACTAAAAACAGGGCACAGGAGTTTTCCTATTTTAAAGGAAATTTGCATTTATAGAGGAAATTTCTATTTGTAGAGATGAGCCCTCTCCCTTCTCTGGAAGAAGGACCCCGCTGGGCAGAGAAGGCAGAGCCTTCGTCCGCTCAGCACAGCTGACGAAAGGACCCTGTTCGCCGCCCTCTCCCCGCCGCCTTCCCCCAACGCCCCCAGCCCTCTTCCTTGGCTGGCGTGAAGCCCCAGTTCTGACCCCCTTTCGGGGCATCCTGGCCGGGCGCTTCCGTTTTCCTCCTGTTGGTCCCACCCTGTCCGGTGTCCTTGGCAGAGCCCAGCCCAGAACCCAGAGGGCAGAAGGAAAGCATGTTGCTCTTCCCCGGTCATTTCCTTTTCATTCCCGGGGGAAGACTGAAGCCTGGGTGACCGCACTGCACACGAAGGACGGAAAGATCCCAGGAAACAGACCCTCCAAGGCCGCCCTGGGCGACAGCCGCCAGGCGAGACGGGCCTGTCCGCTCCCGGCTCCCGAGGACGCTCCCTGCCCTCCCGGGGTCAGGCGGTGCAGGCCTCAGGGGGCAGGAGGGGCCCCCTCCCCTCAGCGCAGCGGCGTCCCCTGTGACCTTGGCCAGCGTGGTTTCTCCCCCACTGCGGGCCCAGGAGAACTATGCTTCAGACCACGCTCTGCCGTGGCGTCAAGGGAATTGAGATTTTGCAAATCACAGCACAGGCCCGTCCAAAAGCAATGATTATAATTAAAATGCCTTCAAACTCGATTTCCGGGTGGCAAATGGACTGTGACGGGTGTGTTTCCGGAGAGCATTGCCCGCACCTTCCCTGGTGGAGCTCACTCGTAATGATCCTTTGTCTCAACTGAATGATGCTGACCCGGCGGCGGAGCAGGCGCCCGGTGCTCAGAGACCCCAGCCCGGCTGGGGAGGAGAGACGGCGCGGAGAGAGCAAATGGGGCGGAGACGGAGAAATAAAAGGCCCCTGGAGATGAAGCGCCCCAGCAGAGGGGGGGAGGGGGAGGCGGTTTAGGTGGAGATGGTGCAGGTGGTGAGGCCCTGGACCGGAGTAAAGAGCCGTCTCCCTGCCCCGTCCGCCCACTGCCCCTGCTCCAGCCTCTGAGCCCCCCGAGGCCGCGTTTGGAGCAGCGTCAGAAGGTGCCCACTTGAGCGTCTGCCAGGCCCGGATCTGGATCCCAGACGAGACGCGTCCTGGCCTGTGACTTTGCACAAATGTCTGAATCTCATCTCTTTCCTCTAAAATGGAGATGTTGAGCCCCGTGTCAGAGCACTGGGATGAGATCTCATAAAGGTGCACGGCGGTGACCATAAGGAATTTGACCAGAGCCCTGTGTCCCTGGTTAACAGGGAGGCCCCTCCCCCACCCCCAGGCTTTTCTGCTCCTGGAAGTGGCTCCATGCAAATGCTACTGTTGCAATAACCTGGTTATTGTTTAACAGGCAAGGAGTAGGGGAGACTGGATGATGGGCCTGCCGTTCACACAGCTTGGCCAGGAGGCCTCCACTAACCCTCCAAGGCTGTTCCCCTCGGATCGCTGGGGGAGGGGCGTAGGCGACAGACAGACGACAGACAGATGCCCGGCAAGGCCTGGTTGACCTGGGAGGATGCCTGTCTGTCAGTCACACCTGGGAACACGTCTGTGGCCCGAATAGGCGGGGCCGCTGCAGACACGGGAAGATTTGATATTTAAACTCCTGGACGAAGGGCCTCCTCTGCCCAGCTCTCTTGGGACTCCCGTTGCTGGGGGCGCGCTCCCCACATTCACCCGTGTGGCTCATGGCCGTGTGGACCCCACACAATGGACCGATGGACCGTAACTAGCCTGATGCTGCATCGGACCTGGTTCCACCGTGGAACAGAAACTCTGGACACTGGCCCTGCTTTTAGCTCTGCTCGACCCCAGGCTGCACATCTCCCAGGACTGGTTTAGGGACATGGGACTTTGTAAACCGAGGAGTATAATTCCATGCAAGTAAAAATCAGCCATTCCCCCGTGCGAGCCTTAGAAAATTCCTTTTCTCAAGATATCGCAAGAACCCCACTCCCACTAGCGATGGAGGAATTCCACCCACCCAGTCCTCTGGTGACTCAAAGATCCCCCTTGTGCGATAAAGTGCTGCTCGGATGCTGGGGGTCCTGTGCTCCTGAATAAGCCAGACGCTGGGCGGGACAATCTTGGGGCCATGTCTAAGTCCGCGGGGGCCTAACAGCTTATTCCCACGCCACGGTGACCTGGTGGGAGAGCCCCAATTTCATCTTCTGAGAAAATAATAGTAGCAACCACAACACAAGCACAACCACAAATAGCATCGGCCGAGCGCTCCCACAGGGTTACAAACGAGGCTATCGCTTTCCCACAGCTAAGCGCGCATCCCGGTCCACGAGCGCCCCCGCCCCCGCAAACCCATTACTCTCGGTGTGTGGAGAATTCCAGCGTAAATCAAGGCGCCTTGGAATGAGGGTTCAGAATTAATTGGCACCTGGATATGTAAAGAGGCCGTTCATATGCTCTGAACGTGCATAGCTAATGTCCTGTCGCTGTAAATTAGGGCACAAATTGCTTGAGGAATATTGATGTGCTGTGAATTCTGGAGTCGCCAGAGAGGACCGGAGTCGCCTTATGAATGGGACCACGATGGGAAAGGCACGGCCCGCATTTCTATTCCGCTCACATCGCCGGGCAGGTGTGAGCCAGAACCGTCCTGGGTTCGGGTCTAATCCGCGCGCTGACCTCCAGGGCCTGACTCCTAAAAATGCCGCGCATCCTTCCGTGTGTGCGCTTGCCCTGACCCGGGAAGGGGCTGATCCCTAAAGAGTCGTTGTCAACGTATCTCTTTCCAAAGAATCTAAAAACAAGCCCCGATGGCGACATAAGATAAACACAATCTGTCCTGGCCGGTGTGGCTCCGTGGCTAGAACATCGATCTGCACGCCGAAGGGTCGAGGGTTCGACTCCTAGTCAAGGGCACGTACCTGGGTTGCAGGTTTGCTCCCTGTCACGGGTGTGCGGGAGGCAACCAGTCGATGTGTTTCCCTCACATCGATGTTTCTCACTCTCTCTGAAAAGCAATGGAAAAATATCCTCAGGTGAGAATTAAAAAATAAAATGAAATAAAATAAAGTAAAAAACAATTTAACAATCACATTCAACCCATCAGCTGTTGAAACCAAGACTATAGTAACGCTCCTTCAAATAGCATATAACACACAGGAATTTTACAGGCCAGGGGGAACGTTAGAGACATAACCAGTGACTGTCCCATCCGAGGGTGACATCACTGCGTTTGAGGATGGAAACACACGCGGGACATCTACAAGTCAAGGTGCGGCTGCGCGGAAGCTGAGCAAAGTCAAAGACCAGCCTGTGCCCGGGATGGGACGGGCGCTGCCCACGGGTCGTCCGCAGTCCTCTGTGTGTCTTGAGTCACAGGGCAGCCGCTAGTCACATGCGTCTATGGGGCTCCCGAGTGGGGCTGGCAGGACTCGGAAACAGAATGTTTATGATCCGAAATGAATTAATTATTAAATTAATTAGGGAGCTTAATGAATTAAAATTTAATTTTAAGTAGCCACGTGTGTCCGCGGGCTGCACGATCAGACAGCAAAACATAACGAAACGCCCCTGGGCGAGCCCGCTGCGCGACGCCCCGGCTGAGCCTGCGGGGGCCGCTCCCGCCCCTTGGCGCGTCTTCAAGGTTCACTTTGCCTCGAGATCGCCTTTATAGATATAATTATTGTGGTTTGCCTTTGGCTCAAGGAACCGCTGTTTATTTTCCTGCAATCAAACGGGGCCTATGGAACCGTTTACCTCTGACACCCGAGCAACTGGACAAGAGCAGATTTCTTGGCGAGGACGTCGGTGGGGAAGTGGGATTACACGTGGAACCGAGTCCCTTCGCGTTTTGTTGTTTCCCTCGTGGCTCAAAGTTCCTCCTGGCATTTCTCTCTCTGCCCCCAGGTGAAGGGCAGGCCCCTTGCTGGGAGCAATAATTGCATCAAAGCGGCAACAGACGACAGCCCGGCAAGGGGTACATTGTATCTATGTGATACTTGTGATACATTGTATCTGTATGATACTTGTGATACATTGTATCTATATGATGCTTGTGATACATTGTATCTATATGATACTCACTTTGCTAACCTTGGATGGCGCGGAGCCCTTGGCGAGGGCGGGTGACAATGCGTATCGGCCCACGTCAGCAGCTCTGTTCTGGCTGCTGGATTTTGATGGACATGTTTAACGTACATGTTCTGGATAGTACAGGACACTTCCTCAGGGACCCGCAGGGCTGGGAACCCGCCTCAACAGAGAGAAACATCGGGACCCACGGGACTCGCCGAGATGCTTGATCCTGGCGTTAAACAAGCCAGGGCTCTGCCCTGACGACCCCCCAAATCCAAGCCCGAGGGCTGGAGTCGGGCGTAGGAGCGACTCGGATGGCTGGGTGCTGGCCGTTCTCCATGTCGCGCATCTGCTCTGCCGGCTGCGTGTTGGCAGTCTCCGGGCATAGAGAGGTTTTCCTGTTGAGCCCCTTCTTTGGAGAGAGCCAAGAAACAATTGATGGGGGGAACCTAGACGTGTCAGGTTCTGTTCAAGGCCCTGGAGATACGCCGGCGAGCAAAGCAGACAGCGTTCCTGCCCCAAGGGGGCCCGCATCCATGAATTGGTCCCCCGAGAGCGAATGCGGAACACGAAACCGATGTCAGCATCCAGAGGCACCCGTCTTCACACAGTTGAACGCCCCGTGGTGTTTCTCAAGTCGTCTGGTGGACTAAAGGCCACCTGATGACTTTGTACTTGCAGGTCCTCGGAGGGGCCTCATTATTTCCGCCTCCCAGCCGCCGTCGGTATTTAATCCACAGAGAAGCCAAGGGTAGCTTTTAGCGCGTTATTTATCTCTCACTGCAAAAGTCTCCGTAATAAGACGTGGACAGTGCCTTCTCGTGAAATGCACTGGAAGCAGCGAGAGGGGTTAAGCGCGGGCGGCGGGGAGAGTTCGTGAAACAGGCCGCGTCGCCCGCCCGGCCCGCCGCCGTCTCTGAGCCGTAAATCCGCCCGCCCTGGAAGACGAGCGTGGCCGTTCCCCGCCGCCTGGGCTGGGACAGGGAACCAAAGCCCCGGGCGGCCGGTGAGGGCATGAGGTAGCCGTGACCGTCCTTTCCCGGGGGGGGGGGGGGGAGGCTCCTCCACGGGCCCGACGCTGGAGGAAGGCGCAGGCGGCCCCGGGCGGCAACCCAGGGGACGTCGCTGAATATTCCTAATTCTCTCCGTTTCCGGGAGAGGAAAATGCCCGTCGCAACTGTTGGCCGACCCCTCCACAAGCTTTGAGAAATTTGCCACAGGGCAATGCAACCAGCACGCGATCATTCACCGGAATATTCTCAACATTCCTGCAAACCCCTCGCTCTCTTTTCATCAGTGACCCCCACCCCCACCCCCACCCCCACGGGTGAACGTCGGGGCCCCTCAGGCCTTCTCCACGCAGGCGCCATCCCGGGGCGTGGGTGTGGGCTCCCAGATTTCCAGCATGTGTTACGGCGTTTCGAAGCTCGTATCCCCCCAAAGCATCTCACGCTCAGACTCTTCTCCCGAGGTTTTGGTTCGTCTGTTGTTTGCCCAGTGGTTGCCCACGACCTCAGGCATCAGCGGCTAATTCACTTTCCTCTGACTGTTTGCAGAAGAGGCCCTGCGGCGGCCGCCTCAGGACTGGAAGAGTCTCAAGCCCAGGGTCCCAGGGAGGCCCCGGACAGGTAAATAATAGTAATAATAATAATTACCCCGATTCTTTGCGGATGAGGCCTGTCCTGCTCCCTGGGGTCCTGGGACCTGCGGCCTCGTGAACTGTTCTCCTCCGGGTCAGTTTCCCCCGAGGAGGGGGGGCGAGACCAAGGCAAACTGAGGCGGCAGGAAGCTCGCCGAGGTCCCGGTGGGTTTCTGCACGAAGCACCCGGGCCTGCTGCAGGCCTTTGGCGAGTGTGCAGGGTTCTGGAAAGCTGGTTCTGACAGCCTCCGCCGGCCTTTGTCTTGTCTTTGTTTAGAAATTGAATTTCACGTTTGTTTTTTTTTTATTCTGCCGCTCTCTCTGACATCTCACAACCGGCTCCGGATTACGTTCACTTTTTTTTTTTAAATTTGACATTTCCCCCTAATTGATTGATTTCGGCTCTTAGATGTCAATACTTTTCCTTTCTTACTCACTTTTGGATTTAGCTTAATTTTTTTTTAATATTCTTCAGACGGAAACTTAGATCTTTGACTTTTCAACCTTTTGCTCTTGTCTCTGTGCATTTAAGACGAGAGACTTCCCTCCTCATGGTATCCCAGCCGCCACCCATTAGGATTGTATCGTCCGTTAAATATTAACTAACAAAATTTCAGGGGCGATGAGGGGAGAACTAGAAACATACGTGACTCGTCCTAAGTAATGCACGAAAGCAGAAACAGGAACTTAAACCCCTGAGTCAGACTGAAAGTGAATTGTGAGACGGCCGATCTGAACCAGGCGCCGGCCGTCACATGCTGGATAAACGGATCCAACGCCTCGAGCAAGGGAGAGAGACAGATTGTGAAACGGGGCGAAAACATCGTGTGATTCTTACCAACGAAATCTCCTGTGAGCATAGAGACTGATAGGAATTGAAAGCTAATGTTTGCTCCCCCCTTGCAAACATTCACCAAAGGAAAGCTGTCGGGGGGACACCGGCATGACCCAGGGCGCGCTGCCCGGCAGCAAGCGTCGCCGGGAAGGAAGACGCTTCACGACGTTAGGTCCGTCAGCCGCTCAGGACGACCCCACATCCTAAATATATAGGTGCCCAGAGCCCTAGAATCTGAGTCCACAGCGGACAGGACTGGAAGAGAGACGAGCGATCCATAACCGATATGGGAAATCCCAACAAAGTCTCTCAGTTATGCATTATCGATTAATTATTTATTCATTATAAAAAAGAAGATAGAAAATTTAAAAAATAGCCTGGCCAAGGTGGCTCAGTGGTCGAGCCCGTCCCACGCACCAGGAGGTCACCGTGTCAAATCCCGGTCGGGGCACACGCCCCGGGTTGCGGGCTCGATCCCAAGGAGGGAGCTTGCGGGAGGCGGCCGATCGATTTCTCTCTCATCAGTGTTTCTAACTCTCTCTCCCTCTCCCGTCCCTTCTCTCTAAAACCAATAAAAACATTTTTTTTTTTTTAAAAAAAACAACAAAAAAAAATATATAGATCTATACAGGACAGCAAATAAAAGACCCAACCGATTTACAGAAAACGCTGCACCCAACAGTAAGATGTACAATTCTTTTCCACCTGCATGAAATGGTGATCAATATTGACCACATTGCGCGCCACAAAGAAAGCTCAACACATTTTATAGGGTTGAATTTATTAAAATGATTTAGGGTGGGTTCTCTGACCACAGTGGAATTAAGCTATGAATCAGCAGACAGTCCGCGACTGCCAAGAAATTGAACAATTCACCTCTAAATAGCCCACGGGTCTGGAGAAAAACACTCTCAAAATTATATTTTGAATTAAATGAAAATGAAGACGCGCCATGTACGGGCCATCCCAGCACCCCCACGACCCGAGGCTAAACCCTGGCCCAGAGGTAGGGCCCTAGGAGCCTGCCCCAGGGTTGAGGCTCGTGTGGGTTCCGATTGGCCTGAGCCCATCTTCCGCCACGTGTTAAGCATTTAAATATTCCCTCCCCAGTCGGAAGGTGTATCTTATATAGAATGAACATACCACCTTAACCCGGGCTATAACCAGTACGTTTTAGTTGGCAAAACAGTATCTATTACTAACTCCCCTGGTTCTCCTTGGCAGGACTGTCTTTGCGAGGTGGACGATATTCTTCTTTCCTAATGAAAAGAATTTAAAGCTTTGGAAACTTCTGGTCCCTCCTCTAACTATTTCATGCCCTTGTCCACCCTCTGCTGCCCCCGAGGTACTTGAGTTCCATGCACAGACTTCTTGCCGGTGGAAGTTCAATTTCAACGACTAGATCTATAGTCCCGTTCAGCATCCCCTCAAGCGGCACACTTAGCACGAAAGCCGGTTTAATTGCTGGCAAATGGTAGAATAATCTTTTGAAACAATGTAGCAAACATAATTAATTGAAATAATCCCACGTGTGTTAACAACCACTTACGTAAGATTAACACCACAGGCAGGGAAGGCGAGGAGACGTAGCGGAGTGCGCCTTCATTGGCAGGCTTGGCGAGGAACCCGTCTGCCGGCCCACCCACCAGGAGTTTCTGTGTACGCGTGTGCTTTTCCCCAGCTTAATGAAATAATAAATTATTACCTTAGAAATCGTCAGTGGAACTGAATAATTGGCAGTGAGCTAATTATCTTAAGGCCTCCGATTCAACGCGTCAAACCAGGGCCCGGAGACGGAGGCGGAAGAACAAAATTAAGAAAAAGATGCTTTTCACGGGAACCGGGAAGGTAACAGGTTCATTCACTCATTCGTTTGTCCGTCGGCAACTCAAGGCCCAGCCGGATGCTGACGGCACCTGGAGCTGACGGTTCTGTCGGGCTCCACCCCAGCGCCATCGGACCTAGAACTGGCACACAAGGTAATAATATGACGGAGGGACAGCCACCAAGAGTCCGGAGCACCGGCTCTGTTCCAGGCACGCTCTCCTATCTTCCGACAGCTCCGTGAGGCAGGTAATGTCCTCTCCGTTTTATCGTTAAGAAAGCCGGGGCTCAGAAAAGCGAACTCGCGAAGTGGTCAGTGGGTGGTGCTTCCCCCCAACCCCTGCAGCACGGACGCCGCTGGGCCTCAGGTGTGGGAGAAGCAGGCAGAGGAGAATGCTTTGAATATCGGGCACAATAAGATGGCAGACGGGGAGACGGGCCCAAGGGGAGGGGAACGCCGTGCCGAGCAGGGCCACACGGGGAAGCACCAGGGTCGGCCAGGAGGCCGGAGCAGCCGGCGCAGAGCACGAGCGGAGTTTCATGGGGATTTTCCCAGGAAGGAATGGGCGGGGCATGGTGAGCAGGTTTGGGCAAGCTTAGGATTGTATAGTTTGGATAATTTTATGGGTTCTGGGCCGTCCGAGTGGTCTCTAGTTGTCCCGGTACTTGGCCCTGGGGTGATTTAGGGCAGGAGCTTGGTGGGCGTGCGAGCGATGGATAAAAGAGGGGGCTGGGCGTGTGAGCTTTGGATCGATTGCTTATGAAAAGCATTCTTGGAAGCAAGTTGTTTGCTGTCTCTAAGGAACTAGCCGGCCCTGGGAGGGACGGTCTGTTCGGAATGAGCAAGGTCCCTGAGACGTCAAAGCGTCATAAACACAGAGAATAAAACACAGGGTTAACACGGAGAAATCTATCAGTTCTGTGTGTGAGCGAAGAAGCCAGGGCTTCCATCTAAGGAATTTCTTAAGAAGTGAGGACAGAGGGCCTGGGGCTGGAGAGCGAGCCCTCCTGTGTTTCGGAGGGAGCTGCGGGTGGTCCGGCCTGTGGACCATCTGTCTCCGCCTCTGTGGCAGAGAGGACTCTGGGCCCCTCGGAGACACGGTCGGTGACTGTTTTTTCTTGGCTCCCCCCAACCCCGAGACATAGACTTGAGTGCAAGCGATTTGTTTGAGAGGGGACCCCAGGGAGCCCAGGTGAGGAAATCGGGACGGTAGAAGAGCAGAGAGAAAGGCCCGTAGAAGATGCCCCGGCGGCTGGGCTATTCCTGGGGGCGGGCAAGTGCCAGTCCTGCGGGGGACCTCGGAGGAACCCCGCGCCCCACCTCCCCAAGCTCTCACCCACCCCAAGACGGAAAGCCTGGGCATTCTGTTGGAGGGTCGCCCTGCGGTGGGGGCGACATCCGCGCCCCTTCATTTCTGGACTACGCCTGCCTGCGGGGGGTCAGCGCTCCGCACCCAGAGGGAGCCGGAGGCAGAGACCGGGGCAGGTACCCGCGTTTGAGGGCAGGGCCGCTGCTCCAGGGGAGCCCAGGCGGGTGGAGGGCATCTGGGGAGGGGTCCCCAGGACCGGCTGTCGCTACAGAGGCAGGAAACGGACGGGCTGGACGCCGCTGCTCTGCGTTCCCCCGCCGATAATCTCACCCGCGCCGTTCCTCCGTTTATTCTGAATCTGGTTCTGTGACTCGCTGCTACGGCTGTGGAAAGCTGACTCCTCGGATGGTATGTGAGTGAGGCGTCCCGGCTGCAAGTTTTAGGGACCTGACTCGAGGTAGGTTAAACTACAACGAAAGGCAATGCTTCGGCGTATGTGCCCGGAAGATGGGGGAGTGTCTTGCTCCAGGCATAAAAGGGGCCGGGAATTCCAGCAGCAGCTCTGACGCTTTCCCTTGTCTCTCCTGCTGTTTCTTTTCTGGTTTATCTCCATTCCTTCCAGCTTCCCGCATTGTCCTTTTTTTCCCTCTGGCGGGATCATTCCAGTTAGCGGCGCACAGTGACCTCCGGCTACTCAAGGCCCACCGTTTACGAGCCCAGGGCCATGGTGACATCGATGCAGATTGCGCCTGACCTTCACTGCCTCCCTCAGGGCCCTACTTCCAGACACAGTCGCATCGGGATTGGGCGGCTTCCGCATGAATGGGGGCGGGCGCAGTGTCGGGGTCCAAAGGCTGGCGTTTGGATGGGTCGCCCGTGAAGGGTAAAAGGAGAAATGGGCCAGGAGACAACGACTCGGGCCAACCTGAGTGGGTGACCGGGACCTCCTCGGGGGCTGAGAGCCGTTTAGAAAGCGTGAGGGACTCCGGGGACCCGGAGCTTTTACAAGGGGGCAGAGGTGGTGCCTGACACCTGTGGTGGGGGCTGAAGAACAGGCCCTGAGACTTCCCTAGCTCACGAGACTAAACCGGCCACCCCTGAGGTTGCTGCCGGGCGGGGGTCGTGGGAGCTTGCGCTCGGAGGGCTCTGCGCCCGGCCGTCCCTGGCCTGCGGCGGGCACGAGGCACAGGCCAGTAAAAGAGGAACTTGGGGTCACGTCTTCCTGCTCCGCGGGGCCTGGAGTCCCACCCCGAAGGCCTTGCCACGCTGGGTGGAGCGTGTTTAAGGACGCCGCATGGACATGGAGAGCCCTTCTCTCCCCCTGTATGCCCAAGCCTCCCCCTTCCCCGATCGGCGTTCTCTCCTGAGCGCTGGCGATATTCGGGAGCCTGGGCCGTGTTTCCCGCAGCAATTATGTGAATTTAGTCAAATGGCCTCGCTGTTTGCGGACACGGGTCCAAGCTGAGAGGGGTCAGTAGGCATCTCAATCACGGTAGTGGGCGAGCGGGCGGCTGGGAGCCGGGCTGGACGGCCGGGCGTCCCGGCTCCCGCCCTCTCGGTCTCCACGCACTGACGCGCCTCCTCCGTCTGCCTGGCAGAGAGCCCAGGCAGGGGTGCGCCCGCTTGTCCCGCAACAGTGTCCTCGGGGCGCCAAGGCTGGCTTCCGCTGCCGAGACCCCGCCTGCTCTCCCCGGTCCCCCGCCTAACACGACGAAGACCGTGGTGTAATAAGAAATATACTTGGGCCCTGGCCGGTGTGGCTCAGTTGTCGTGCACCAAGAGGTCATCGGTTCGATTCCTGGTCAGGGCAGGCGCCTGGGTTGTGGGCTTGATCCCAGGAGGGGGCCATGCAGGAGGCAGCCAATCAAAGTTTCCCTCTCTCCCTCTCCCTTCCTCTCTCTAAAATCAATAAAAGCATATATATATATATATATTCTTATTTTTTATTTTTAAAATATATCTTTATTGATTTCAGAGAGAGGAAAGGACAAGGAGAGAGAGATGGAAACATCAGTGATGAGTCATTGATCCGCTGCCTCCTGCAGGCCCCCGACTGTGCCCTGACCGGGAATTGAACCCCGATCGCCTGGATCCTAGGTCGATTCTCAGCCTCTGAGTCACACCCGGCTGGGTTATATATATATTTTAAAAAAGAAATATATTTGGTTCCTGGTTCCTGACACAGCTCCTAAAACCCTGGGCTTTCCTGAGTGACGTGTTTCGTGTGCTAACGAGGTGACTCATGGTGGGTCCCCCCACAGATTCAGGATGGGGACCGGTCACCAGAAAAACCAGCTGAGTGATTAGAGTCAGGACAGTCAGCCCCAGCCCAGGGCAGAGGGGCTGGAGAGTGGGCTCAGCGACCAATGGTCAACAGTTTAATCCACCATCTCTACACAATGAAACCTCAGTGAGAAAACCCCGAACGAGGCAGCTCAGGGAGCCCCTGGGCTGGTGAAGACGTCCATGGGGGGAGGAGGCCTGGCACCTGCACGGCCGCCCCCATCATATCTCGTCCCCCCATCTCTTCCGCTTGGGCCCTTCCTAGGTCGTGTCCTTCACAATAAGCCTCTCACAGCTGGAACGGGCGTCGCTGAGTCCTGGGACTTGTCCTAGGACCGGCAGGAGGATTTTGTCTGTCCCCGAGTTTGTAAGGCTGCGGGCAAGACATGCGGGGGCCCCGGGGACCCCATTTCCCGCTGGCGCCTGAAGCAGGGACTGTGTTGTGAGAAAGCCCTTAACTCCAGGCAGTTCGTTCCAGGTTGGATTGAGTTGCTGGGCACCCAACGGGGTCAAGAATGAGTTGTTGTTCGGAAAAATCCAGATGAAGGCCGTAAGTATCTGGAAAAGGGAAGGCGGCCAGCTTAAGAAGCTGTGACCCCCACGACCCTACTCCAGATGTTACAGATGCGCTCTCCTGGGGGTGTCCCTAACGTCCCAGCCAACCAAGGCTTCGACACAGCAGCCCTTTTTGTATTTTTTTTTCCCGAGAAGCCTCTTAGAGTGCGTTAGGCCCGTGGACAGCCGTGAATCCGCGTGGCTCACAACCTAGAACTCGGAGAATTACAAAGATCGCTCCAGCACCCGCCCGAACGGCCAAGGGACCAGCGGGAATATCAACGTCCGAGCGGGAAACAGCGAAATGAGAGCCGGGCACTGGTTTCAGGGTCCTCAGGGAAGCATTTCTAGCTACTCCCCGCGATGCCAGAAACACTCTGATACCGAGACAGGCATGGTCTCCGGGCCGGGGGACACGCGGGCTGCGGGAGTCCCCGCCCTGCCCCGCTCAGGCTCCCTGCCTCGGAAACGCGCGCCTGCCGAGGGGCTTTCCCGCCGCTGGGCACACAGCTCTCTCCGCTCGCCCACTGCGGAGATTCCTGTTTCCTTCGTGGGTCAGCCCACAAGCCTCAGAAGCTAATAAGCTGCGAGCGGAGCCCCGGCGAGGAGGCGAGTGTTTCCTCTCGGTCCCCAGCCTCCGGAGCTGGGCCGGTCAGCGCGGCCCCGTCGTTCCCACCCCTGCGAGGCCCTGTGCGTCCACGTGCGGGGACGAAGCGCCGGCACCCGGCGTGCCACGCTCCACAGACACGTAATGGAAAATGAAACACGCTGTTCGGAAGATCAATACCTTTCCTCTCATTGAGCAGATGGTGACTTATTGCTCTCATAAAGCAGTAGTCCTGCCGGCATATTGATATTGGATGGGGACTGGGGCCGTTGTCAAAAAAATAAACTCACACTGAGTCTTTTCACGCCCCTGTGCATAAACACACGCGCCAGGAGCCCTGGTGCCTGTCACCCTCCGAAGACCGTGCCAGCAGGCGGCAGCCTGCCCGCGGGTTCCCTGTTGCCCCGGCATCGCCACCCCCCTGCATGTGACCCATTCCAGCGGCACAGGGGGCCGAGCTCTGTCCCCGCCACGCGTGGCAGGCGGAGGCGCCGGAGGCACCTTGGTTAGTAGAGAAGGGGTGGGGGAGGGAAGCTCCGGGAGCCTGGGGGCCGCTTGGCTGATGGCGCCCGCGGTCCCTTCCGGCCCTGCCCCCCCCAAGCCCATGCGCTGCCCTGGGCCACGCTGATTCCACGGTATCAGAAGCTCGGCAGCCCCCAGTCAGGACCTGGCTCCCCAAGTGCAAACCTCGTCACCTTCGCCCGGCGCCCGACTCTTCACGCTGATGACCAGAGACTCTGACGCCTCTGGAAAGAGTCAGCTGCTGCCCTCGGAAGCGGGAGACGACTGGATAGGTTGAGAACCTGACTTTCACGCCGGCGGTGAAGGGTGACAGCCTGAGATGGCCCCGCTGGCATCCCTCCACCCGCTGGCGTCCAGCTCAGACGCCAGGCCTGACCTGAGCTGGCCGGTGCACGGGGCCTGGAGGGGTGACCAAGGCGGCAGCGGGGGGGCGGTGTCCTGGCCGTGAACAGCTGGGCAAGGTACAGGCTGGTGAGAGCCTGGTGCAGAGTCCCCGGGGGCAGAGGGGGGCTGGAGTGCCCCCGATCCTTTGCAGGAGGGAGTTCATCATGCCACAAGGCCCGTTGGCAACTCCAGATCCCCGAAGGGTTCGAGTGCAGCTACATGGAGGGCAGAGGGGTCACTGGCCCGGAAACTCTAACCTTGGTGCCCGAAAAGGCTGGGAGGAGGGGCCCTGCCCATGGGCCTGGATCCCAGATGGGGAGCGGACGCCTGGCCACCCTCTGCCCCTTGGAGCAGAGACGGCCAAACCTCAGCCCCCAGGTGCAGCTCCAGGTCCCAGGCTCAGTGCAGCCACAGGTCCACACCCTGAGGACCCGCACCCTGCGCGGGGAAGACACAGGGTGCCCAGGACTGGTGGGCCCCGGGCGGCCGGGCTAGTGGGACAAAGCAGGGAAGAGCAATAAAGGAGATGCCCCCGCACCGTCCGCAGGCCTTCTGGAAAAACAACCAATTAACAAAATGTAATTTTTTATCAGACTCCTGAGTAGCTGAACGGAAGGTTACGATAGGTCACTGGTAGGACCCGACTCGGTGGCCTAAAGCAGGCGTCACAGACCAGGGGCTCCAGGCCAAACCCGGCCCACTGCCACGTTTTGTGAATAAAGTTTTATTGGTGCACGGCCACGCCCATCCAGCTGTGCATCGTGTGCCCCCGATTCTGTGAGGTTGCAGCAGAGCTGAGTAGCTGGGACAGGCCACGTGCCACTCAAAGCCTAGAAACCTTTGCGACCTGGCCCTTTGCAGAAACTATAACCAACGAAATTCAGGATGAACCGTTTTGCCGGGTTTACCTTCAGTTGTAACCAAAATTGCTCCAGTGTTCAACATTAAAGTGTTTTTCAGGGTATGCTTTTTAAAAAGAATATGTTTTTATTGATTTTTAGAGAGAGAGGAAGGGAGAGGGGGAGAGAAAGAGAGAAGCATCCATGATGAGAGTCATTGATCGGCTGCCCCCTGCATGCCCCCCACTGGGGATCGAGCCCGCAACCCGGGCATGTGCCCTGATAGGTCGACGCTCAACCACTGAGCCACGCTGGCTGGGCCAGAGTATGTTTTTTGACGACTATAATGACATTGGGGACCATCAACAAAATAACTAGGAAACTTCCTAAGTGTTTAGGGCTCAAGCGTCACATTTCTCAATTAAGAAGTGTTTAAAGAATACGTCACGATAAAAAATAGAATATCCTGGGAGCTGAGTGACAGTGAAAATAGGACATATCAACCCTGTGGGATCCAGCCTAAGTAGTAGCTAAAGGCATAGGTTTAGCCTTAACTGCTTATAGAAATAGCACACGTTAGACACCAGTTAGCTAAATGTCAATATCAAGAAGCTAAAATCAAGGGAGTAAAAAAACCCATCATAATAATAAAAGTAAAGAAATGTATGTTACCCCCCCCCCCACACACACATACAGAGAAAGGAAATTAGCAATAATAAAAATTGGCTGCTGGACTGACCAGTAAGATAAATCAGCCCCTAGAGAGGGTCATTAAGCGAGAGAGAGGAAGCGGGAGTTTCCAGCATCGGAGGGAAGCAGAGAGAGGACATAACGACCGTCTCGCAGAAAACAAACTAGGAGGGTATTTTGAGCACCGGCCTGCCCGTAAATTAGGAAACGTGAATTAAAGCAAAGGATGTCTTTAAAAACAAAGTTTACCAAATGTGATACAAGGAGGAAAAATACATGCGAACAGAGGCGTATCTGGTAAAGGAACCGAACCAGGCGTTCAGAGCTTCCCCCAAGACAGCGCCGGGCCCAGGCGGCTACCCGGCGACTCCGTCCGAACAGCGTGAGAGAGAAACGGCTCCAGCGCCGGACGCTGTGCGTCTAGACGGCGCCCTCCGAGCCGCTCAGCGAGATTTGCAGAACGTCGATTCCGAGCCCCACAGCGGCGGCGACAGGCAGGTGCTTGAAACAGCAAACATTGGCTCTTTCTCGCGCTCCGCTTGGGTCGAGTGGATTCCCTGTGGGGCTGCCTCAGCCAGAGGTCGGGTGGGGGACGAGCTCGGCTGGGACGTGCCGGGTCCCCCCCTCCACGGGCTCTCCAGGTGCCCGTGAGGGTCTCCACGAGGCCGCGGCCCTCAGAGAGCACGGCCCGGCTCCCACGCGTGCAGAGAGGAACCGAAGTCCCCAAGGTCCGTAAGTTCCCGGCGCCGGGATTTACGACATCACCTGCCCCACTGTCCTGGTCGGGGGAAGTCACCGGCCGGCGCAGAGTCAAGGGGGTGGAGAAACGGACGCCTTTTTATTTTTTGAGGATTTTTTTTCATTGCTTTTCAGAGAGAGTGGAAGGGAGGGAGAGAGGGAGAGAAACGATGTGAGAGAGACCCGTCGATGGGTTGCCTCCCGCATGCGCCCTGACCGAGGCCGGGGGTGGAACCTGCAACCCAGGTACGTGCCCTTGACCAGGAATCGAACCCAAGACCCTTCGGTCCGCTGGCCAGCCGACACTCTAACCACTGAACCACACCAGCCAGGGCCCCTGGAGGCTTTTATCATAAGGACCCAGGGCCGCCTCCAAAAGAAACACGGGGAAGAGAGAAATCCACAGAAACTCGATCCGACCAGAGAAACAGAGGAGACGGCAAAGTAGGAGAAATGACACGAGGCCCACGGCTGGAGAAGGGACGGGACGCGCGGTGCTGGGCGGCGAGGTCGGCGCAGACGGGCTCGGGCGGCCCCACTCAGCAGCGGGAGCCCCCGGAGCGTGAAGGGGGGAGCGAAACAGATCCGCACACCCGGCCTCACAGTTTTATAATTATTTCATTTTAATTCACCAAAGCGAGGCGTGTCCCAGCATCGCGAGGTTGATCGGATGCTGCAGAAATCTATCAACTGTATTCATTCTCTCGGAAAATAAGGGAGGAAAACACATGCGGTCGGACCGGCGATGCTGAAAAGCAATTATTAAAATTTAGATGCCGCTTCGGGGTGAGGACCCCGGGTAAGCTAGGACGAAACAGGCTGCTGGACTGTGATTAGGGGAATGATTTGCTCAGACCCAGCAATAACTGTCCCCAAACGGACGAAACGCCATAGCCGCCGCACTTAAAGTTGGGACCCGAGGGGTTTTCGCCGTCGCGGCCGCGGTCGTTCGGCGCCGCGTGGGCGCTGCCGAGAGGCGGCGAGAGGGGACCATGACGGGAAGGAATATAGGGACTGAAAAGAAGAATTAAACCGGCCTTTCTTTCCTGCCGTGAATGCCCAGCAATCCCCAGAGAGCGAAGTGAACAAGCGGCAGAGTTGGGAGGCATGTGGCCGGGCCGGTGCTGAACGAGAAACGTGCAAAACGTGGCTCTTTTGCCCGTTTCAGCCACGGCGCCTGACGCAAAGGAGCTGTTGGACGTAGCGGACAAGAGGGAGCGACACACACTGAGCCCGGGGTCCTTCGCTCGGGTGCTTGGTTTGGGGGCTGTTTGGGGAATTGGAAAAATTTCCAGTCCGCGTGGAAGACTTGGTACCGGAAATAGCCCGGAACCGGGGACCCTCTTCTCAGACGCCGGGGGGCTGCAGGGGAAGCGCTCGCGCCAGCCTGCCCGGGGGGCCCACGGCAGACCCAGGAGCAGAGCCCGGCGGCGTGGGGCGCAGTCTCCTTCCCGGGAAGAAGACAGTTGAATGAACGGCGCTGGTGCCACCGGCCCTCTGTTTCGGGAGAAAATAGAGCCGAGCCCCTCTCTCCCACCACGTGAAATATGAACCAGGAATGTGTGTGAGGCCGCGGCCAAAAATACGAGGCATCTGGGAGAAAGAGGATGTCTTAACCGGGGCCGGAAACCCAGGAGCTGTGAGATGAAACATGCATTCGGTTAAATCGGAAGCAACGTTGCCGACGGCAGGGGCTGGAAAACAAAGCAGGGAGGCTCCTGAAAGGCCTGCCGTGCGGGCGCAGGGAAGGGGCTCCCGCCCTGACGAGGGAGGCATCCCGGCAAAATGGGCCGGGCCCGTAGAGATGAAAGCGCCGTTCCCTGGGGCAGTGTACCCGGTTTTTTAAAAATCAGCAAGTCAACAGCATTGTTTACAGGGACAGAAACCTTCGGGGGGAGCCCAGCAACAGGGTCGTGAGTAGAAGCCTCCGGGCGGCATCAGCGGTCGGAATAGCACGCGGCCGTTAAAAAGCCTGGGTCGAAGTAGATGGGTTTTGTGACACGTCGTAACATGTGAAATGCAAGATGCAGAAAAGTGGGCGTAACAGGATCGCAGTTTGCAAAATAAGCAGCGACCGGGAGACCGACCCCCGTCCCCCAGAGCTTGGCGCTGGGGTCCGACTGCCTGCCCGGGTCTGAACCCGACTGTGAATTCGGTCACTTTCCTTAACGTCCCGGAGCCTCTCATTTTGCGCGTGGAAAAGTGGGGACAGTAGCAGCAGCGCCTCAGAGGGCGTGAGGACTGCGTGGGAAGGCGCTTGGACCCCCGCCCAGGGCGGCGGGCAGGAGACGGCTGTGGGTAGGGCATCTCGGTGACGCACCGGCACAGGTGTGACCAGGTGCGCACGGGGCAGGTGGGAGCCCACGCACAGCAAGCCACCTGTGGGGAAGGGGCTCGGGGCCGAGGAAACTTCCAAAACAAAACGACATTAGATAACCACAGCGTGGACGATGTCTCCATCCGTGCAGAAATACGTATACACGCGTGCACACACGTTTACACGCAGGCGTGATGGCAGGACGGTCACTAAGCAGAAACGAAGGACGTTAAAAAAAAAATTCTGTGAGATGAAATTATGCAAAGAGGCCGTGCGGAGAAAGCTTCTTTATTCGGTTATGGAAATTAAGGAGACGTGGGACACTTTCTGTCAGGAGAGAGACTCGCCACGGCAGGATGCCTGGAAGGCCTGGGGGCTGTCCCTTCCCGAGTGGAAGAAGAATTGAGAGAGAATGTGCCCGACCCGGGAAAAACACACACACAGGAGGGGCCTGGGAGCGGCTCAGGGGCAAGGAGGGCGGCTGGGCATTTACGAGGTCCGCCCTGTCGCCCAGCCGCACGCAGCCCAAGGGGTCAGGGTGACAGCCCTCCCTCAGCAGCCTCTCAGCCGGTCCTCAGGTCCCTGCGCCTGCTCCCGGGGCCGGGTGCTGCGGGCACTTCCTGAGCCCCTCAGCACGTGCCCGACGGCACCGCCCTCTCACGGGGAGGCACCGTCGTTATCTGGCTATTGGCAGGTGAGCACCTGAAGGCTCAGACACGATCCGTGGCTGGCCCAGGGCCACCCGGGGTAGGGCGAGCTTCAGTCAACACTCAGATCCGAGTCGCCCGACCGGCAATACCTCCGCTCCGGGCTGCCCTTGCAGGGACCTCTCAGGTGACCGGCCACACGAAACGTTTCCCTCTTCAGCCCCTTGAATGATGTCCGTCTCAGCGGGTCTAAGAATTAGCGGAGGTTTCCAAGCTGCGTTTTACTAACTTACCGACATTACCTTTAGCATCTTTAAGAAGTGCGTGCGTATAGAGGGGGTAGGGCCTGGATTGGGATCAGCGAAAGCCAACTTTTAATGAAGCCCCTGATGTTCTTATTAATAAGTAATTGGGAAGTGTTTGCCCAGAAAATTCTCCCTAATGTTGCAAAACGAAGGCCGAAGCCGCCCGGGTGGAGTCCAGGGCTCTGGGCCGTTTTGTGGGCCAGTCACATCCTCGGCGAGTCCCCGAGCAATCAGGCCCGATCTTCAGCGCACTCCCAACACCTCACTTTGTCTTAGAGAAAGTAATTTCATTCCGGAGTTGACAATATTATGAAATTGGAACAAATCCCAGGGACCCAGAAGTGAAAGCACTTAAAAGTTTGTGACATCTGTTTTTATTAAAAGTTGACATCGTTTATCAAATAATATTTATAGCCACCCCCCCCTTCCGCAGTTCAAGAGGGGCTGGGCTCCAGAGAAATCATCAGTTATTGGCTTAAGTTTTAACAGAGCCAGGAGCAAACCCACATCCTGAGGCAGCGGGACTGGAGGGATTCCCAACCCCGCGCAAGCGCAGTCCCCGGGGGCGCTCCGCGAAGGCTCAGTCCACGTGCTCAGTCCACGTGTTCAGTCCACAGTTCAGTCCACATGCTCAGTCACGTGCTCAGTCCACGCGCTCAGTCCATGCGCTCAGTCCACGCATTCAGTCCACACGCTCAGTCCACGCGCTCAGTCCACGCATTCAGTCCACGCGCTCAGTCCACGCACGTGCTCGGCACATTCAGAGCGCAGATGCTCGCGGCGTCCATCGATCTTCCACATTTTCTCATGTCCCCCTGTTTTTTATATTAGCCTCCAAAAAGACATCAAAGCCGTTAAAAAACAACAAAAAACCCAGAAATGTTAGCAGTATCTGGAGCGCTATGGAATTGTAAATGGGTTGAACCCTGGCGCTCAGTCATCCTTCCGTGTCCCCCGCAAGACCTGTCTCCGGATAAGCCCATTTCTCGTGCCTCTGAAAACTTGAGTAGCAATGGCGCTCTTCCACCCCAGGACTCCCCAGGGCACCAAGGGCGAGCGGGGCGCCCTGCGAGTCGCCACCAGGGGGTGTGGGCACCGCCGCCTGCCACCGGGGCGCCGGGGCCTGTTCCTCCTGGGGCTGCTGTTTCCTTTTGTTTCATTTTCACGGTCGGACTCTGCTTGTGATTGTTTTTATGTTCACATCATCAAATTTACTGATTTTTATATTTTCTCCATCAGTTCTGCTCACGGACTTTGCCTCTTTGGGGAGCGACTGCCCCTCCGTTCAGTCCCCCCCCTCACCGTTTGCTCTCACAGAACACATGCCACCTGCTTCTCTTACAGCCCTGTCCCTGCGCTTATGACAGGAGTGAGGCGGACACGGGACCGTGGACATGCAGAGAAATTCCGTGAGTCCGGGGTTTCCCGGAGACCCACGCGCTCCCTCCGGGCGGGACGCTTGAGGCGGCTGCGCTCTGCGGAGTCGGTGTTTTCGCTGTAATTCAAGGACATCTGCCAGATTTATTGACTAGTTCCGGAGACAAACTGGGGAACCATTTTCTGCTCCACATCATCGTGAGCGTTGGAAAGTGACACGCTATCTCATAAGTGCACGCCAGGGCCTCACAACTTTCAAAAATGGAGAGGAGGAAGTTATTAAGGTGTCTCCGACGTCTTTATAGTCGCATTTGGATACGGGCTTGACGGCTGTAGACAAGAGATGCCAGGCAGCGGCCTGAGCAGCAATGCGGTCCCCTCCCCCGCGAGGCGCAGGCCCGGCCTCTCCCCTGCTCCCGGGATGCCTCCCAGCGCCACGGCTGCTGCTGCTCTCAGGGCGGCTGAGGCTCCGTCTAGACGCTTCCATTGTAGCCCGGTGGGGGGAGAAGGAAGGAAGGAAGGAAGGAAGGAAGGAAGGAAGGAAGGAAGGAAGGAAGGAAGGAAGGAAGGAAGGAAGGAATCCCCAGGGCACCTGGAACAACCAGCAGGACCCCCGGGGCTGAGTGGAAAGTGGCTCTGATCAGGACCACGGAGGCCCGTGTCCGGGTTGGGGACTCGTGGACTCGTGCCCGAGTTAGCAGGAGCCTGCTGGCCTCTTGCTGGGAGCCCGCGGCTCTGCGGGTGGTTTTTGGGCTCAGTGAGGAGCGAGAGGTCCCGTCGGCTCACAGGGAGGGGAGGGACGGGCCCTGGCACCACGGCCCAGCTGCGCCTTCCCCTGCAGCCAGGAGGCCCTGGGGGACGGGATTTTCACATCTCAGGACAGCTGCTGCCAGGCAGGGCTGGGGAGGCGATGGGGCCCGAGTCACACCTGGGAGCCGCGGCCCTACTGTGAGCAATTCCACCCCTGACAACGGAAGCGGCGCCGCGTCACCGCGTGCACTGCGCCTCCCACCCCCGGTTCCAGTGTTTAAAACAGCACAGAGGCCTCTGGAAGCTGCTGGAAACCACCGGAGCCTGACTTCGTGCCAGCTCCTGCAGAGCCTAGAAAATGAAGTCAATTTGCCTTAATAAAGCTGTTTAATGCCCATTTAAGGGGGACGCAGGCCGGGTTTGAGGAGATGAGGGAGAATGCTCCGGGTGGCACCCTCCTGGGTGAGGGGCAGGGGCACCGACCGCCTCCCTGCTCAGAACCAGCCGCCACTATTCCGGGCCCCACGGGGAGCAGGATGCGCCCGGGTCAGTCTCGAACTCAGTCCCCAGGCCATTCTGATGGGAGCCTAATCTCTCTGCTCGGCTGCTGTGGGCGTGGCCGTTATTAAAACGCTGTTGCGTGACATCCAATAGGTGACCACGCAACTCTTTGACTCTGAAACCCTTCTGTCACTAGGGATGTTTTCAGGAATTAGGACCTGGCTGTCAGTGCCGTGAAGCTGGGGACCGGAGGGAGGGGACGAAGGGGGGCTTTTGCCTCAGGTTTTCTTGCTCTGGCTGTTGACCACAGGGCCCCGTTGCCAGCGCCACGAAGCTGGCCCCCCGGGTGGGGTTTGTGGACACCGTGAGGGTCAGAAGCTGAGCTGGATCCCCCGAGGCAGGAAGGATGTGCCCACGGAAACCCCTTCATCCCATCTCGGTGCTGAAATGCGACCTCGCTGTTGAGAGAGCACAGAACTGCAGGAGGAAAAGGGAGACAGGCTCCGGTGCGTGGGGTGGATGTGCCCCCGCTGGGTTGGGGGCGGGTATTTGGGGAACACCCTCTGAGGTCCCCAGATCGCCGTGGAGATGAGATGAGCCCCAAGCTTGGCTACCGAGGGGCAGGGTTGGCCACAGCTAACCTGTCCCCTGGCGACCCGAGGTGACTCCGGAGTGAAAATGCTCTTAAGAGAAAGGGGTGGGGCGGGTTCCTTCCCTGGCACCAGGTGGCAACTCAGAACCCTCATCGGCCCCCTCCGACGGCTAATTCGAGCCGTTCGCCGAGCTCCTACTACACGCTGGGCGCCGCGGTAGGCAGCGTAGGATCATTAAGTTACTGTTCCTCACAACAGTCCCTCACGGGCGGTGTGACTGTCCTACCCTGGGTATGCACACGATGAGACCTGGAGAGGGGGTGCGATCCTGCCAAGGCCATAGAGCTGGCAGGCCGAGGTCACAGGGCTGGCAGGCCGAGGTCACAGGGCTGGCAGGCCGAGGTCACAGAGCTGGCAGGCCGAGGTCACAGGGCTGGCAGGCTGAGGTCGCAGAGCTGACAGGCCCTGAGCCAGGCATCTGCAGGGACAGAAAGGCTCTATTCAGGGCAAGCTCCCTGTCATCTCCATAAGCATCGTCACAGACGTCACTGTTGTCACTGTGCTGTTTTGCTTAGAGACCTCCCTGGGCGGGGGGGTGTCGCTTCCTGCGGATGCATGTGCAGGGTAAATGCCAGGTAACACTGGTCATTCCTGAGGTTGCTCGGAAACTTCCCAAAGGGGTAGAGAGGCAAAGAGAAGCTTTCGGAGAAATTCTGGTACTTAAAGAGACAGCTCGGACCCTAGATCTGCAAAGGCTTAAACCGGGGTTTAGCAAAGACAGAAAGAATTGAGATGAAGACCCCAAATACATGGAGAGAGAACAGATGCGAGGCTTCTCCTGCACCTGAAGGCACAGTGGGTAAGTTACAGGGGAGCCAGGGCCCACCCGTTCGTTCGTTCACCACATCAGCACGTGCTGGCCGGGCGGGTGCTGTGCCCTGGAGACGCGGCTGTGAAAGGCGAAGCGCCTGTGTCTTGAGCTCACGTACTGGCCACGAAACAGACGCCTGTGTTTCTTTTGTATTAAAGGCCCAAGTCTCTTCTCGGAGATGAGCAGGTCTTGGGTGTACAAAAGTGCAAACTCCGCTGGAACGGTTCATTTGTCCCGCGAGGCCACAACCCCACCCCAGCGGGGGGGGGGGGAGGGTGTCAGGTGCATGACCCCCCAGAGGCTCAGCACCCGGGGCGTCCATGGGGGCACCTGGAGTTCCGCCGGGACGTAGCCACAACATGCAGAGGAAGCACGTTCCTAGACACAGCACGTTAGGTGTTTTGGACACACTTTAAATGAGATTATTACAGACTGAGAAAGGGTTTCTGCCTTAATTAGAACAAATCTTGGCGCCCGGACTGGGAAGCTAATTGGCGCCATCAAAGCGGGAAGCGGCCTCCTTTCGCTGGTGAGAGGCGCACCTGGCGGCCGTCTCTCCGTGGCGCCCAGAGCCAGGCAGAGAGCTACAGAAAGCAACGGCTGGAGCGACGCTCAGGCGCCAGGCGCTCGCTGTGCCGGGGACCTGCGCCTGGCTCCACCCCGCGACAGAGTGTGTGACACAGGGCCTGCAGACCCAGCGGCAGGGAAGGGACAGGCCGGCCCTTCCTGGGACTGAGGGTGCTCTGGCTGCCACTGACGTCTCAGAACAGGATGTGAGGGGACCGAGCCACCCCAAATAATGCCCACCCTTTCCATGCAGACGCAGGATGGCGGGAGGACGGGAGTGGGGCGTAGGGGACACGGGACGCTGCAGGCGCTGTGAGAGTCTTGCGCTTTCATGAGCAACCAGCAAACCGCGGTGTGCACGGCCTGCCGAGGCGGTGGTCGGGAGACAGTCCCGCCCTGCTCAGTCCCAACCCAGAAGATACCAGGGCGGGGCACCCTCAGGGCCCCGTCTGGAGACCGACGCGGCCCCGCCCATTCCCCGGTTTCCCAGGGCGATGCCCGGAGGCCTTGTGCCGGAGGCCCGGTTCTGAGGGTGGGGTACGGACCGTCCCTGTTACTCGGGTGGGGTACGGCGAGCCCTTGTCACGCAGCCCTTCACACTGACTTTCCGTTAAACTGAAACAGCTCTGTGTGGCCCCCGACACGGGGGCAGCTGGGTACAAGGTCGGGAATCTGTCCAGACGGGACATCCTCGCCCGAAATGACGCGCGTGAAGCGGAAGCGGCATCAGCTCTGGGTCTAACGGGGGCCTTCTGTCTGGGGTGCGCAGGACAAGCGGTGGCAGCAAGGGGAAAGCACGCACACACGCACGCACACGCACACACATGCACGCACGCACCTGCACACACGCACACACACATGCACATACACGCACACATGCACACGCACGTACACACGCACCCTGGCCGCCCTGCTCCTTGTGCGCAGCTCTGACCAGCCCTCTGCCTGGTTCCTGGTCGTGCGGGAAGCACCCTCTGCGGCCCCCTCCGCCTCCCCCGAAGCTTTGCCGATGCCTCACCCACAAGCAGACGCTGGAGGCCGGGCCCTCTCCCGGGAGAGCGGCTGCGGAGGAGTTTGTCTCTCTCGGTGAAGCCTTTTGAATAATCGGCTCATTTTGTGAGTGTGAGCTCGTCCATCACCAGTAAGCAGAGTTCTTGAAGCTGAAAGTAGCCAAATGGGGGGCCGGGGGGGGGGGTGGCCACTGCCCGGCTCCTCCAGGGGCTTTGCTTGCATAGAAAGGTTTGTTGCCATCAAGGGGAAGAATTAAAAATCATTGTGCCCAAGTAGGGCACAGATGACTTAAGCAGGTCAGGTGACTTTTCAAAGGCTTATGCTTAAGGACTAGTCTTCTTAGGAAATTTCCCTGAGACTTCAAAAGGTGTAAAACGAATTCAAAAGGAGACCCAGGGATCTCCGTTGAGGATGGGGGGGGGGGTGGAGCGTGCCCTCAACTAGACTGGGGGACCCAGATCGCTACAGGGTTTCCTTAATGTTTGGAGAGGTTTTTTTTTTTTGTTTTTTTGTAAAGTATTTTCTTTGAAGACGCAGGAAGAGAGTCTTAGCCTGAGAGAAAGGCTTAACTGGGACTAACTTCCCGGTGATTGCAGGGAGGGGAGACAGGCACCTTGAAGGAGAGAGGGACAGACAAGGGTGCACTATGGACGCGCCCACTAGGGGCAGCCAGCTGCCAGGCTCAGGGAACAGAAATGCAGATGCCCAGTCACGTTCGGACCTTGGTAAACAACAGACAGTTTTAATATAAGGATCTCCCGTGCACAATGTGGGACGTTCTTATACCAAACATTTTTTGTTATTTATCTGACATTCAGATTTAACCGGGCCTCCTGCGCTTACTTCATCTGGCAACTCGGCCCCGGCCGGCCCATGGCAGGTGCTTGTGGGCATTTGTGGTTCTAAAATCCCCAATTTGAATAAATAATTCACTGTGCCACACGCCATGCGCTTCCAGGAGTGGGGAGCACGGAAGCCAGGGTGACAGCGCGGCCGGCAGACGGAAGCAGGGCCTAGGAGGGGCCGGGGTGGACGCGAGACCGCCTGTCCTGAGCCTAGAGGGGAGCGCAGGCTCGGGCCAGGGCCAGGAGGAGGCGCAGGGGGTTTTATCGATGGAGCGTAATAATCAGATCAGCGTTTCTTAAATTAAACTTTGTATCTTGAAATAATTGCAGATTCCCCTGCAGATGTAAGAATAATACAGTTGCCCCCCGTTGGCAACATAGTACAAAGTTAGTGTCCAGTTTCATGGCCGGCACAGGGACTCGATACAGTCAAGATACACTGTTGCCCTTTTATGGCCACGCCCGCTCCCCTGCTCCCCCCTGCTCCCCCCACTCCTTCTGTCTGCTTCTATAATCTTGTCATTTCAAGAAAGTCACGCCCGTGGAACCTTAAGTCCGTACCCCCGTGGGGCTGGCGCAGTTCCGCGCAGGCGGGTGCGGGCGGTTGGGCGGGCCGATGGCCTGGTGCCGTCCGTGGCCGGGCGGGATTCCACGGCGTGGACCCAGCACCGCGCCTCCGGCCCCTGCCCCCCGGGGGACGTCGGGTGGTTCCCGGTTTGGAGCTTCTGGAAGTGAAGCTGCACCTCACTGATCGGCTTCTCGGTCCCCTGCCAGCATTTGGATGATCGATACGTTTATTTGAGCCGTTCTGAGAGGTGGGCGGTGGTGCCTCTCGGCGACTTTAATTTGCATTTCCCGAAGGCTCCCGATGTCGCTCATCTCCTGAGCGTGTCTGACACCCGTGCGTCCTCCTCGGTGAAATATCTCCCGTGCCGCCTGCCCGGTGCCTAATTGGATTGCGTCCTGCTTTCTCCGCTATTGCATCTGGACAGCGCTTTGTCTCGGATACTAGTCTTTTGTCAAATAAGTGGTTTGCAAATATTTTCTGCCAACCTGTAGCTTGATTTTTTTCATTCTCATAACAAGATCTTTCCCAGAGCAAAATATTTTAATTTTCATGAAGCCTGACTTACCATTTTTCCCCCCTTGGATGGATTGTGTGTTTGGTGCCAAGCCCAGGAACTCTAAGAATCCTGAAGCTTTTCTCCTGCGGCTTTTTTCCTGAAAGTTTTGTTGTTTTGTGCTGGCCGGGTGGCTTACTTAGTTTGGAGGGTCGTCCTGTATCCCAGAGGGTTGTGGGTCCAGCCCCCAGTTGGGGTGCATATGGGAGGCAACCTATCGATGTTTCTCTCTCACATCGATGTTTCTCTCTCTCTCTCGCTCCCTTCCTCTCTCTCTAAAATCAGTTAAAAAAATATCCTCGGGTGAGAATTAAAAATAAATAAAGTTTTATAGTTCTATATTTTACATTTTATTCCATGATTCATCTTGAGTTACATTTTGTACGAGGTGTGGAATTTGGGTTGGGGTCCACTTCCCGGGCTCCTATGCTATGTTGGTCTCCTGCCCCCCCCCAACACAGTACCGCAGACCCGGTGCCTTAAACAACAGATATGTCGCGAGCAAGGGAACACCCCTGAAAGGAGCCCCTCACACACGTTGGTGTCTGTCCACAGTGCCAGGCTTATTAGGGGAGGCTCCCCCGTAAGCCAACCGAGTCCCACACGGGTGACACAGGGCGGGGCGCCCTTACCGATGGAAGCGAGCACAGCGGGCGGCAGGTTTGAGGTCCCGGTCGCTGGCGGCATCTGCAGGTAGCTGGGAGCTAACGTCAGGGCTCTCGCCCCCCAGGAGGCGTGGACCTGGGAGAGTCTCGTAGCAAATGTCAGGGAATGGAGGGGGGTGGCAGCGATCGAGGGCCAGGTTGGAAGCTCCTAAGCATCATGTCTCTCAACCCTCAATCACTCCCTATGAGGCAGGCAGATGGGTCCCCGAGAGCAGATGGGGAGCCTCGTGCTCAGGGCCCCACAGCTGGTACCTGACCAAGGGGGCTGTGCGCTCATATCGTCTGGGCTCACAGCCTGTCCACAGAGACCCGTAACCTGCCAGAACCATCCATACTCTGAAGAACTGCAATGACCACAGATCACTTTGGAGAGGCAGCCGCAAATCAGGGTCCCGCCTCCTCCAGGAAGCCTCCCTTGTTCTTCATCCGAGTTTCAATACCTGTTTCCTGAATCAACCGCGTGTGCGCATCCCGTCCGCTCACCGCGGTCGCTCTGCTAGTTCAGGTGACCTTGCCACCCGACCAGAGGCCTGCTTCCCTGGAGGGACTGAGCCTGGCACGGGGATGCCCCCGAGCTCCCAACCCCTCAGTGGCCTTACAGTATTTTTAAAATAATAAAAGCACAGGTCCTCAAGGCTTTCCGTGGGTATTTCTCTTCACCCTCACACGCACGATTTTTTCGGTAAGATGCTATTATCTGGCCTGCTTATAGGTGAGGAAACGGAGGCCCGCGCGTTTAGGTCACCTGCCCGAGTCACACGCTCTTAGCGAGGGCGGCCGGAGTACAGCTTCTCCCAAAGGGCACCCCCTTGACTTGCTGCCTGCGGCCTGGGGCCCTCCCAAACCTTTTGAACGAAGGTGAGGTCGAGCGAAGTAGGCGACAAGTCCGGGGTCCCCCCAGCTTCTTGCACAATGACCGTCTCGGGCTTAGTCGGGAAGGTGCTGTCCCGTCCGCTGCGCTCCTGGCCGCCGCTCATTAGGGAGCAAGCTCACGTGCTCCCCTGCTTGGCGCTGCTGAGGCGAAAGGTTTAGACCCGGAGAGCTGGGGGCCCGGGGCCAGGACGCAAGCGCAGCAGCCGTTTTTGGAAGCGCAGGGACTAGCCCGGCGGCTGCTCCGGTTACGAGGGACGCGCGGGAGCCCGCGGAGGTTCGTGCGGATCGTCTCCCCTCCTTTCTTTATGGTTATTACTTCTCACCAGTTACCGAGGCCCCATTTTCCCGGCACAGCAGCGAGCGGCGATGGTGTCGCGACCGCCTTTCTAGGCAAAACGTGCATCTTAAAGACGGAAATGACAGCCATCGCGGGGCGCGAAGCGTGCGACTTTTGCCGCGGAGACTCGTTCCGGGCTCGGAATCGCCTCCTCCCGGGGCGCCTCCATCCAGTGAGAAAGCAGACGGCCCAGCCTGTTCCCGGTTTTATTTTTATTTCCCAGCTCCCCATTCTACAGACTGAGACACGGATTATTTTTCCTCGGAACCCACCTCGGGACCGCGTGTGCGGGTTCCGGGAGGTTGGCGACGCGGGAACAGAGACCGGAAGGCTCAGGCGGGCAGGAGAGCCGTTTGGAGGGGGGAGAGAAGTTTCTTTGTGATTTTCGAAGCTTTGATGTATTGCCACATTCAGGAATTAATTATAGCCTACGGTGCCCGGAACAAAGGGGGGAAAGCAACAGTGTGGCAATTACGCATCTGTGGAAGGCGCAGCTGCGGCGGCTCAGGAACCG
Organism: Miniopterus schreibersii; assembly: GCF_964146895.1. Taxonomy (NCBI): domain Eukaryota; kingdom Metazoa; phylum Chordata; class Mammalia; order Chiroptera; family Miniopteridae; genus Miniopterus; species Miniopterus schreibersii. Next base: position 2,117,933 of record NC_138109.1, on the reverse strand, counting down.
GCCCCGTCCCTGGCACCCCGACTAAAGCAAATGGTCCTTCCCGAGGGCTCTCTCCTGGGGCCCGGAGCCATCAGCATTCGGAGCGTCATTAGCATCTCTCCGCACCCGGGTCCTGGGGAGAAAATCACATTCCCCGCGCAGCTGGCATCTGCGGCCACGGTGTGAAAATGAAGATGTACGGCCCCTGGTCTCTGGTCTCTGCTAAGCCAGCCTCTGCTGGCTCGTTATGTGCTTAATAAGATCTCCCGTCCCCGGAGATGGAGACGGGGCGGGGGCCGAGGTGGGCGCAGGGCCCGTGGGGCAAGGGGAGGGGGGAACGGCTTCAGAATCGAGACCACGGGCCGTTTTTGCCTTTTCAGAATTGTGGGTGAACCCGTGGCCGTCACCGGCCCTCAGCCCCGAGTGCCGCGGGTGCCGCGTCTCTCCCGCCGGCAAAGTCGGGGCGGGAAGGGAGGCCGGGGCTCGGAGCTGATAACCTCTCGCCTCTTCACAGGGGACGCCACAGGCCCCGCTGAGTCGGTGGCCAAGTCCTTTCCCAGGTTCGAGGTAACAGCTGCGCCCAGGGTGCGGGCGCCCCCTCCCCTCTGTAGCGTGTCCTCGGGGAACGTTCAGCCCCACAGGAGTGTGTATTTCAAGGCTGTGGGGCTCGGGCAGCCCTTCAGACGGCTCCGAGTCGGAGAAAGAACACGGGGCCTGTGGGAGGCAGAGGGGTGGGGGCCCCGATGCCCCAGGAAGAAGGAAGGTGGGAGGTCAGAGAGCCTCGTCTTCTCCCCTCTGGTCTCCGGCCGGGCCTGGGGATTAAAGTGACCTGAGGCAGACGAACCGGAGGACAGTCAGCATTTCCTGGGAGCTGCGTAGGAGCCGGGGCAGCTTTACAGGCCTCCGTTTGGTGGCGAGAGAGGTGTTTCGGGAGGGGCCCCTCACTCGGGCGCTTGTGCCATAGACCTGGTACGTCTGGGGCAGTAAGGGGCCCTCGGGTGAGAGCCTGGGCTCTCGGGGGGACTCAGGAACCCAAAGCATATAGGTGGGGCGGGGGCCATATGCAACCAGAGGTGACCAGCTGGCTGGGAGAGGTGGCATATTAGTTGCCCCCAGACTGTGGCAAAAGAAACTCTAAAACCCAGGTCTCAATTCCACCACCCACTTGTTCCTCTGAGCACTAAAAATAGGACTGAGGACGGCCTCGGGGTCACACAGATGAAATAACAGCCTGGGAGCCGTCCACGGGGACAGGGGCCCCCAGTGTGCCCGCAGCCGGCCTCTCCCGCCCCTCGGTTCCTTCAGGGTATAATTAGCTGCCGTAACGGTCAGTCCTTGGCGCCCTGTCTGCCCCACCCTGCCTGTTTCCTCTGCTCACGCCCGTCCGTGCCCCTCGGGAACCCCGGGTCTGCACACTGGGGCTTTGTGTCAGAGGCTCTGTGATGAGCTGGGAGACACACACACACACACACACACACACACACACACGTCCCGGGCAGGGTCACCCGGGTCCCAGCTGTGCTGAACGTCCCACCGCCTCCCCGAAGAGAAGGGGGAATGGGAGACAGCGAGACAGAGGCTGTGGGGTCCACTTCGAAGGTCACGTGCAGAGTGTCCGGAATGACCCCTCCCCCGTCCGGGAGCCGGGAGAGCGTGGCCACCCCTAGACCCAGGGACGAGCGGGGAACTGGGCGCAGACCCACCCACCGGGCGACCGGGAGCCTGCACCTCCTAGGATCCCAGCCCTGGCAGGACGTCCTCTGGCTCCTTCCCGACCCGTGAACCAGGCGGCGCCGTGTTGGAAAGAGAGTGTCCGGGGGACTCGGCCCCTCCTCCGTGGAGCCCGGGGAACTCGGGCCCCTAGTGTCCCGATCTCACGGGTCCCAGGCTCCTGGGGGAGGAAGTGGGAGGAGCGGAGGCCCAGGCCCGTTTGTCGCTAGAATGTTCCTGGTCCCCCAACGAGGGGAGCCAGGCGATGAGCTCACAGCCGGGCTATGGCTGCGGGTGGCCCAGGTCTTCCTGCTCCCTGGGCCCAGCGAGATGCTCAGTGTCTCCCAGTGACCTTCTCGTTTCCCCCGGAGTTTCCAGGTGACACCGACTGGGACCCGCCTGACCAAGCTTCAGCTCCAGGAGCTCTTGCTGAGCCAGTTCATGGAGCCACTCAAGCTCCTCTCGGTAGCTTTCCACCCGGGGGCCTCGCCCCGCCCCTGGCTCTGCGCCCCCTGCCCCCCACTGTCTGTCGCCTCCGGGTAGAGTCCGCCTCCCTCCCTGATTGCAGCAGCCTCGGCCCTCCAGCCGCGGTGCTGCCCAAACCCCCCTTAGTCTCCCTGCCCGTTTAACTCCGTCCTGGGAACGTTTTCTTTGGCGACGTCCACTGCCAGTAATTTCCACCTGGAGAGGCGGGAGCGGGAGCCGGTGGGAAAGTCACCAGCCCCAACCGAGTGCGTCAGCTCAGCCGAGGAGTCACGGGCGCCAAGGAGTCCGTGTGGCCCCTGGAGTCGCTGGCCCGCGGGGGTGGGCGCACTGGGCGGGCCCAGCGGGCGTCCCCGCCGCTTCAAGACCCTCACGCTCCAGGTGAGAAGGGGAGAAGGCGATCCCCCAGAAGGCACACGGGGGGCCCCAGAAGCCCGCTGGACTCGAACTGTTGCAGGATAATCATTTCCCGAGGATGGGTCTTCACACCTGTCGCCCCAACACGACAGTCAACCGACGTGTTTAAGACCCGGGGAGAATATTTGGAGGCCTGGAGGACCGGGGGGGACGGGGGACACACTGGCAGGGGTGCACGTGTTGGAGGATCGGGAGTAGTAGCCAGAGGACCTCCGCCGGCAGCAGAAGGCTCTGGATTCGCATCACAATCCACAGGCGTGGGCCCCGGGGACTGGGGCCTGGGCAGCAATTTATTTTTAATCTTTACCTGGGGATATTTTTTCTTTTCAGAGAGAGAGAAACATTGATGTGAAGGAGACACATCGGTTGGTTGCCTCCCGCACGCACCCTGACCCGGGCTGGGGATCCAGCCTGCAAGCGAGGTGCGTGCCCTTGGTTGGACTCGAACCCAGGACCCTCCAGCGCGCAGGCCGACTCTCCAGCCGCTGAGCCAAACGGGCTGAGGCGGGCGGCCGTCTCGGTCTAGGCCCTGCTGCGTCTCTCTGCCGGGACGCAGCCTTCAAGGGCCGGGCCGGGCCGGGCCGGGCCGCGTAGACGCGCTTGTAGCCGTTTCTCCCCTGGATTCCCCGCCCGCCCGGCGTTTCTCTCTTGTGGGTCGCGTGACGCCGGGCGCGAGGCAGCCGATCGAGAGGGCGACCCTGCAGGCATCGGGGTCTGTTCCGAAAACCGCGGTTCAGCGTCGCCCGTCGCCCACGTTTCTCCCAGGCCCCGGGCTTTCGACACCATTTCTCTTTACAAATACGTGTTGGCATAGGAGGCAATTAAAATCCTCTCTACGTTGTTTGTGCAGGAAAATGAATTGGTGCTTTTTATTCTGATGTAAATAAAACGAGCTGTAATAACCCCCAATTAGCACATTAAAATAAGTCGGAGATTTGTTTTATCATTTGGTTGTCGAGAGAGACAAAAAAAAAAAAAATAAAGGCAGCCATGAGGACCTTCTATTCGTGACAGAAACAGAGCCAGTTGTTTGCCTGGAAGAACAGAGAAGATCTAATTTAAAACTCTCCGCGAATCTTTGATAATTAATTTCACAGCAAACACGCCATTAGGAGGCCTATAAAACATCTGATGGTTAAAAAAAAAAAAAAAAAGCCAAACCAATGATTTTCCCCCAAACAAGAATGTCAACAATAAGCATTTAATATGCAGAACGGAATTAGGGGGGGGAACAAAGCCCGACGGAAAGTTTCGTCTTGCTATTGTTTCTTTCAAAGTTGGCGGCTTAGGGGGTGAACTTGAGCTTCGCCTGCTGACGGGAGCGATTGGAACCCGTCCGACCGTGAAACCCGCGGAAAGGTAAGCGAGTGGCTGGAAAAATCAAGGGGGCGCCCATGTGTGTGCGTCGGGCGCGTTGTTCGGAGATAGAAATAAGAAAGTCGTGCGTCAGCCGTCGCCTTGATCGCGTGTAGACGCAAACGAATTAGAGATCGGAGCCCGGCGACTTCTTCCTGGGCCCCGGGACGGGCCAGACTCACGCAGGTGGCAGTGGGGCTTGGCCACGGGAAAGGCTGGCGCCGGGCGGGGGGCAGGCTGAGCGCCCCCTCCTGCGCGCACACGGGTTCGCGCGGGGCGTCTGCTACTCGCCCAAAGCTGAGACGACGCGGGATGGCTCCTCGGGTTTGCGGAGAAAGAAACCCGCAAAAAAATCGCCCAATGGGGTGGTGCTCTTTCAGCCACAGCCATTGGCCTCAGGGCCCCCTTCTTGGCCGTGTTTGTCTGGCGCACAGACCAGCAGGAGCACAGCCACCCCAGGGCCCCTTGTCAGGCCTCTGCTCCCGCCCGCTTCCCTCCAGCGTGATCTCAACACGCCAGGACGTGTTCAACACTCCGCACACGCCAGCAACACGGCGCACGCATCCTACACGGCGCACATGTCACCGACACAGCTGGGTGGGGCCTTCCTTCTGCCCAAACCCTGCGGCTGGTTCCCAACAAGACCCACTGGGGCCCCACCCGCTTTCTTTTTGGCCCCCCTCTGTCTGACCGCCCCACCCCACTGACCTCTGCACTCTCCACACCTCCCGCTCCCCTTCCTCACCCACCGGAAAGTCCTTCCCCAGACGGGCGCACGGGCCCGCGGTCAGCGGCCAGGCTCTCCGGAGGCCGCCCCCCCCCAGGACCCCATTCCTCCTGCCTTCGTTGCCGCAGCCAATATGTTTTACTGTTTTAGTGATTTTTGCTCCTAGCGCCTCGCTCCCCGCACACGGTTAACTCCGTGAGGGCCGGAGCTCTGGCCGTCCTGCGTGCTGTGTGCGCGGCTCCATCCCCAGAGCCCGGGGCCGCGGCCAGCACATGGTCAACGCTCCGAAAATACCCGGTGAATTAATGAAGGGGCTCGTGGGGAGGGTCGGTAATAAATCACGGATTAAATTAGCGCGGTGTCAGGCACAGAGTAGGCATTCCAATACGTCGGTTTATTTATCATCTGATTTATCGCGCAAACCAAGGGGATTGGTGATTTCCCTCCACTTTATTTTATGTGAATAATTCCTCGGAGGAAATGTTTAGTATTAAATGACTGACGGGCAGTAAAACCCTCGCACAGCAGCGTCTCGTGGGGGGCGAGGCGGGTCTACCAGGCAGACACGAGACCACAGAGCGGCGGCCACGTTCCGCCCAAGGCCACGCCGCCTCTCCGGGCCCCGGGTGTTCCGGGGGACACAGGCTCCCGCTCTGCCATGAATAAACACGCAGCGCTTCGCGCATTCGTCACCCAGCCCTCACCCCTCTGGCCTTGGTTTCCCGTGGCCGCCCGATCAAGTTCCCCCAAACTCGGCAATTTGCGCTCTCAGTTCCGGAGGCCAGGCGTCCAGAATCGTGGGGTGGACAGGCTGTGCTCCTCCTGTAGGCTCGTGGGAGGGTCCCCCCGCCTCGCTGGGCACCTGGTGGCTGCCACGGTCCGTGGCTTGTGGCCACATCCCCCCACTCCCTGCCGTCTCTGTCCGCCTGTCCGTCTCCCTCTGCGTGTCTGTCATGAGGACACGTCATTGGATTCCGAGTCCACTGGGACAATCCAGGATGATCTCATCCCAAGACCCTAAACTCAACTACACCCGCGAAGACTCTACCAAATACGGGAACATTTGGGGTTTACTTATGGGCATCTTGGGGGGGGTATTTTTAGGGCCACCACACCCCCAATAAGGCCATCACTGTGGTTTTCTGCACATTTCGGTTGGGAAACCGAGTCCTAGAGAACTGAGGTAAGTCGCCCAAGGCCACGCAGCAGAGTTGCTGAACCACGTCACCTCGCCGTGGTCACCGCTCAGAAGCGACGGACCCCATTCGATTCTAAATCTTAAATTCCTAATTCTTACTCCAATTCTTTGGATCCGGTTTGAGTCTCCTCTGCCGCCAATGCCATTGAAAGCTCACCGAGGGACCCTCCGAGCCCTCAGGATGCAGACCGGCCCCAGTGACAGCCAAGCTCCGGTCCCTGCACAATGAGGCCCCGGTCACCGTGTTCTCATGTGCCCTGGACATGCTCCCCTGCCCCGGGCCATCTGCGCGGAGCTGAGACTCACGCGGGTCAGAGCGAGGGCGGCCGCCCGGGGCGGAGCAGCAGCGGGTCCCGACGGGGACCTTTCTCTCCGATGCTGGCGAGGCCACGCCCGGAGCATCTGGACACACTGCGGTCTCTTGTGTGGCTGCCGTCGAGCGGGGCCACAGCTGGGATGCTCAGAAGCAAGGCCACGTCAGCGGCATCTGGCCAGAGCCGCCGACAATACAGCGCTGTTCCCCTGGAGCCCGCGCGGTCCACCGTCAACGCCCCGGGCCTCGGTAAATGTCATCTCATGGGGAGCGGGCCGGATGTGCACACGGCCGAGTTCACGGCCTTCATTTAGAGGCAGGACATTTCAGGCCCGGCTCCCCGGGTGACCTTCCTCCCGGCACGAGTGACTCATCCAAGTGACCACAGTGACCAGGGTCACCTTCCCCCTCGCCGCGGCCCCCACACTGGCGGGAGGTTCATTCGTTTTATTTGCATCACGGGACACGGAGGGAGCCTGCACCTGCGGGTGCTCGGTAACCGGTGTCAGAGCTACCCATTCGCGTGGGCGAGGTCGGAGGGTCTTCCAATATCACCAGGATGCCCCCCGGTTTAGCTAGTGCGCGCCCGGGCAAAGAGGGTGCATTGGAAGAAGAGGTCAGGGGGCCCCCTTTCCCTGGACCCTTTATAAAATCTCAGGCTCCATCGCCCACTCCCTCTGCCCTGACTCCCTCTCACGGCCCCTTCTGTGTCCAGAGCAGCTGGGGGGCCTGGAGAGCCCCTCGTGGGGGCCCGGGGCTGCTTGGGGCTGCTGTGCGCCCCTCCTTCTGAGACGGAGAGAGGGGTCTCCAGGCTGGGGAACTAGAATGAGAGCTTCTGTCTCTCATTTAACGGCATCTTGGCAAGTCGTTCAGAAACCGTCCCTCGCACACACGCTCCTGAACGGCTTTTCAAATAATTTAAACCTGCCACTTACAATTCTCATTATGGTGGGAAATGGTGCCTTTGGGGTCCAACGGTTTTCTTTGGGTTTCACAGTCCCTGGAGGCACGGATTTCAATTTAAAGCTTTCCACGTGGAAAGAGCGGGGGCGCTCAGGCGCTTGCGGGGCCCTCTCCCTGGAACCGGGCAAACCCGCTCCCGTCCGAGGCGCGGGGGGAGAGCAGGCGCCGGGGTTCAGCAGCGGCTCTTGCCCGTGGGGTTAAGCACAACAGGCGCACTCGCGTCGGATGCGTGTTTACGGGCCGGTCTCTCGGTTTGCTGAAGACGGTTCGTACAGTTGCAAACAGGCTTCCTGTTGATTTACACGAGTTTGTACAAAACCGGGGGCCACACAACTTTCCGCAAACCGTGGCTCCATCTCTCAGGAGAATCTCACTTTCAAACGATCTTGTTAGATCCTGTTAGAAGTCGACGCGTCTGCCTCCCACAGATGTGAACACTCGGGAAATAGCCACCAATCAGCGCCCCAGGGGCTTTCCCTAAGGAATCGGTCAGCAGAGGGTGGCTGTGGGCGTCCTGTCTGTGGGTGAGCGTCGCGAAGGCCTCCGTGTCTCCCAATCTCCGTGGCCGTGGGCTCCGTCCAGGTGAGGGGACTATGGGGACGCCACCTGCGCCCCGTGTGACTCCTTTGGACGGCGGATGGAGTTAGTCGCAGTCCCGCCTCACTCTTGCTATGTCCAACTTCAGAGATGTCCCGGGGCCCGGAGACACCCAGCCTCGCCCCTCCCCGCGGCCGTGTGTTCCGCAAGTAACCAGCGCGTCTCCTTCAGTGAGCGCCCGCGGGACACCCCCCGAGGGCCCAGCCGCGCAGATGGACAGGCGGACAGCGAGCCGGGGCCCCTTCGGAAACTGGCGGCCATCCGGGGGCACCCGGGGAAGCCACCGGCAAGGGTGCGTTGCCTTCCAAAGGGGGCGCCCCGCTCTCCTCCAGGCCCACACGCGGGGCGTCCCTCCGCCCTGCGGCGAGGTCCCTCCTTCCGACTTCTTTTGCGTTTGGACACAGACCCTGTGGGGAGCCGCCCTGCACCCCGGCGGGGTCTGATGTTTGAGACTTTGGTCTAGAGCTTTATTTGTCTGTTTGGGGAAGAGAAGTGAGGAGCAGATGGAGCCCTTGGTCACTGCTTCCCGGAGACGCAGATAATAAATGAGCTGTCCCCCAGCTCAGCGTCGGCCGCCAGGGCCCGCCGCCACCCTCAGCCCCCACGACGCCGCGATCGGCGGTTCCAGCCCCTGGCTCGGCAGTGCGGGCGTCTGCCGTTCATCACGGGCTTCAGTCAGCCCGTCCACTGAGGCTGACCTGGGGAGCTCGGCGTGATCACCTTCGTTACACCTTTCAGCGGGGTTGGGAAGGATAGTAATTAGGGGGATTTTTGCTTCAGCCAGGGGCACTGTGTCTTATACTCAAATGTGGGGCCCATCACACAGTCCCCCACGGCCTGGGGGTGACTCGGCCCGAGTCCCAGCCCTGGCCGCGGATCGCAGCTCCCCGGAGGGCCCGGCAGGGGCCCGCGCTGGGGAAGGGGAAGAAGGGGAAGGGAAGGGCACCTCTGCTTTGGCCTCAAGGGTAATTAAAGTTTTTTTTTAAATTTGCTTTAGTTTCAAGATTGGTCCCAGGGGTTTCAGCACCTTAGGCTGGTGTGGCCTCTGTGTCGCCGGCCCCGTGAAGGTCTGGCAATGGACTCGGAGGTTTCTGTTAGCGTTTCCGACGAGGGAGGGAGACGGGGCCACCGCTCCCACCTGCTCTGTCCGTACGAAGCCACGTCCACGATCCGCCAAGTGGTTGGTTTAGACGTGTCATTAAGTGGGACGGTGTCCGTGGAGCGAGGAGGAAAGCAGGTCCCTGTGAGATCCTGTGGACAAGATCGTGTGGGGGGGGTTGTTTTTTTTTTTATTGATTTCAGAGAGAGGAAGGGAGAGGGAGAGAGAAACATCAATGATGAGAGTCATTGATCGGCTGCCTCCTGCGCGCCCCCGACTGGGGGTCGAGCCCGCAACCCGGGCATGTGCCCCGACCGGGAATCGAACCGCCACTCCCTGGATCCCAGGTCAACGCTCAACCGCTGAGCCACGCCGGCCGGGCCACTCCATGCGTTTTGATGACAGTCCCCGCCTCTGCTCGGGTGAAAGACGGGTCCCCTGCCGTGGGGGCCAGCACTCCACCCCGACCGGCAGGTCCCTCGATTTAGGACGGTTACGGCTCGGCTGTCATGAGTGTATGTTAACCTCTCCTTCAGAGCCCCAGGAACATTTGATTCACAAAAAAATTACTCCGAGCCTGTAATGCAGGGGCGAGAAACAGCAGCTGATTCAACCAGTGAGTCGGCGGCGAGGCGGCCTGTAGCCTGAAGCGTGACCGAGAAAATCGCGGGAATGGCAGGAGCCCAAGTGCTCGCAGGTGGCCCAGTCCCGTGGGCTCTGGGCACCAGGACCCCAGGCCCAGGGCCCCGTGTGGCGACGGCAGGAGGCCAGCCGTGGTTACCGGGCAGCCTCTGCCGCCCTAGGACGACTCCCCGCTGAGGGACACCCTGCGCCCTAACCCGGCACATTAGCCCCTGCGAGCCAGCTGCCCAGGGACTCGGGTCCCGGAAACTGCGCGGACATTTAAAGCCGCGAGCTTTCTTCCCCGCGTGCCCGCTGAATGCCCTTCTCTGCGGAACTGGGGGGAGCCCCCTCCTGCCCGAGCATGGGGGGCCTGGCATACCCGGTGCCATCGGCGAGGGAGGCTGCTGCTCCACAGGCGGGACTCCCGGTGCCTGCTCAGCCCTGGGCATCGCGCTGAGCACACAGCCCCCGGGCGCTGGGAACGCGGGGAACAGGGTCCGAGCCAGCACAGCGGTCGCGGGCCGAGGACAACGACCCCGGAGGTTGTCTCAGAGCCTTCTGTAAATTCTGGGTGCCTCTTACCTGATTTTTAAAAAAAAATACAATGACAAGGCCCGTCGGCCGTCGCGTATTACTTTTATTTGTTCGTTTCTGTTATTTTTTTTCGGTTGCAGTCTGCACTCGCCGCTAGTCTGTTAGTCTCGGGGGGACAGCGACAGGCGCTCAGAGGCCGCCACGTGCTCCCCGGAAGTTCTCCCCGCGCGTGGACTCGGGGCCTGTCCCCTCCTTTTCCTCTTTCCGCTCCCAGGTCCGCCCCAAGGAAGAGTCTCCCGGGGACGGGACGCTACCAGGTGTCGCCAGGCGCAGCGACGCGTCCACCGGATGGCGGCTGACGCAGCGCCTTCCCTGGGCTGTGGGGAGCAACCGCCAGGCGTGGGTCTGTCTCACCCGCCCGTTTCGGCTTCGACGCAGGCGTTCCTCGCCTCGCTCCTTATCGATTGTGCGTTTGGCGACGAAACAGCCGCTTCAGGTTTATCACAGGCTTATATTCCCGCAGCCGCCCACCTCGCCCGCTTCCTTTGCCGGGATTTCCCCCAGGAAGGGGCTCCGCTGCTCTCAACACCCGCCCCGCCCGCGCCGGCCGCCCGGCCTGACCGGTCCTTTCTCCGGGGCTGGGTGGTTTCGTTTGTTCCTCGCTGGCTCGGAGGCACCGGATTCCTGTGCCGTCCGCAGGGGTGAGAGAAGCCAGGGCAGAGACGTGGGGCAGTCGGGGTGCGTCCCCCGCCCGGTCCCCTCCTCTCCAGGCCCGAGAGTCAGGGTCCCAGGGATTCCCACGCGCACGGGGACCGCTCGCCGCCTCTGAGGGTTGCAGGAGGCGCAGCAACGCGGGCTCACCCGGGACCCCGCGGGCTCACCCGGGACCCGCCGGGCTGACAGGCTGGGCCTCTGGGGTGCGACGAGGGGGCGGGAGCCAGAGGGCGGAGAACAAATCGCCTTCACCCCGACCATCAGAGCCGCCAGGTGACCGGCCAGGCCGTGTGGGTGGCCAGAAGGAAAGGGCGACCGGGGGCTCCTCCTGAGGCCGATCGACGCTGCCAGGGGAGAAGCAAACTGCCCACGGGACACGTGCCTCGGAGCCGTGGGCTCTGGGGCCCCCAGGCTTCTACTTGGGCCCCTTTGCCTCATTCCAGAGCCACCTTCGGGGCGGCCACTGAGCTCAGCTCTGAGCTCTCAGCATCGGGGGGCCCCGGCGGCCTTCTGTTCGGATCTGAGCTTCCGTCGGTTAATCACAAAGTCGCTCTGGGCCGCGGGGTGTGATGTGCAGGCTCTCACACCCGTGCAGGTGGGTCCGGGGCCCAGTCAGCGTCCAGTGGGAGGGGAGGAGCGCCTGACCCCTCTCCAGCTTTCAACCAGCTCACCCTCCGGTTCCAGGACAGGGGGTGGCCCTGTGCTCTCTCCAGGTGAAAAGGGCTGAGAATCTTCAACTGAGGCTCAGGATCGCACATGGTCACCATGTGCAACCCGTGGTTTCCATCCCAGTGCCATGTGTCACCCTCAGAAGCCAGTGAGGGTGGGAGGGGGGTGACCACCTGTGTGCACCTGTGTGCATGTGTGTGCATGTGTGTGCCTGTGTGCTTGCGTGTACCCATGTGTGTGTGTATGCATGTGTGTGCATGTGTGCCTGTATATGCCCATATGTGTGCACACCTCTGTGTGTACATGTGTGCATGCGTGTGTATACCTGTGCGTGTGCACCTGTGCATGTGTGCGCGTGTGTGCCCGTATGTGCCTGTATGTGTGTGCACCCGTGTGTGCATGTATGTGTGTGCACCCGTGTGTGCATGTGTGTGCCCGCCTGTGCCCATGTGTGTGCACATGCACCTGTGTGTGCCTGTGTGCACGTGTGCCTGTATGTGCCCATATGTGTGTGTGCACACACCTGTGTGTGCACGTGTGCACCTGTGCATGTGTGCACCTGTGCGTGTGTGTATGTGACAGAAAGAGAGATGCATTGAGGTTCCCCCGTTTCTGGTGAGTGTCTGCACTGAGCTTCCTGGAGTCTGACACTGCGGAAAGGTTAGTGGTGGGTGCAGGTGCTAGTGTTGATCTCCGCTTGTCCCCTGGGTGAGCGGCTGCTTGCACACCCCTCCGCCCCTCGATCACTTCAGTATAGAAATGGGGGGAAGGGCCTGTTCCTGTGGCCTTTATCTGGTAGCGGTGGAAGGTTCTGGAACAAGCAGCTGTAGTCAGTGGGGCACAGGTGATTTAATTTGTCATAAAGGCAGGTCCATGAGCCCAGGTGACCCTGTTCCCCGCAGAGGCTCCGTGGATCTTTGGACACTGGTTTCCCCAGAGGTGAGACAAGTGGCCTGGGAGGTGGTCAGGGCCATGGCTCCAGCCCAGGGCTTCTTTTCCACGAGAGCTTCACACTGTCACGAACCACAGAGACAGGTTCTGCTCCTGAGTTCTGTTTTCTTGTGTGTCCCCAACCACGTAAGGGGACAGTGACCTCTGCAGCTGTCCCAGGTCGAGTAGGGAGGGACATGGCTTCTCCTAACCTCCAGTGAGGACCAGGATGTGCACAGTGGCTTAGAAGTGCCATTGGAGAAGCGGCGAGGGGCACACGGGGCCAGCCTGGTGTGCGTGTCTGCGTCCCTCCCAGCGCCCCACGGGGACAACCGGACTCCGCCGTCAGATGGGCAGCGGAGGGGAGCTTAGCCCTGCTTGCCCGCTGGCGGTAACTGCGGCGCTCACCCTGTAATTACGCTCTTATTCAGCCGTGTGATGGAGAACCACCCAGCTCTGGCGGGTCCGTCCTGCCAATAGTGGTGGCTCACGTCAAGGGGGCAGCACCTTGAGGCTCATTTTCACTCTGGGGTCCTGGGGGGGACGGCACGTCTTGTGGGCTCCGAGACAGGCTATTCCCGGGGCACCGGCTGCGGGTCACCAGGGCCCCCGTCTAATTGCTTCCAGGGCGGATTTGCTTTAATTGGTGCCCCTGTGGTCTCGGGGCCCAGAGGCCACGTCATGTCGGTACTGGGGGTCCCTCCATTTCTGAGCAGACAGGGCAGAGAGCTCCTTCCTCCAACTCGCTTCCCCTGAGCACACGGCACCTCGTGATCCCAGCAGAGCCCGAGGCCTGTCCGTGTCCGAGGCACCAGACTTCCGGCTGCAGGACAGCGGGGCCCTGGGAGAGCACAGTGAGGGCAGGTGGGGATTTGGAGTTGGGGTGCATAGTGTCCAAGTGGCATCAGCCCAGAGTCTGGGACGAACTCTCTCAGCACGGAGGAGGTGATCCTGCCCTGAGGGACAGCTGAGGAGGGACTGGGCTGACTCCCACCCGGCCTTAAGTGCCCCGCAGCCCAGCCCAGCCCAGCCCAGCCCTGAATGGCACCTGATACCTGCATTTCCAGGTGGACCCGAGGAGCAGAGAGTCACCAGCCCCACCTCATTCACTAAAAAAATGAAATGAGCCCGACCGGTGTGGCTCCGGGGTTGAGCATCGCCTCATGCACCAGGAGGTCGCCGGTTAGACGACCTCTAACTTGATCCCCAGTGGGGGGCACTCAGGAGGCAGCTGAACCATGTTTCTCTCCCTCCCTCCCTCCCTCCCTCCCTCCCTCCCTCCCTCCCTCCCTCCCTCCTTCCCTCCCTCCCTCCCTCCCTCCCTCCCTCCCTCTCTAAAATCAGTAAAAACATATTTTTTAAAAAAACGAAATGAGCCACCAAACCCCAAGCACAGTGGGGACAGCCTGGTGTGACCCAAGCATCTGTCCCTGGCGCCCTCCCCCCCTCCCAGGCAGAAGAGAGGCCTCAGCCCCCTGGCCAGGGTCAGCCGTGGAGCCCGAGAAGCAGCCCCCGGTCAGTAGGAGGATTCCCATGTCAACAGAACTATTACCATTTATTTAAATTAAATAGACTCCGTCTCTTTCTGTAAGAAATCGATATATGGCACACGCGCCTCCCGGTCCTGTCCTCTTTTCTATTTGGGTACATTTAATGGTTCTGTGTAATTCAGAGAGGAAATCGAAAATGAAAGCTGCCAGGATTAATTTGTCACAGATCAGTTTTCCTGTAGTGGGGACAGTCCCTAATGCGCCCACCCAGGCCGCGCTCCAGGTTGTCATAATGGACTTCGGTCGATACGGCTTTGGACGGTGGAAGCCCCCGTGACCTTCTCTTCCCCACCCCACGCCCGTCACCCTGCTCGTGGCAGGGACACTAACTGGTTGTGATAAGCTTTTCTACGTTAGGACACCTGTTCTTTTCCCTGAAATATGCCTCTGCTCCCTCCGCAAATCCCCCTGCAAAGTGAAAGTCGCTCTTTCCCACTGAGCGGCAGAGCCGTTGCTGACGGTCACTGCGCCAGGACCGGGAGAGCGGACGTGAGTGACCCACAGTCTTACTGGGTCTCAGTGGGGGACCAGGGGTTTCCAGTGTTGGGGGGGTGCGAAGGACATTCATCTGGGCTTTGGGGGTGCAGGGGGCGGCCCCACCGTGGAGGGTCGTGGCTCAGGGAGGTTTGCAGAGGCCTGTGGGTCAGCTGGGGGGACATTTCCATGCGTTAGTGGGTCAACTGGGGGTGACATTCACATGTGTCAGGGGAGAGGAGGAAGCCGGTCTGTCGGGGGTCAAAAATACAATGGGCTCCATGGTTCTATGGACCCGAGTTCAAATCCCAACCCCACAGTCAGCGTCTCACCCGCGATCCCAGCACGTTAGGAGGCCAGGGTCCTGGTCCCAGCTCCATCGCTACCTCCTAACTGGGGGCTCCTACTGAGTGAATGGGCTCAGTGGCTACGAGCGGCCCGATGGTGCGGTTCAGAGGTTACTGCCCCATCTCCCCTGCTTCCCGGTGTCAGGCTCACCGCTGTCCTCAGGCATCGCGGGGCACCAGGCCTTGGCCTTCCGGGGCAGTGACTCCCGCTGGCATTCCCACCTGCTCACGCCAGAGCCGATGGAAAGGCCGATGGGGAGGGGCTTCTCCGTTGCCGCATCTCCAGAGTTTCCCCGTAGCTGGGAGTCAGCCCGAACGCGCCATGAGACCCGCATTTCCAGGTGGACCTGGGAGCAGGGGTCCCCAAACCCACTTTATTTATTAAAAAATGGAAGGAACCCGTTTACCCGTAACTGAGGGGGGGGTGACGGGCATCTCCCAATACGGGGTGGACCCCTCCGTCTCTCTGTAATTCCAACAGAAGCCTTCGCTTTATGCGTCGTGAGGTAATTTTATTAGACGCATACAGATCGCGATTGCTGCATCTTACTGGTGGCCACACGGGCCAGGGCAAGAAGGTGCGTTTTAATGCGATGTCCCTATTTCTGGGCCGGTCTCCTGGGAACACCCTCCACTAGGAACTGATTCGGTCACCTCTGTTCTCCCGGAGTCCAGTCGGGTGCGCGGTTCTCGCCCTGAACGAGCTCGGGAGCCACCTGCACGGCCCCTGCGGACACACAGGGCCGGCCCGGCCCTCGGCCCTCGGCCCTCGGCCCTCGGCCCTCGGCCCTCGGCGGTTCTGGCCCCGCGAGCCCGGCGTGGGGACCGAGCCCTGCCCCGTCTGACCAGCCCCACGAGGCCGCACCCGAGGCGCTCGCTCCGGCCGTGTCCCCCCAGCCTTCCCCGGGGGCCCGCCCGCTCCCTCCCCACTCGGACGCCTCCCCAGTTGGAACCTGAGAAACCCGTGTGACGAACGGAGGAGCTGTGCCTGCCGCGCTTTTCTGTACTTCCCGTGACGGGGCCTAGCAGCGTTCTCGTTTTGAAGCCCCGTCCGCCCGCTGGGCGCCGCGGGCCAGCCCGGGGCCCTTCCGGAGCCCTTCCGGAGCTCCCTCCACGGCGTGGGCCTCCGGAAATTAACTCGGAAGCCAAGCGCCGCCGCAGGCCCCGGAGCCGCGAGCTTGACGGGTACAAATGGCAGGTCCTCATATGCAAATGTGTAATAATCAGTTGTTCCAGCAGCACATTTTTTATCCAGTCCCTTCTGGAAGGATGACATCTCCCGCCTCATTTTATTGGGAAGATGGATGGCCTTGTGCAGAGGGAGAGAGACAAAGGCTCTCAGTGTTCCCTGTCACCCACTCCTTGTCCCCGAGCGACGCCGTCCTAACAAATGCGAGGGGAAGGCGGGGGTGTCGGCGTAATTAGTTCTTCCGCCGCGAGATTGCTGGTGATTTATAGGAAATTGTGCCCGGGTCCCCATGTTCTTAACCTAAAGTCAGTAGCAAAATAAGGAATTCCAGCGGAGACTCCCGGGCGAGCCCGCCTGGTCGCGGACAGAGTGGGACGTGGCGATATGATATTATTAACATCCAGGAAAAGAGAGGTATCGGGGCAACCCTCCCTCGTGTTTCCCTGGGCGCGAGTGACGTCGCCGGGGTCTCCGTCGCCGGGCAGTGACCTCCCAGGAGGACCTCCGACCACCTTCCCCGGCTCCCGGCTCCCTTTCATTGTCACGTCGAAGCCGCCCCCGCTCTCCGGCATCCTCTGGGCCCCTCTCCGGACGCCCTGGCGGGAGGGCCGGTGCGTCTCCCAGGAGCCGCCTTACATCTCCCGGGTGGGCGCTGTGGGCTCGGGGGCCGAGCTCCGCGGGCAGTGACGCCGCGGGGGCTCAGGGAGGCCGGTGCTCAGGGCCTCGCAGGCCACAGCCCATCCGCAGGCGACCGGCTGGGTTTGCGTCTCGAATTACCGGCCGTTTTCCGGGCGATGAGGTGGCTGAGCCGGGGAGCAGGTAAAGCTTCGCCCAAGTTAGGGGGAGACCCCTGTGTTTTCCTCTCATTCCAGCGCCAAGGGCGACAGGGAAGCAAGGGTTTCCGGGGGCGTCCACGCCTGCCGCGGCCGTGGCCCAGGAATCCTGCAGCGGGCCCCGTCGCGCAGTCTCCCTGCACTGTCCCCGGGCCCTGCCTCGCTCATGGTCGCGTGGACGCCCACGGTCCAGTCCCACCCGATCGCTCGCGAGGGAGTCGGGGCGTTTTCTAAACTCAAACCGTGTCCCCGTGTGTTCGTGCGGCGACGGCCCCGCGGCGGCAGGGGGGAACCGCTCCTAGTCTCCGTTTCTTTGTCATCAATAAAAACTCCCTCCGAGTACAGCTTCGAGGCCGAAATCATTTCCTGTGGATCTCAGACAGAAAACAAACTCTTCTTTTATGCTCCCTAAAAGCTTTTAGAAGTTAATCCATTTAGAAATGCCACGGGGGGGGGGGGGGGGAACGACAAAATACAGTGGCCAGGACTCTGTTCGGGGTTCACGTGATGCAGACGCACGGCCGAGCTCCGGCTCCCGGGGTGGCCCTGGGACTTGGGTTCGGCCCCAGGAACGGGGGCGGCGGTCCAGCCTGGAGAGAGGACAGCGAAGTGTCCCTCGGGGGCCCGAATGTGCGCCGGTGGCCGTAATAAAGCTCTGCTCCAGCCAGGCTGGCCCGTCCTATCGGGCCCCGAATGAGCTGCCCACTGGAGCCAACACACCCCTCTCGAGGGCACACGCGTTTCCTCGCATCTGTGGCGGGGTTTGCAGCCCAGGCGGGACCGATCCCCCCGGCTGTGCAGCTCATGCTCAAGTCTTGGCTCCAGTATCGGGCTTCTGATGACTCCGTGTCACGCAACGCAATGAAACGTGGCCCATATTTCTGGACCTTTTGATGGGCACGTGAGTGGCCCTAGGTGCCAACCCAGAAGCTCCCGGGAGGCCCGAGGGCTCCGTAAAATTCTCCAGGAGGAAACACTGCCCAAGGGTTTCCTGCTGGCATTTAAACCGAGGGTGGAGTCTAGATGGCAGTGTTTCGTCGGCGGCCCAGC
This sequence comes from Miniopterus schreibersii, assembly GCF_964146895.1. Classification (NCBI taxonomy): domain Eukaryota; kingdom Metazoa; phylum Chordata; class Mammalia; order Chiroptera; family Miniopteridae; genus Miniopterus; species Miniopterus schreibersii. Next base: position 2,100,177 of record NC_138109.1, on the reverse strand, counting down.
CGAGGAGGCTCAGAGTCACCTCCCGAGTCCTGAGCTCCTTGCACCCTCCCCATTTCACAGGCAAGAGCCGCCTCACCCCCACGCTCCTAACTGCAGGCGGGCCCGGGACACGGATCCCAGCTTACCCGCCACGCGCGTGAGCAGCTGTGTCTGCGTCGGGGGGGGAGCCCTGACTATGAAACTCACACGCCTGTCAGTGATGCCCGAGTGCGGTCACTGCGCAGACTCAGCCTGTGTCCCGAGGAGTCACCTGCACACACACCTAGCACCCTGTGACGTATATGTGCACACAGACACGCACATGTGCTCATCCTGCGTTCCGAGAAGTCACCTGCACACATACGTAGCACACCGGTGACGTGTGTCTACACATGTACACACACATACATGCTTACCCTGTGTTCTGAGAAGTCACCTGTACACATACCTGGCACGCCTGTGACACATGTGTCTACACATGTACACCCACCCACAGACACACACACAGGTGCTCGTCCTGTGTTCCGAGAAGTGACCTGCATACACACCCAGCACACCCGTGGTGTGTGTGTATACACGCGTGCACGCACGCCCACAGGCATGCACACACAATGACACGCCCGTGAAGACGTTCTTGTGACACGGTGACTTCTGAGTCCCCCGCTGGCTCGCTCCCTCCACCGCCCACGATTTTGACCTTGTGCTTCTTTCGCGTTCAAAATTAACTTGCGCGAGGCTGTTTCCCACAGATCCGGGGAAAGCTGTTTGTCACAGACCTGTGCCCGTGATGTCTAAGATGACCCTGCTGGCCCCGCCATGCATGGAGAGGAGCCGGGAGCTATTTCTCAGCGCAGTGCCTCCGCGGGATTGATGTCGGGGTGCCCCGTGGCCGCGATACCATCCTCACGGGGAGGGTCTGTTTCACGGGACGCAGCAAGGACGCCTGGGCAGCCAGGCCCCAAGCCTGCGTGTGCTGAGTGTAGATGTCCCCGCCTTTGCCTGCCTGTGACAAGCCGCTGGGCCTGGCGGCCGGGCGCGGGGCACAGCCGGGGGACCTGAGTTCCCTGCGGCCCGCTGCCGAGTCCCCGCCCCAGCCGCGGTCTCAGGCCCTGTCGCTGGCTTAGCTCAACAAGGAGGGAGGGAAGCTGGCAGGGGTGGGCCGGGCGGGAGGGTATTTTTTTTTTAAAAATGTTTTTACTGTTTTTTTTGAGAGGAAGGGAGAGAGAGAGAGAAAAACGTCGGTGTGAGAGCACGTTGATCGGCTGCCTCCTGCACGCCCCCTACTGGGGATCGAGCCCCAAACCCAGGCACGTGCCCTGACCTGGAATCGAACCGGCGACCTCTCGGTGCACAGAAGGACACCCAACCACCTGGGCCACACTGGCCAGGGCAGGCATTTTAACTTGAAGTTGTGCCTATTTATCCTTAAGCACTTACCATTTTAAAAAACTATATAATTCAAAATTATCACCATAAATGATTCCTCGAGATCACAGTGAGTGCTCCTGGGACCCAGGAAAGGGGGTGCTGCACTGACACGAGTTTTATCTGATCAAATATGACTCAGTGTTGGGAGGAAGGGGCAGGATGGTAGAGTCCTTTGGTCAGAGTCCAGCCCTGCTTCTCAAACACCATTTTTAATGTCTTTATGCACCTTCCAGCTACACAGGCATCTTGCAGGAGAGAAAGGGGGTGGGAGAGATTAGATTGGGGTCCTTGTGGGTCGACACACATGCGCCTGTGATGTTCCCCCAGGGCTCACCTGCTGGGACCCACCTGGGAGGGACCCTCCTGGTGCAGGGACACGGCCTCCAGCGAGTGTCCTAGGAGGCGTCCACGCACGGCGGCCTCTGCAAACACGTGCACGCCCACACTTTGCAACACAGGTCTGCGAACATGACAAAACACGGCGACTACACTTCACGGGGGCTCAAGAAAATGCAAGAAACCCACCCTCTCATGGGACACTCATGACAATTAAAAACAAGGTTTTCTCCAGGAAAACGGGCCAGCAAGCGAGGACGTGAACGGTAGATGGAGGCAAGGGAACACTTTCATTACTGAGCGGCATCGATCACTCTTTCAGTACCAGCTCCGTAAAACCGTAACTTCTAAACCAAGCCAAGCTCCAAGCCACGGAGACCACGTGGCTGCCGGCCAATGGGGGCCCTGACGTTTCTCTCAAAATCCTAATTAGCTACAACGGTGACTAGCTCAGTGCTTAAGACGCCAAGAAAAGAGATGCTTGGTCCTCCGAGAATTTACACACTAACGTCTGGTCACAGTGGATGTGCCACCCAAATCTAAGCTCCTTAAAGAACACAAGGTCCCCCCAGCCTGGTGGGTGAAGTGCCCGGGACACCGCGGATCGGAGGCCGAAGCTGAGACTGGGCCACTGGCTGTGGTGATGCTGGGCTGGAATAGACCCTAGTTCTTTGCGATCTGATGAGTAACTGTGACAGGGGACGAGTATGACAGGGAGCCAACTGGCGGACTCCGTGGCATCCTGGAGATCGTGCCCAGCCGCTGAACTGGAGGAAAACCATCTCCGTTGTTGCTAATGGGGGAACGGCCCAGCAAGGGCCCTGGTTGTCTTTACACGCTGGACCAAGGGACAAGGACGCTGGGATGCAGACCGGCCGCATTAGAACTTCCTGTGCACGCGGGGGGCACGCCACTGGCGTCCTGAGGCCCCGTGATGGGTCATTTCATGGGTCAAACTCGACTGGGCCACAATATTCAGTGTTTAGGGAAATACTAGTCTAGATGTGACCAGGAACATTTTTTTAATGTAATTAACATTTAATCTGAAGCCTCTGAGTAAAGCAGATTACCCTGCACCACGTGGGTGGGCCTTTTCTAATCGGTTGAAGGTCTTGGGGTCCCTCAGGGAAGAGGGGCTTCTGCCTCCAGGCTGCTTTGGACTCAAGACTCATCACCAGTGGTTCCCTGGGCCTCTGGCAGATTTTGGAATTGCTGGCTCCACCATCTTGTGAGCCGATTTAAAAAATAAATCTATAGATAGGAAGATGATTGGTGGACAGATGGATAGAGATAGATAAATAGATGATAAATATAGATATAAATACAGATAGATAGAGGTGTATTTGTAGATGCAGAATCAGACATCCTATTGGCCTGTCTCTCCAGGGACCCTACAGACCTCACGGCCATCTCGCTGGCGTTCCCTGGGCTGGGTCCCTCCAGGGCTCCCTCCACCCGCCCTCGGACCCTGGCCGCAGAATCGCCTCTGCACCCTCAGCGAACCTTGACCCCAAGCAGGAGGCTCCGGAGGAAGCCGCACCCCTGGACCCTCATCTCTAGATTCTGAAGTCATTCCGCCCCCCCCATCCGCCGTGTCCCTCCCGACGCCGGGCTTGGGGGACCCGGCTTCCCTTCGCTCCGAGTTACGCCCGGCTCCTAACCTTCACCATGAATCCTGCTCCTGCCGCCGCTATAAAAAGAAACACACACAAGCCTGTGTGGAGAAGAGCGTGATTTAAGGTCCGCGGGGTCTGCTATTTTGTTTAAGAATTAACTTGATCCGAAATTCTCGGGAGCAGTTATTACGATTCAGCCCCACAGGCCGTGCCCGTGAGCACCGGCAACGCCTGCCTGTGTCCCCCGCTCGCGCCCATTTGTCACGGAGCCCATAACACGGCAGTCAGTCTGTGTCCCGCCCCCGCCATATGCTGCGTCTCCACGCCCCGGGCGCTTGGCTGCGCTGGGCCGGAGGGAAGCCGCCATCCAAACATCCAAACGGTCCATTTGGACGTGTCGTCGGCCCAAGCCGGAGGCCGTTAGGCTCTGCGACAGGCGTGGGGTCCAGGGGGAACCGAGTCGATGGAACATTGGATTCGGGAATGTGCTGTTGAAAGGTGTCCAGCCTCAAATTAAAGCTCATCGAGCCTCTGCTCTCCCTGCCAGAGGCGACGGCAGGGGGCACCCGGCTGGCCTCTTCTCTGCCCTCCCCTCCTCTCGCCTCCGCAGGGCGGCCCAGGGTCCCCTGCCTTCTCCCGGGCCCCACCCTGACTACAAGGCTCGTCCGTTCTTTGTTCCATGTCTCCAGAATGGTGAAGCCCCGGGGCTGGGTGTGGGCTGCTGGGCCGTACCCGGGGTCCCCGTCCTCCGGGTGAGCCCTGCAAGGTGCCCTGGCGGGTGTGGCTTCGCCCAGCTCTGTCCGCGGCGCTCTGGCCCTGGGCCAGTCCCTGGGCCCCGAACCGCACGCGTTCCTACAGCAGGATGGACGTGACCTTTCTTTCTCTCCAACAGCTAAGCCCGCTGCCACTTCTTTAAAAAAAAGAATGAAAAAAATTAATAGGCAACGGCTTTGCTTTATCGAGAGGAATGTTCTTATGTAAATCTAAATCTAATGAATTCGCAAATAAACGTCGCCCGTGAAGCATTTGCTGTTTCGAGCCGGAACACAAATCAATTCCGGCGCCTGTCGGTTGATGGACGTGCGCGGGGAAGGCGGTGGGAGGCGGCTCCCCTTCTGGAAGGCGTCGGCCCCCTTTTCCCCTCCCCCGCCGTCTTTTTCTCATTCCCGCGATGCGCTGGTCCTCGTGCACCTTTCAGCGTCCCCGGGAAGGGACGTGCTGGTTCCCCGTGTGTCTCGAGCCGACCGTGGCCCTGGGTGTGCCCCTGGGTGTGCCAGAGGTGCCCCACCCGGGCTGAGGGGCGGGCGCCCGCTGCTGGGAGCTCAGCGACTCTGCCCAGGGCCTGAGCCTAATGGACGCCCCGGCTCGTGATCGCGCCGGGTAGGGGGCCACGCGCCCGCCGAACGATGCCCGGATTCATCTCCCGTGGCACCGCGCGATCCGCGTCATTACCGGTCCCTTAATAAACAGTGTGTCTGCGTAGCTGGTGCAGCGGCCGGGGGCCTGTCTTCATGATGCGCAGAGCCTGTCTGAATGAGCCCCAGCCCCTCCCCTCGGCGCGCCTGGCGGCGACCTGCCTCTTGCACCCCCGAACCTCCGGCGTACCCAGAAACCTCAGCCGCACTGACCTCTTAGCGTGGCCTGAGCGCCTTGAAGGTTAAGCATAATACTATCAGCCCCAGCCGGGATGCTCAGGGCTTGAGTGTCGACCCCGGAACCGAGAGGTCAGGGTTCGATTCCCGGGCTCCGGCTCGATCCCCAGTGGGGGGCGCGCAGGAGGCGGCCGATCGACGGTTTCTCTCATCGATGTTTCTATCTCTGGAGCCCTCTCCCTTCCTTTGTCTCTAAAAGTCAATAAGAACATGTTTAAAACATAATAATATCGACAGCAGAGGCACGGATCCCCCCGCTCCACGTGCTTGTCTGAGCCCGCCTGGCTCCTACGAGCGGAAGCCCGGGGAGAAACGCGGGCCAGGCCGAGGCCCTGCGGCCAGAAGCGCAGGTGGCGGGGTCCACCGGGCCTGCCCGCTCCCCCCGGCCTCCCGACGCCACAGCCGCGGCCGCTGGCATTCCGGGCGCCCTCCGCCCACGGCCTTCCTGGAACCAGGCGAGCGCCCTGCAGGGGGGAGAGCCTCTCTCCGTTTGCGTGTCACCCCAATAAAAGGGGGGGGAGGTGTAATGAATGTGCTGTCAGGGGTTGGGGGTGAGTTTTATTTTTTGAATGCAAAGCAGAGGAAAACATCCCCTGTCTACCGCCATTTGCCGGAGGGCAGCCTTAGCCCCGAGGCAGAGCGATGGGGAAAGCCCTCGCCCACGTTTCGGAAACACGGGCGCCGTGTTTCATTCATCACAGACGCCGCTGGAGATGCCGTCGCTCCGGGGGTGAGGCCGCGGTGGGGCCTGGCGCGGGGCTGGTGTGTCAGCGAAACAGGGAATCCAGGGTGAGCAGCGGCCCAGGGACAGGCGCTGGCCTCGGAGAGCGGGTCCTCCCCGGCCCGATGCTCTCGGTCTGAGCGCTGGGATCCCCCGGTGACGCTGATGGGCGCCCGAGGAGGTGTCGCTCCGTTCAGCTCATCTGTGCACGCTCATAAGGTGCCTACTATGCGCTGGGCATGAACGGGATGCTGGACGGCACTGACCCTGCCCAGATCAGCCCCCCATCCCTGAGACCGGTGAGGAGAGCAATGTGGCCACGGCGATCTAAGGGACGCCCCGCACACACCTCGTGGGCATCGCCTCTGCAAAATCTTAGCAAACAGAGCGAGACCCAAGAGGCATGTGCTGCCCGAGAGGGTCCGTCCGCAGGATCTAGACTCACGGCCCAGGCTGGGCTGTGGGGAGGGTGCAGAGGTTCAGAGCGGCCCAGGAGCTGTCCACTTGCCCGACTTCACCGGTCACCGGTCTCTTTCCTGCCCAGGAGACGACCTGGCACAGGCAGAGGACCCAGCACAGTTCAGAGCACCCAACAGGGCGGCTCCCGGGACAGAAGGCTTCACTCGAACCCCGCAGGTTTGGCTCTGCCCTGGGGGAGGCGGGGAGGCAGCCGGGTGGATCATGACGCTCAGACACGATCTCGGGGCTCTGGAAAGTTAATTAGTTTTCCCTCCCTTCCCTGTGGACCGAGAAGAAGCTGGCTGGCGTCCACGGTGACAGTCATCCGCCGCATTCCTGTACACACCCGGCCTAATTTAATCTCGAAATTACATTTGAAAAAGTGTGAAAATATGAATTGCACGGCGTCATTTAGAGGGCCCATTACCTGCGGGTCGCCTGCCAGTGGAGCGATCCGCGGCGTGTGGCCCCCGTGATAGCGCGTCCCTCACGTTTCCAGCGGGTCTCGGCCACGGCGGTTTGCAGACAGAACCTGCCATGAACAGATCTGGGCCGACCTTCATCGGGGCCCCCAGGGGCTGGACCCTTTGTTAGGGGGGAGTTGGTTCAAACGAGAAGCCAGGGTCGTTCTGGGTCCCAGAAGCGCCCCGGGGACCACCATGGCCTAGGCGCACGTGTCCCCCCACCATGGCCTGGAAAGGGGACAGAGCAGTGCCCCGGTTGCACCTGGAGACACCCACAGCCATTACTTCCCCCTCTTAGAATTTATTGCCGACGAGTTGTCAGGCTTCGGGGAGCTTACATTTTGCAGCATCAACTTTGGGCATAAAATATCAGGAGGAAATGGTTTATATCTTCTCGTGGCAGCCTTGGAGGGCTGTAAATCTCCTGGGGTCCATTAGAATTAGACAAATCAGCCTGGGAGAGGCACCCGCTGACCCCCAGCTCCCCCCGAATTTCGGGTCAGAGTCCGAGCTGTCTCTCGATGGCCCGTGAAGTCCAATTACAGCAACGTTTTCATCGGCACGTCGCCCGGACTCGATCCAAACTGTCTCCCCCCATCAAAAGGAACGAGTCGGCGCGTCTGTGGAGCTGCGTAAATACACGGCCGCCCGCGGGATGCTGAGAATTCTCGGGGCTCCCATACAGCCACTCAGATGCGATGGGCTGCGAATTCATTTACCAAACAGAAATATTCCAGTGAGGTTGGCTGTGCGCGGGGGCTGTCTGTATTTAAAAGTTGTGTTTCACCGCTTACCTGGGTGGGAAAATCGGAATAAATGTCCTCGCAGGAAAGAGGGACTCTGATGGGCCCGCTGACGGCTGGTCTCTCGCCGTCTCGGCCTCGCAGCGGCATCCTGGGGCCACCTCCACCTGTCCCTACCGGCTCCCTCAGGCCTCCCGGCCGCCCACGGGCGCCCGCCCTGTGTCGGGCTCTGTCCCAGGTCCCAGCGACACAGCCCCGGGGAACCCGGACAAGACTCCCGGCCCGTCTGTGCTTCCGTCCCGGGGGGAGGGTGGGTACAGCTCAGCAGGGACGGGCTCGGGATCTATAGGAGGTGAGAGAGCGACAACCGAGGCAGGCAGGCCCGTGGGTGCTGGAGGTGGGGAGGCTGGGAGTGTGTCCCCAGTGCCCAGGGAGGGGATAATTTCTGGAGGGTGACGGTCCCCCGTCCGGGCCCCAAGGCCCCCCTGGCGTGTTCGGGAAAGAGCTCAGAGGCCGGCAGGGCTGCGTGGGGCTGACACTGGGGGAGCAGGAACCCAGCTGTAAGAGGCGGTGCTGGCCCTGCCGCCTGGACTCCGCGGAGCAGCTTTCCAGCCCGAACATGGCTCATTTACATTTAAAAAGATGGCTCTGTTTTCCCCACTCAGCTGACACCTGGGCGGTGAGCAGTTCCCTCCAGGACAGGGACACGCGATTGCTCCTGATATCCGCGTATTCAGAGCTTCTCCCGTCCCCTGTGTGCGGCACCCTCGGGGGGGGGGGGGGGGTAGAGCAGGTCCGTCTGCTGCTGTTCCACAGATGGACGCGTCTCCCGGGCTCTCTGCTGGAACTGGGGCTGCCAGGCACAGGGTTTCGCCTGATGGTTGTGAACCTGGGTGCCGCGGGGACTTGGGCACAGGGCACGTGGTTAACAGGTCAAGCCTGGGACGGTAAATGAGGTGTTTCAACCAGAATAAAGACACTGCCCTCCCATAGGGTTCGTTTTTTGATATTTTTTATTGATTTGAAAGAGAGAAAGAGAGAAACATCGATTGGTTGCCTCCCATACAGGCCCCATCCTGGGATGGAACCTGCAACCTGGACACGCGACCTGACCGGGACTCGAGCCCACGGCCCTTTAGTGCACAAGACGGTGCTCAAACCAGCTGAGCCGCGCCGGCCGGGGCTGTCTCATAGTTGATGAAACAAAAAAAGATCCCATCGAGAGCTGCCTTGCTGGTAGCTCTGTGCTCTGAGGCTGGGTTTGCTGTCTCACGTCTTTCCCGGGGGGACCACGCCCGTCGGTGGGAAGACAGGGCCGTCCTTGTGGTCCTGCCTCGGCGACTCGTCCTGAGGGCGGCTCAGTCCCTGGGAGTCACTCCCCTCGGCCGGAAGGTCAGATGGAAATGGAGCCGCCCTGCAGAGTTCTGGGGGGGCCGACGCGCGTGGAGAGCTCAGCGCGGCATCTGCCCCTCACCACGTCTCCCCGTGGCCACGCCGCTGTGTGTCCTACACCCCACCCAGCTGCACGGGGTCCCCTGTGGACAGCGCCCAGGGGACGCCCTCCGAGGTAGAATTTGGGATCTGCGCCTGGAATGGGGGGGACTGTTCAGATTAAGTTTCACAGCTAGGACCCAAATCCATCTGCCTTCCCCTGGAGTACGGGGTGAGCCTCAGGAGCCTTCGTGGGGTCATGAGTGTGCCCCCCAACTTCACACATTCATGTCCCGACTTCCAGCTCCTCAGAGTGTGACCGTAGTTGGAGTTTGGGCCTTTAAAGAGGTGATTAAGGTGAAGTGAGGTCGTTGGGGTGGGGCCTTAATCCAATGTGATCGGTGTCCTTGTAAGAAGAGATTAGGACACACACTGGGACAAACACGTGAGGACACGGAGAGTCGCCGTCTGCACCCCAAGGAGAGAGGCCTCGGGAGGAGCCAGCCCTGCCCACGCCCCGATCCGACATCCAGCCCCCGGGGCGGGGCGAGCATGAGCGGCTGTGGTTCAGGCGCCCTGCCCGCCGTGCTCTGTGCCGGGGGCCGGACACTGACTCGGGGCTCGTTCCTGCGGCGGGAACCGCGGTCACAGGTCGGGTTTGGGAAGAGTGTGTGTTGATGGCTGACTTTTCTCCTGCCCCAGTTTCCAAACCCCACTTTCCATTCGTGAAGAACCATCTCCGCAGATGGGGGAGGGGACAGCGGGCTCCTGGGTCGCGCCTGGTGCGTTTTTCCAGGAGGTCTGTGGGAGTTTCCCGTCGCTGACCCTCTCGGGCGTGTCCCCGTCAGACCGGGTTGGACCATAGGCCCTGCGCCGGAACCGGCAGCCACGCCGGGTTAGCTCGGTTTTCTGCTCGGGGAAAAGTTTCCCAATGGCTCCTGAGCAGAGTGATTTCATTTACTGAGAAGTAAAGTTAAAGCAAATTGCACTAAATTAATATTGATTCAAATTAAACCATTTATCTCTTTATGCATTTCAACTCCACATCAGATACAATCATTGCCTCAGCTGCTCCACGGCAAATAAAATTACAAGTTCAATTGCATCCGTGGTGGTTTCCCTTTTCTGGGAAACACACACACACCCCGAGCTTGCTCTGGATGGAAGTGGGGGTGACGTGAACTCGCTCCATCGGCAGGATGAGGGCTGCGAGGTGGCCGGACTGTTCACCTCAGGACAGGAGGCCTCCCGTGGCTGCTCTGAGGGTGGCCGTGCGGGTTCTGGGCAGGTGACAGGAGCTGCCCCTTTGTGTCCCAGAAGCAGGCGAGGGGATGCTGCGTGGACACCGTGGGCGGCCGTGTCTCTGAGGTGGAGCCCTGTCCTCCTGGTCTGTGTGCAGGTTCCACTTACTTCTCCATCCCTCGGAGGGGGCAGAGCCCCAGGAAAGGAAAACAGCCCTGGAAAGGCTGCTGAAGGCCCGAGGCCAAAGCCATGGGCATGAGGCCAGCCACATGCCTGTTTCAGGAGCTCCGGGCCATAAGTATGTGCATGTGTGCGCACACCCACGCACCCATGCATGCACACACACATGCATTCCTGTGCACATGCACCCACACATGTGCACGCACATGCACACACATGCACATGGGTATCCACACACATGCATACACAGGTGCACGCATGCATCCACATGCATGCCCACACGTACATGCACACATGCGTGCATGCCTGGCCTCTGCTGCTCTGAGACCTGGGATGACCCTGGTCAGTACAGCACGGTGGCCAATGGCAGGTGGTCCCTGTCCCCCAGAGCCCAGCCAACAGCTGGCAGGACCCCGTCCCCCCCGGGTGAACAAGCGAGGCAGCTGGGACTGTCAGGGGTAAATGACAGGGACGGTTCTGAGGGACGGCGTTCCCGGTCTGCAGAAAATAAAAACCCGATCCTGACAGAAACTGCACGAACCCGCGGCCGTGCCCGTCGTTCGCCGCCTCGCCGTCAGAGCCCCCGGGAGCTCCGCCTGATGCCGGCCCGCTCCCTCCAGGGGGCACCTCAGCAGCAGGAGCCGGCGTGTTAGTTGCCCGGCCGCCGTCACAGGCCGCCCAGCCCGGCGGCTGGAAACACCCCGCACTGATCCGCGCGCGGCGCGGAAGGTCATAAATGCAAAAGCAGTTTCACTGGGTCGGGATCAAGGTGTCGGGGGCCCAGGATCCCCCGAGGCCCCAGGGGAGAGACTGTTTCTGGCATTTTCCAGCTTCCGGAGCGGCTTCCCTCCTGTGGCCTCTTCCCGCGCCTTCGAAGCCGGCCCTCAGGGCAGCGTCGCGCGTCCTTCCTCACGGGGCTCTTCCTCCCCAGACCCTCGGACTACATTTGAGGCCCACCGGGCAACCCAGGGAAGCCTCCCATCTCTAGAGCCCCAGCGTCAGCACAGCTACGAAATTGCTTTCTCCATTAGGTTCACACTCGCAGGTTCAGGGAATTCGGACTCACTCGGGACCTTTAGGGTGCTCCTCAGCTCACCACCCAGCCAACCCGGACCCTCGGTACAAACCAGTGTCTCCCTCATCCGGACAGACCCAGCCCTGCTGTCTCCAGCCTCTGTCCGGCCCCAGGCCCGCATCCCCCGGCAGGGTAAAGTGACCGCAGCGAATTCTGAACTTGCCCGGAGCTTCTCCCGGGTCAAAGAATCTTAAAAGTACAGTCCGTTCTGCTAAAATGCAACAGAGGCGCTGCTAAAAGTCATTGCCCTGTGCAAAATCGCAGACAAACCACGGGGCTGGTGGTGAAACCAGGTTAGTGGGACGACAGTGAAAAGCCTCGGCAGTGACCTATTTAACACAGGAGCAGCCTGCTGCCCGCGTCCAAAGGCCAGGAGAGAAAGGCGCGGGCCACACGGCGCCTCCCTGGGCCCCGTGCCCGCAGAGCGCTTGCGGACCCGGCGGCTGGGCCGGCTCCGGGCCCCGCGTTCCCCTGGGGGCCGGCGGGAAGCTGGTCTGAGGCCAGGGGCCAAGTCCCTGCGCCCAGCGTGGCGGGTGTAGCTCGAAGTGCTGGTGGCGCCCGTGGCGGGCGCCTGCTCGAGGCCGTGACCGTGGCTGAGGGCGCCTGACGCCCCTGCTCAGCTGGAGCAGGGCTCTGCCTTCTCCTGTGTGCACCCCGTTTTCCGTGCTCCTCTGTGCCTTCCAGGCAAAATCTCGCCGAGCAAACTTGAACTACATTAGGCTCAGATGGTTCCCCAACAGATCAGCTGCGCTGGAACCAATTTGCATTTGCAAAGAGAGTTATGGAAAGGAACTGGCCCCCGATGGGCAGCAGGAGGGCCGAGTCCCCGCGGCCACCTGGGGGCAGGAGGGATGGGCGGGAACTGAGTCCCACTGGAAACCAGGGAGCTGGAGGGGGGTGGGCTTGGTGTGTGCTGGGGGAGGGGTGTGCGCGCACACACACACACCAACATACTTGCACACGTGAGCACACACGTGCCCACACGCAGGAGGTGCTCGGAGCTGCCATTGTTCACCTCCCGGCTCCATCTCTCCGGGCGTCAGCACCTAGCGCTGCCTCTCTGTGTTGCTGTTTATTTGGTCCGCTGATAAAGTTTCCTCTCCTGCCTGACATGCCCTGTGGGGATGAGGCCCTCGACTTTCTGGATAATATTTGCTGGTCTGAAGGCTCAGGCAGTGAAAATTGCAGGCAGAGTCAGAAATATGGCCACGGAAGAGGGGGCACAGCCCGGACGGGAGGCCGGTGATTAAAATGACCGATGTGTCAGGCACAGAATAGTAGCTCCTGCTATCGACCGCGTGTCGAGTGCGAGGCCCCTTATATCACCCCGGGAAATGGGCAGTTTTATGCCAACTCAGAGCCGAGTGTCTGGAGGTGACGGCAGGAATAACTCACATCATTTGCTCTGTCCCAGACCTGCTTGCAAAGAGAATTTCCTGCCTTCTCGGTTTTAAAGCCAGACCTTTAAGATACATATTTAAAAGAATGCTAAAATATTTGCCTTGCTCTAGGGGGCATTAAGTGCCTGTGAGAACGGCCAGATTGATGGTCCCCGGAGGTGGGAGCTGCCCTCCTTATGTCCAGACACATCAGCCTAGACTTCGTCCCGGCCCCCCTTCCCCCCACACTCATGCTCACGCACACCCATGCACACACTCATTACACGCACACCATGTACACTCATGAGCACACACACTCATGCACACACACCCTGCACACACACATGTACACTCACATGCACACACACACTCATGCACGCACACCCCGCACGCACACATGTACACTCACATGCACACACACTCATGAATACACACCCATGCACACACATGTACACACATGCACACACAGACGCACACCCTCTCCTTTTTGTCCTACTGTTCAGTCACCATGTCTTTGCCCCCTCAGGCCTGCTCACCCGGGCAGGTGCCAGCAGGGCCCGAGGCGATCCCACGGAGCTGAGCTGGGAGCCGGCAGCCAGCGCCCGTCCCTGGGGGAGAAGCCTCGGATCCTGGAATAAGCGGGAGGCAGTCCCCAAGGGAAGCATTAAGAAGCAGGACTTCGCCAAGTTTCTAAGAAAAAAGACACTCAGTGATCTGTGCTACTTTGGAGGCCTCTCCGTGTTCTTCCAGTTTTTATTATGAACCCACGTTACAAACACAAAACAAAGAAGCGAGTTTGGAACCGTGACCGTGAGCCGCACCCAGCGCAGGGCCGGGAGCAGTCCGGCGTGTCCCGCCCGCTAAGCTTCCCGCACCTGCGCACAGCTGCCTCGCCCGCGTGCACTCGCCCCCGCCGCCAGGCCGAGCCTCCCTCCCCCGCCCCGGGCGCCGGGCCTGTGCACCAGCACTTTTCAGTCAGTGCTACCTCGTAGCCATCCTTCCACTCGTTACTGCTTACGCCATAAGTTACTTTTTCAGGTTTGCACGCTTTATTTATTTTTTAAGTTTTATGTTTCAGTTACAGTTGACATTCAATGTTACTTTGTAGTACTTCCAGGTGTACAGCGTAGTGGTTAGACAGTCATGTACTTTACAAAGTGACGCCCCAATAATTCCAGCACCCGCTTGGCGCCGTGCGCAGTTATTACATTATTATTGACTGTACTCCCGCTGCCCCGCCCCTGCCCTCGCCCCTCCCCCTGCCCTTCCCTCTGCTGCTGCCTCCAGCTGCCTCCAGATGTGCTGCCGGGTCTGCAGAACCCCGGCAGCTCAGCATGGTGCCTGGCAGGTACTTTGTAGCGGTTGGTGAGTTGAATGAGTGAATGGATTTCTGGTTCTGAAAACACAGTTGCAGTGACCATAGCTACCAAGGGTGAACTGGTTATGTTTCCCCTCCAAAAAAATACATATTGTGGTCCCGGCCCCCAGGACGTCAGCATGAGACAGCGTTTGAAAGTAGGGTCATTGCTGATGTAGCTGGTTAAGACAAGTCATGAGAGTGGGCCTTAGGACTGATGTCTTTTATAGTTGGGCCTATGAAAGAGAAAATGGCCAGAGGATCGCTGGCGGCCACTAAGCCAGGACAGAGGCCCCTTCCAGGAGGGGCTTCCAGGAGGAAGCAGCTTTGCCAATACCCCGAGTTTGAACTTTTGGCCTCTGGATCTGTGAGAGAATAAATATTTGCTGTTTTAAATGTCCTAGTTAGTGGTCATTTGTTACAGCAGCCACAAGACCCTCATACACACCGTCACCCCTTAAAAAGCCACGTGCACATATTTGGGGAGACAGGCAGGCCACTACTGGAAAGGGTGCAGAGGACACACTGCTGGGAAAGGCGGCCACGGTTCGCGGGAAAATAAACCCCGTCACTAGGGGTCACTAGGGGTCACTGGGGTCACTGGGGGTGGGCTGACCCCGGTCACTGGTGGCCCTGGGCCACTTCCTTCTCTAGTGCCCAAGATCTGTCTGCCGTCTCCAGGGACACTGGGGCCTCTGGCCTGTGAGACAAGGGCTGCTGCCTCCCCCTGGAATACTCTTGGGGCCCTCGGCCAGGCTGCCAGCTCTGCAGTCACAGAAGACAGGCTCTGGCAGCCTCTCCCAGAACATGCTCCTGAGAGTGAAACACAGGCCAGCCGTTCTCCGTGCCTCATGCATATGTATTTATGGACATTTACGGAGCCCCTCACAGAAATGCATAGTTAGCTGCTAAACACAATGTGTTTTATTGCCTGTGTATCCTTGTGTAATATCCTCTGGAAATTCATATTAGAGGAGACTTCAGACCGGCGGCTGACCCGGGGTGCCCCGACGGTCGCTGTCTGAGCGGAGGCTTTATCTAATAACAAAGTGTCTTATTTAAAGTTGGGCCTATTGATGGGCTTGCCCGTGGAGGCGCTAACGTCTCCAGAATGCGCTATTATGTGTATTATTGGCCGAATCAACCACTGCGCTTCTGTCAGACCAATTTCCCTTTTATGTTCCGGGTGCTTAAAATCCCTTAAAGATGCTCCTGTATGTTTTAGCAGAAGCACGTCACAGACTTTTTTCTCTCCCCCCGCCTCCCGTTTGAAAACGGGAAGACTGTGTACGTCATGTCCTAAAGCAGCCTTCAGGCTTCCAGGGGAAAAAATGCACATTTAGGGAGACAGACTAAGCGCTCTCCCAGCTCAGTACAAGGCCACGTGCATGCCCCACGGTGCTGAGGGGAGGGTGCACGCGGCGGAGGTTGGTGTCCACGGACAAGTGGGTGTCGCTTACTTGGGAACCCCCCCCTGACTGGGGGTCAGAAGTATTGAGAGCAGCGGATAAAAAAGGGTTTCTCTGACAATATGGAAGGAAGCGAAGGTAGTGGGGGATCGAAAAGCGTTTCTAAGGCGTTCCCTGTTACCTGCCCACAAAACCCCGGTGCTGTCTGCTGAATCGTGTCCCTGAAACTCCTATGGGAAGATCCTAACCCCTTGTGGGACTGTGTTTGGACATGTGACCTCTAGGAAGTAATTAAGATAAACTGAGGTCATAAGGGTGGGGCCCTGATCCAGTAGGATTTGTGGCCTTATAAGAGCAGACACCAGAGAGTTGTCTGTCTGTCCGTCTGTGAGGACACTATGAGAAGGTGGCTGTCTGCAAGCCAGGACGCAGGCCCCTACCAGGAACCGCACTTGCTGGCACCTTGATCTTGGTCTTCCAGCCTGTAGACTGGGAGAGGTAAATGTCTGTTGTTTAAGCCGTCAGCCTGTGGCATTTTTCTATGGCAGCCTGAGGGGATTGAGGGTCTGGGTCAGGTCCCCCCCCCCCATGCCTCCTGCCTTAACCCGGATGGGCAGGGCCATCCTTGAGCTCTGGGGCCTTCTCAGCCCCGATCCTACAGCACACACAAGCCCTGGGTGCAGGCAGACGGTGCAGGGGCTGGGGGTCCCACCCAGCTCAGGGCCTCCAGGCCTCTGGTTTTCTCCTGGCCTTTGGACACATCTTGTCCCCTGCTTGGTTGAATACAGGAGGGAGCCGGTGTCCAGCAAGTGTCCTTTCTTCCTCTAAGGAGAGTTTGTTTAAGCCCAGTGAGTCTAAAAGTCAACAAGGAAGGACACAGAACTGAAAGGGCAGGAGGCCGGGGGCCCTCCCCGCATCTCCCCACGGGTGGCATTCCACAGGGAAGCTGCTCCGGCTGGTCCTGAACAGTAAACGGCGTAGCTGATTCACCCGCTGAGCTCCTTCTGCGTCAGTTTAAATGTGCGGTTAGCCCTGGCCAGCGTGGCTCAGTTTGCGGAGTGACCTCGAGTTTGATTCCCTCTCAGGGCACCGGCCCGGGCTGCAGGCTCGATCCCCAGCAGGGGACGTGCAGGAGGCAGTCGATCCATGTTTCTCTCTCATCGATGTTTCTCTTTCGCTCCCTCTCGCTCCCTCTCTCTCTCCCATCAATAAGAATATATTCTGAAAAACCCACACAGAGTCTGCTCAGCATAAGTTACTCCCTCGACCTCCTGGCCAGAGAAAGACGACAACAGAGGAACTGGGGTAGAAACTCCGACATGGCTCTGCCTTGTCCGTCTGAGCCCAGATCTTGGGGCCCTGTGTGCCTGGGGTTCCTGGGTGAGAGTTAAAGGCGCTGGGTGCTGGCACTGGCGGGGTCTTGAAGCATCTCACCCCCTGGGGCGGAGCGTGGGCCACGCGTGTTCCCTGCAGGCAGGACAGCGTGGCGTCCACAGTGCCGTCTTAGTGCCGAGGCCAGGCTGCGTGGGGAAGAGCCGGTGCCTGGAGCTGGCCTGTGCTCAGCGGGGCCCGGTGGGGTGGGGTGGGGTCTCCCCGACAGCCACTTCACTGGCTCACGGGATGGCGGCCAAGGCTTCCTCTTGGGAACCAGACAGTTTGGAGCCTGAGCCCTGCCCTGTACCTGCTCAGTAAACCGGGCGCCCTTCCTAACCTGGGGGCCCGCCCTCCCCCGTCCTCACGGGTGGGAGGTGCTGCTTCAGGGACCAGGACCGGTGGGGCGACGGAGGCTTCCTGGGCCGGGCCTGGCACACAGGATGCCCGCTCACCATGCTACTTTTGTCTCTGTCTGTGAGGCGGGGAGGCTGCAGGGCGGTTGAGCTGTGAAACCCAGTGCAGAGCCGCTAAAACTACCTGAACTACAGGCGCCCCCGGAGGGGCCGGACCGGGAAACCGCCTGGCCAGCCCCCGCCTTGTCCGCGGCCGCAGGCAGCACCTCGGGCATCCTTCACTTTTATTTCCTTCAGGATCCTTGCGCGGGCGCTGCCCCCGGCGCCCCGGCCCTCCGAGCTGCCAGGCGTTGTTTACAGGTCCAATAAAAGTCAACAGGAGCGGGGATGCCCCGCACCCCGCAGCCCCCTGGCGATGGGGCCCCTCCCTCGGCTCTCCCGCCGAGGACAGACTCGCTCCCACCCTGGAACCCGGCTCAGGGTGGCCGAGGAGCCATCCCTCCGGCCGCCTTCCTGGTCGGGGGGAGGGCAGTCAGGTTTTTACTACGCCCATAAATTCCGCGGTGCTTTATCTTCCATCAGGACGACATTAATATTAAAACCCTCCGTGAGTCATAAATCCGTCACACATCGAGAAAGCAGCGCCAGGACATCAAAAGGCCTCATTAACAAAGACGGAACGAGCCCTCGGAGAACCCTGCGCTGGCCAAACGGACCCGCTCAGCCCCAGCGCTGTCCCCGCGGCTGCCCGGTGGCGCTGGTCAGGGTTCGGAATCTAACTGGGGGGTGATGGACGGGTGACCAGCACCTGGGCGTGTGGGTGACTAGGGGGCTCGGACTCTCCAATGGGAAGGTGAGGGAGGAGGCCTGTGAGAGCTGCCAGGCTGGACCGGGCTCTCCAGTGGGACCCCACAACCTTGCGGCTCAAAGACCTGTGTCCAGGGACTGGAGGGTCCCTGCCCCAGGAGGCCACCACCCTGGGGATTCACACTTTCCTGGGAGTGCATCGGAGCAATTCCAGCAGGACACCCGCTGGGGGCAGACACCTGCTGCAGCCCGGGCAGGAGGCCCCGTCTTCGGGACTTTCCCCCAGAGGACGTGCGCTACGTCCCTGGAAGCAATTTCCAGACATTCTCATTAGTTTGATTGAATTAGGCCCAGACCTCCAGGCCAGCCGTGGAGAGGGCAGTGACAAGACTTGGCTTACCTGGGGGACTCATAGGAAAACTCAAAGTACAGCTTCTAAATGGAGAGCACCGGCCCGGTCCATGGGCTGCTGGGCTGTTGGCCGGATCCAGGGCCCTCCCGAGAGTGGCTCCTGCATGTCGCGCAAAATCGGTCCCGTTCACGAGGGCAGGGACTTTCCTTCTGGCCTCGGGAGCCCCCTGTTCCCAGCAGCAGCTCACAGCGACCTAGGAAGCTCAGCCTCTCTTTTGTGTTTCGAAGCAAGTAGATGCTTAAAATAAAACCTGAGCGGCTGCATCGACACAAGGAGAAGGCGCAGAGTCACCCGTGACACAGGATCCTGGAGACGTTGACATCCAGGAGGAGCCGTTCCTGGGCATTTCCCTGTGGACACGGTATTTGTCCACACAAGTGTCGCGCATGTGCGCGCCCGAGGCCATCTCACCACGGAGGGTGTTTATCTGCCTCTCGGAAAAGTGGTCCATGGCGAATACCTGCTCCTGCCGACAAATGCTCCCCCGCCGGGGCCCGGGCTCCGGGAGACGGGAGATGACTGACAGCGCTGCCGGGTTAGGGATACAATGTATCCACTCGATACCCTGCAGTGAGTTTACCATCCGGGCCCAGCAGCCACCTCCAGCGCATCACATAATTAGCTTTTTTTACATTGAGAACATTTAAGATCTACGATACAGTGTTATTAACTGCATTCAGCGGTCAGATCCCCAGAACCTATTCATCTTATAACTATAAATTTGTATCCTTTGTGCAGGATCTTCCCATCTCCCCCACCCCAGCCCCTGGTGACCACCAGGTCTTGGTCCCAAGGTCTGGGTCACAGGCCAGTGCCACCTGCATGGCCGTCTGGGAATGAAGGTTTTTACCTGAGCCGATTGCCAATCAACCGAAACCCAGGTTCTGCTATAAGGACAACGGTGAGAGCGACGCATAGGGAGGGCCCAGCGGCTGGGGCACTCACGCGAAATCGCCCCTCGTGGGAAGGAGTTCAGGACTGGACCGGAGCCCGCGGACCCAGCCACAAACCCGCACCTCAGACGGTGGAGGTGATAAAACAGGCGAGAGGTTTCAAAACCCTGTCGGTTTCCAGAGGACAGAAGAAGCAGTGAGGGACCAAGAGGGTGCCCCAAAAATAATAACGGGCAGATTGTCACAGACCGGATGTCACTTCTGGAAAGGGACACGAGTGGACAAGACACAGCTGACAGGTTCGGTGAGCGGGAGGATTAAAGGAGACGGTGGGTAATAGGTGACAGCAGCGGGTGACAGGTGACAGCAGGACAGGAGGGGACACTCTGCATAGCTCTAAATATACAGGAAGGAGCGGAGATATTTAGGGGGGAGAAAAGACTGTCAGTTTTTCAAAAGTGAGGAAAGGTGCAAGTCCTCAGACTTAAGAAACCCAAACGTCCCACATGAAATAAATAAAACAAATCCAGACACGGGCATTTTACAGTGAGACTAACGAACCGCACGAATCGAGAGAAAATCATACAATCCTCAGAATGTCAGGCACAGAAAGAAAATCTCAGGCTGTGCTGGAGGAGGGAGAGAGAAACCTAACCAAAAAACCATAGTAATAGGGAGAGGAGACACCTCAGGCGGATAAAGGACGGGCTTGCGACAGAATGTTTCTAACACGGGAGGAAACAATCTTCGCCTGGAAACTGTATCCAGCCACCTGCCTTGGGACAAGCTCAGGCGCAGACGGAGGGGTTGCTGTTCCTCGCTCACTCTTCACAACCCTTTTTGAAAGAAGCACTAAAGGATACACGTCAGCCAGTAGGAGAACGGAGACCTGGCGGTGAGCCTCAGGTGGAGCCGTACTGGACAAGGTCGCTTCCCGCTGTCACCAGGGAAGGAAATGTCAGGAGAGAAGGGTCCCCCTCTCCACCGCTGCACAGAAGGAAAAGCAGGGAGCAGGGACTCCCCCGTCCCCACATCCAAAATTAATGTCACCACGGTGGGTCACTTTGTGCCATTTCCCTCAGACAAGAAACGGTGCCTTGGGAGCCCAGTGAAGTCCCAGCTTGTCGCTCTGCCTTTAATCTTCATAGCTTGGCGCTTTCTCAGAGGGTCCCCGTGAGAAGGTGCCGCCTGTGGTGCTCATTACACACCAGGTCCCGGGCGTCACCGTGAGGGGTCACAGACCCTGGGGCATCATGGGAACGGCTCAGCAGGCTTGTGGTGGTGGGTCAGGGGCCTACCCTGAGGTGTCCTGGAGGGTGAGGGACGCTGGTGTTCTGTCTGCGTCCAGAGCAGGGACCACTGCCCACCACTCCACCCCTCCGCTCTGCATGCCTAACACGGGCATGTGCGGGATGTGGGCTGGGAGGGTGTCCCAGTGCGTGTGCGTGTGCGTGTGTACGTGAGTGTGAGTGTGGAAGTGCCTCTGGGCTGGCTCCCAGGGGACTCAGTAGCTCCCTCCTCCTCGGAGCGCCCAGCTGGCAGCCTAGACGCCCGTTAACTTCCGCAGACAAAGGTGGGAGACGCTCAGGGCAGAGACGCATTATGACGTAATAACAGTTACGCTCTTTGACGAACGTGCCCCCCCCCCCCCGCCAGGCCTCCCGAGCAGAAGCCTGAGGTTCCAGGGAGGCATCTGTCGGAATGAACCTGCCTCTGGTCTTTTTAACCCGTGGGCTCCGTTTAGCCAATTAATCTCATTTCCAGAAGAACAAGCAAACAATTAAAGTTTGTGCGGTTTCCATTTTGGTCATTTTTCTGCTGTTAGCAGACAGGGTCATCTTTCCTTATAATTAGGGCTCTCACAGTCAATAAAAACCCCTGTTGAATGTCAGTGATATTGAGGACAGAGCCTCGCCGCCGTCTCTCCCGCCCGCTGCTGGGCTCCTGTGTGCCCTCGGAGCGTCTGCCCAGCCTCCGCGCCTGCAGCGCCTTCCACCCCGAGTCCTGACGTGTCATGGGCCACTGTGGACCCCTGGAGGGGGCAGCGCAGACCCCGGTGTGGACGGGAGGAGCCGAGTGCACCAGCAGGTTCTCCTGACCCGCTTGGGGCGGGCGCTCTCAGCCAGCAGCGTAGGGAACTGCACGTCCGGGGCCCCTTGGGGAGGCCTGGAGGCAGCAGGGCCTGGACTGGGCGCAGGACGTCCCAGCTTACATAACCAGGCTCCTGCCAACACCATAAACCTCCTTCCACCCCGCGAGCTCTGAGCTGATTTTCTCTGAGATCCCAGGCGCTTGGCTGCCAAATGGCTTCGAGCTGTTCTTGGGGATGGAAACTTGTCCGGGCCGGCCAGCGGGAGGGCCTTCGGGAAGAGCGATCTTTCCTTCCGACGGCCGTGGCTGCGAAGTGAAGGCCACGGCTCCCCCTCTGCTCCGGGAACCGGGCGGAAGCACAGGCTCCGGCAGGAAGTGCGGCCGATGTTGCCGACAGACCAGAGGCCGGCGGAGGCGGACCTGCCCCCTGGGTGACATCGCGCCCAGCCGACCCACTGACATGCAGTGAGGACTGTGCTGGGTCCCTCTCCCAGGCTGAAGCCAGAGGACGGGCCAGGAGGGGGGCAGTTCACTCACCCGCCCAGGCCTCCTGCGGGGAGAGGAAGGCTGACGTTCCTTTCGACCTTTTCTACGTGTTTATCTCTTAGGTGCATGTGGCTTCTCAGTCCTGTGCAATTATCCGACAGAAATTTTACCACCTCGGGACCTTCGAGAGCATCCGGACACTTCCCAGCAGTTTGCCTTTGGAGACTGTTGAGGAGATGATCTCACGAAAATAACATTCTGTGGCCCTGGCGGTTTGGCTCAGCGGTTAGAGCGCTGGCCCTGGGACGGAAGGGTCTCAGGTTCGGTTCCGGCCAAGGGCACGGACCTCGGTTGCCGGCTCCATCCCTGGCCCTGGCCTGGGCATGTGCAGGAGGCAACCAGTCGACGTCTCTCTCTCTCTCCTTTCTGCTCTCTCTGAAAAGCAATGGGAAAAATATCCTCAGGGGATGATTAAAAATTTTTTAAAAAATATTCTGTGGACAAACCCACCGGGGGCCCCGCCCCCCAGCCCCCCAGCCCCTAGCCCACCTTGGCACTGTAGGCTGGCAGCACAGGCCAGAGGCTTGGCTTAGTCCAGCACTCGCCCCAAGGATGGGGCCTCAGCGCCTGCTCCCTGTAGGGATGGCCAGCTGGCCTCAGAGCCCAGGCCCTCCACCGAAAGCCTGCCGGGGCTCAGCCGGGCTCAGCCTGGGCGCGTGTGGGAAACTCGGGCGGGATGCGTGGGGTGGCCTCCTGCGGGAGATTTAGGATCACGCGTGAGCCTCCAGATAAACTGAAGACGGGTTCACGCGCCCCGAGCTCCATCCAAGCCACTGATCTGTTCACTCAAACACGAGGCGGGGTTTGTGCGCCAGGAGCCCTAACAGGATTGGTGTCTCTCCGCTCCCCACCCCGAGCGGGTTCCAGAGGCGGGAAGGGGTCACTCGGTGTGGCCCATCAGAGCAAATTGTCCCTTAGGGTCTGGGTCCCGCGTCCCATCTACAAAGCCATTTGTTCAGTTCTGTAAAAGCCCTTGCGTGCAGTTTTGTCTGATGTGTTGGTTAAGACGTCTGCTCCCCGCCAAGTCACAAATAAGTCTTCCCCCTTCGGCCTTGCGGAGCGAGCTGACCGGGTCACCAGGGAGACCAGCCCACGCCGGTCACCAGGGAAACCGGCCTCCACAGGCGCCACGGAGAAAGCAGAACCCTGATGTCTGTGTGTGGAGAGGGTGCCGCCCCTCCCGGACGCTCACCTCCTGTCCTTCGGTGTGTCACCCAAGCGCTCAGTCCTTTTGTCCCTCCTCTCTCAGTCCCTTGTGACTCGTCTAAATTTGCCGCTTCGCTTAATAAAAAACTCTCTCCCACTCGCTGCCTGAGGCTCAAGGACATGCTAAGCGTCCCCCGCAGGTCCCCCGTGAGGACGCGAGACCAGGGGCTGTGGGAGTCGAGGAGCAGAGAACCCCAGGCCTGTGCCTGGCAGAAACCAGGACACGGAGCTCGCAGGGGCCCCTTCGAAATGCTCAGATCGGGGACGCGGGTCCCTGTCCCACCTCGTCAAGGGAAATCCCAAGACAGGGCCTGAGGGTGAACAACCTGCTCCTCAGGCAAACACAGTGTCTGCCGGGCGGCCTCTGACCGTCTCCCACGGATGGGGAGGGGGCTTGACCTTGGCTTTGCCACACCCAGCGAGTCCATCAGGTTCCCCGCCTCTAACAACTTCCCTTCTCTCTGAGAGGAGGCTGAGTTTTCCGTCCCGTGAAAGCCACCACTGTCGAGCCACCTGCATTGGGGGGTGGCGGGGTGGGGGGAAGGTGGGGGACTCCAGACCAAGACGTAGCCCCCCTTTCACCCCGAGGGTGGGATAATTCTGCAGCTACTTTCTAGGAGTCAGACAGTAGTTACATCAGTGCCCCCCCCCCAAAAGCATTGAATGGATGGACGAGAGGATGGATGGATGGATGGATGGATGGACAAGTGAATAAGCAAAGGACACTCCCCCCCCCCAGTGGTGACTCACCCACCCCCACCCATCCCAGGAGCGGGAGCGAGGCCTCTGGGGGGCGTGGCTGGGCTGGGCTCTGGGAACAGGGAGTTAATTTTAGTTCAGTCCTAATTACTAATCAGCCTTGTAATGAGTGTGCGGAACAGAGCCGCCGGCGCCGACTGCGAGAGGCACGTGGATGCGCTCACCCAGGACCAGCAGGCAGCCGAGCGCTCGGGGCTGGGGCGCACGTGGATCGCCCGGCACCCGCGTTAGAAGAGCGTCTCCCCCGACTCAGCTCGGGCACCGTGGGCCTGGCCAGAAACCAGGCAGAGAAACTCGAGTTCACGTCCCGGCTCCCCCTCTGCGGGGCTCTGACCCCCGAGGCGAGTTCCTGAGCGTCAGCTTCTCCCCTGGAAGCTGGGAATGATGCCGGCCTGGGTGCTGATGGGGACCTGGGTAGATGGGGGCATGGACGTGGTCCCCCTGGCAGGACGGGCTCTGAGACCGGCTCCTCTCCCGAGGCTCCCGTCCACGTGCCCAGCAGGGTCTGCGCCCCGAGGTGGAAACCGCCCATTCTCCCCGTGACTTCGACCTGAAGGTGCCCCTGAGCGGGAGGGTGTGCCCAGCGGTGACGCTGCAGAGGAGAGCACCCAAGGGTGTGAGCTTCCACCCACAAACTCGGCCTCTCGGGAGCTCGGGGGCTGGGGGGGGAGTTGCCTCTTGGTACCCGGGGTCGGAGATGCTGGGGCAGTTATGAGGGGTGTGTTCCTGCTGCAAGCAGTGCCCGAGGGCCTGGACCGGGGGTTGCTGAGTCACCCGAGTGAGGCCCGGGGCCTGGGCTGCAGGGCCGTCCGAGGGGCCCAGGGCTGGGAGGGGGCCCAGGGCTGGGCGGGCCGCCTTCCCCTGAGCTCGCCAGCCTCTGGCTGGGATCTTCAATCTTCTGCAAAGTGGAGTCAGCGAAACCATAACCCAGGGACGTTTCCGAGAAGCCGCCCGGGGAACGAGCCGCAATATGACTAATAGAGCAGCCTATAAAACACTATCAGTTCTAATTGAGAATTGGACTTTTCCTGTGGCCATAAGTAAGGCTAAAAGCTTCAGATATTGTATTTAAATTTCTGCTTTGAAAACCCCGGGAAGCCCAGCCAGGCTCTTCCATCAGAGTGAGGAGTTTTTTTTTGGGGGGGGGGGGATTTGCATAACACACGTCAGAGACCAGACTGCGGAGGGCCCCGGACCAAGGCTCTAGCCAGAGCTCTTAAGAATCATTTTCACTCTAATTCACACTTCGGATCATTTCCGCACTCGCGCCGACGCCTGCTTAGCGCTGGGATCTGGGCGTGCGACAGGCGGGCCTGAGCAGGGTTGGTGCCAGTCCGGACGGCTTGGCGAGCGCTGGGCGTGAGGCCTGGGACCGTCTCAGGCCCCCGAGAGGCCCGTCAGGAGGGAGAGCGTCTATCCCGGGGTCCCAGCGCGAAAGGGCCCCTGAGAAGCGCCCAGCCCCCCTCCTCCCCTCACGTGCATGACTGAGACACGGTGCCGAACCCCAGGAGCACAGAGGCTGGGGCTGGAGGAGCAGGGACTTCAGGTTATAGAGGGGACAGCAGCGGCCAGGCCGACGTCGGGAGCTCCACCAGAAGGTGACAGTCGTTAAACAAAATGCTGTGACCCCAACGCTCTGGCCCAGATTCTCAGAGCTCACACATTCTGCACTGAGGCGAGTTCTCGGCTTTAAGCATCGGCCTCGCCCGCACATGTGTAGCTATGGTGACAGCGATGTCCCTGCCAGAGTTCGTGGGTGTCGCCGAGGCTCCTCCTCTGTGCCAGGAGGGTGAGGGTTGGAGGGAGCGGGATCGGCTTACATGTCAGGCGCTCTCCGGGAAGCTGGAAGAGGTGGGGGGTGACGGGCTCGGGGACACAGCAGGGCCAGCGGTGACAGGCACACTCTGGGTCAGGCTGACCTTGAAAGACCTTGAGCGACCTTGAATAGGCCACTCGTGCCTCAGAAGCACAGCAGCCCCCCCCCCCCCCCCGGCTGTGGAGGGGCTGCGATGAGCAGATGTGAGCAAAGTCCTCGGCATGTAAAGACTGCCCAGGAAACAGGTGACATCTGCCCGTGTCTCTGCATCCCCGAGACGGCACAGGAAACCCCGACCCCAGAGGATAGCGGGGACGGCACAGAGTGAGAGGAGAGGTCACAGAAGAGGGGTGTGTGTGTTTGCGCGCGAGCCCCTGGGGCGGAGGGAGATGTAAGAAACGGACCCCAGGCCCTCAGGGTGGGTGAAGACGGCCAGTGTCTGTGGCTCCCACAGTCCTGGGCCTGAGTTATGAGAGCTTCGCCCTTGACTGTGGGATCCTGAACTTGGGGCCACATGGTGGGGCCAGCGTGCCCTCCGGAAACCACCCTGTCACCCAAGTGGCCCCAAGTCTATGGCGACCAGGCAGAGCCCTCCTTGCCGGCGGAGGTTCCAACAAGACAGCACCTCCTTAAATCTGACGGATTGCTGCAAATTGGTTTATAATCACTTCTGTTTGCCTTTCCAATTACGGGGGAAGCGAGTTTCACCTGCTAAATAATCCATCAGCGGAAACCCCACCGCGGAAACACTCCTGACGTGGAGGCATCGCCTTCAGACGGAGGCCCACCGGGGCCAGAGGGGCCAGCGGTGGACTCCGCCGGGCGGCTCAGCTCCCTGAAACTGGCCTTCGCGGCCCGCCAGCCCGGGCACGCGGCCCTCGCGGTCTTCATACAAACACCCACTTCGTCGTCTGGGCCACGTTGTCATGAGAATAGAAGGAGATGATCTGGGAGAGGGTGTGCACGCCATGCACATGCCCCCGGGGGACACGGAGCCATGGGGCGTCCCGGTGCCCAGAGCAGGCATCCGGCCGCCTGCTGACCTCTTTCCTCCCAGGCCACGGCCATCCCCTCGACTCCTAAGGGCCAGCACGGCCCAAACACAGCTGTCACGGAAACACGATGGTCCCACCCCGTGAGGACCGGATCTTGGGGCTGGCCCGCCCTGTGTCCGCCTCCTAGGAGTGTTAACATTGGGGGGCTCCTGTCATGCTCTCGTTCATTGGAGCCCCCCCAGGACATGCCAAGCACAGCAGGCAGGTGGCCTCCCACAGCCATGTCCCCGTCACACAAACGAGGACAAGGGGGAACCTGCTCAGTAAGGGAGGCAATAACTTGTGTCCTGAGCAGCCAGCTGACTCTCCTTTTCTTATTGTATTTATGGGGGGGGGGCTCCCTTTAAAAAATTAAGAGTTGCAGGGACTTTGTCAAAAGGCCATTACCTGCAAGCCTGTCTTCTGGAACCTCATTAATGAGCAGGCGCAGCTCCCACCGTCCCCACGTAGAAGTTAGACACCCGCGGCCCGTGTTCCACATTCTCTGCTCAGCATCACTGTCAGGCCCATTTCAAGGGAGATGGGTATCTGCATACGGTGCCAAGCTGGGGTTTCCATAGCAACAGGCATCCTTGGAGACCTTGGGATGGGCTCCACCCTTGCTTTCGGGTTCCGCCCAAAACGCTGTGGGTGAGGGACGCCTGCGAGGGAAGCTTCACTGCCCATGCCATTCGGGTTGGACACGGCGAGCCGCCCGTTAAAGATGAATAGGTGCTTTGTACTAAAAATAGGTGTTTTGTAGTTACAGTTTGGGACTAAGCAAGAGAAAAGGGGAGAGGGGGAGGAGGCATCTCTTCCCACCTCCTCACCAGGGGGAAAATTACTTTCCTTTCGGAAGACTCAGGCTGGGGTGCTGAGGGGGGCTCACCCATCCTGCCACCCTCAGCTCCCCGGCCAGAGCTGACAGAGGAAAAGCAGGGCCAAGATAAAAGGTCCAACAGTTTTGTTTGTCTTGGTTACAATTCTGCCTTAAGCTGAAAAGCTTCCAAGCTTTCAGTTTCATGAGCCAATAAATTTTATTTTTGTTTAAGACAGTTTCTATCAAGTTTTGTCGCTTTCAATAGAAAGGATCTTAACTGATTCAATATTCTCTCATTTTCACAACTTAAATAGAATGTGAAATCCAAAGATAAAGCTGTCTTTTCATGAAGATGGAAGCTGAAAACAAAGAAAGGCGGGACAGGATGTTCAGCATCCTGAGGCTCCCTTTATGCCTACTGTCAGGTCTGGCTGTCCTGCCTGCAGCCCCAGGACTTGTGCTATGCCTCTGCCTCTGATGTCAGCTTTGGCTGACTCCAACTCTCAACATATGCTGGAAGTTGGGCTGCTACTCTACATGTTCTCTGCCCTTGTTAAAATCTACTGCCCCCCTCACCACCGTACAACCAGGCCTCAGAGAAAATTTACTTTGATACGTTTTACTTTGATACATTTTAAAATGTCAGACTTGGATGTCAGCAGGTGCCTGGATGAGGAAAGAGGTGAGATGACTGAAAATAGGCACTCAAAAGAAATGTCAACTTATATTCTTTAAGACCACGGACATAGTGCTTGAGGACCAGCTTCTTCAACTGTAAGAGAGAATGAGGGATGGGCGGGGAGCGAGCCCCACCTGCAGAGACCAAATGCCGGTGCCGCTTGTTACTCAGTCACCTTGCTCATTTATGCTCCTGACAGCGTGATACTGTATCCAAATGGTTCCCTCCGCAGCTGATGAATGTGTTTGGGAATCTTCCCCCAGTTATCAGCACGGCTGAGTTGGTCGGCATGTGAAAATTTTCCATCTCCTTTCCGCCTCCACTAAATCACATTTGTTTTATTTCATTGATTTAAATTAGAGATGGTCGCTCTCCAACAAGTCCCAATTTTACAGGGAAAAATAATTTGAAAAGTTATTCATCTTAATGTCAATTAAGACCAGCTAATTAGGCATAGCTTCAGTGGTCTGGACTTGCTGAACGCTAAGTCACTCGTGATGATGTTTATGATTTTGGAAGAGTTCTGAGGAAGAAGAGGAGGAGAGGGAGGGGAGGAGTGTGGGTCCTGAGAGGCCTGCTCCCCACCCAGGTCCCCCCGTTGGTGATGGGGTCACTTCGTCTCCCCCTCTGGCCTGCCTGTGAGGTGGCACAGTCTCACCAGGGGGTAATGTTGGGTGACAGTAAGAGCAACACTAAGTGAAAGCAATGGTCACGGGAACCCGTTCTACCTGCTGACCCTGCGTTGGGCGCCATGGGGCACTGCGCCCGTCGTATCCCGTACCCCATTTCATTCTCACAACCCGCCTTTGCTGCTGACTGCGGAGGAACCGGAAGCAGAAAGAAGGCGGAGTTGTCAGCACGCGTGGCTCCCAGGTGGCGGCGGGCGGAGCCTGTGTTACCTGGGCTCCTCCCGAGTCTTGAGTGACGAAGTGGCACAGCTGTGGGCAGGTAGGGGAGCCGCTGCCCCATGGGGTTGGGAATATTTAACCACCTTTCACCATGAGTGTGATGAGTGGGGCCTGGGGACGGGGCGTCCTTGTGAGTTTGCACAAACCCTGTTGGGGGTGCCCGTGTGTAAGGGGGGAGGGGTAAGTGTACAACCAGGTCCACTGGGGGAGCATGCAGACTGCTCGGGGCTCAGCTCCAGGTGACAGCCAACCTGCAGGCGGGGCTCAGGCCCTTGGTCTTCCTGGGCATCCCTTGGGGTCCCTTGGCACGGCGCCCTGGTCCACACTGTGTCCCCACACAGAAAGGACGTGCAGGGGCTGTGGGTTGGAACACAGGGGAGCAGGGCTGTGCAGCAGGGTCCCGACCCCTTCCAGAGGCATCCGTCCCTCTGCTGCTGGGGCCCCACCTGTGGCTTCAGATCCCTGCTCTCCAGTCTTCAAAATGATACGGTCAGGGGCTTAGAATCTCCCAGATGCTCCTCGTAATGACCACCCTCAGGCCGGGGCGATGGCGCCAGGGTGGGTGGGTTGAAGTTGTTGTTTGAGGGTTTTGGTTTTTGCTCACCTTTCATAATAAGCTGGTGGCCGCTGCCCCATGTGGGCGAGACACCCTGTGGCCAAGGACCCAGCATCTCAGGCCACAGTCTGTGCTCTGGGTCCAATGGCCCTGGGCAGCCACGGGGGGCCCTGGGTGTTTCTGACGTGAACCCCTAATTGTTAGTGAGCTGTTCCCTGCGATGGGCTCAGGACAGCGCCTGGTGCGGTTCCTTGGTGTGATTATTACTAATAAAGCACAGAGGGTTCTCCCTCCCTCGCTCGCCGCCCCTCTCCCCGTCTCTCTCCCTCTCTCAGACTGACGGGCCCCTTCTCCCCCTCATGTCCCACAGTCGCCAACCCTTTGGGCTGTTTATTTGAGTAGAAACCTATTCGCATCACGCAGCATCCAACCCAGCAGGTAGATGCGCAGAGAAGCGTGGGAAACGGAAGACGTTTGTGGGCATAAGGTAGCGGGGCCGAGGGGGTCGTTCCAGCCAAACCTGCGCCGGGCACAGCTAAGTGCCTTTCTTCAGTGGGCGACCCCCGGGGGCTGGTCACAGGCGCCAGGCAGGTCGTTCCTGACGGGCCGGTTTAGGATTCGTTCCCGAGGGGGGGGGAGTCGAAACTGTGATGAGTTGGGTCTGGGTTTGGCGACCTGGGGCTCAGCATAAGAGACTCCGTTTGGGGCCCCTTGTTTGGTTTTTAACAGACTGAAGCCCCGGGACAATGTGGCTTCCCTCATGGGTATCCCAGCCCAGGTCTCCCATGGGTGGGGGTGGGGTGGGGGCTGTGTCTCTCTCTCCCAATCTCTCCCCACCCCCTGCAGCACCCACATCCCCTGCCACGTGTGCTCTTAAACTTCCCAGCCCCCCAAAACTGTAATAAATAAATTTCTGTTGTTTAAACAGCTGAAATGGACTAAGGTGCTAGTTCTAAGGTGTGTGTTTTTTTTGCCTATCCAGGTAAAGTTCAGAATCAATTGTCAATTTCAAAAAAAAAAAAAAAGGAGGGCTGTCTGCTTGGATTTTGACTGAGATGATATTGGATCTATAGATCAGTTTTTGGAGAATTAATATTATTGAGTCTTTCAGCCTTCGAACAAGATACTTATCTCCATTTATGGAGGTTTTTAATTTCTTTTAACAATGTTTGGTAGTTTTATTAGCGTACACTTCTTGCATGTATTTTGTGTACATATATTCCCAAATATTTAAAAATTTGTGGAGTGTATATAATGTTAGGTGTATAAAACGATACTGAACTATCGTGTACCCTTAAATAGGTTACTCTTTTGATGCTATGATAAGGGATATTATCTGTAAACTTAAATTTTCTGTTTGTTCATTGCTATATGCAGTGGTAACATTGGTTTTTTGTATATTGACTTTCCATTCAGAGAACTTGATAAATTTAGTGATGCTTTTGGAGGTTCTTTAGGATTTTTTACAAACGTAACCATGCCCGCTAGGAGTAAAGCCAGAGTTACTGCTTTCTGTCCAATTAGCACGCTTTTTATTTCATTTATTTGTGTCATTTCACAGGCTAGGACCTCGGTAAAACAGTAAATAGAAATAGTGAGAATGGACGCACCTGCCATCTCGTGTGTCTGTAAATATTTCGGCTTTCACCTCTGTGTGATTTTAGCCATAAATTTGGTTTTGGTTTTGCGGGTTTCTGACTTTTGGATGCCCTTCATCATGAGGGTGTCACCTTCTATTTCCACTGTGCTGAGAGTTTTAACATGATGGATTTTGAATTTGGCAAATACTTTCCCTTAATCCATTGAAAGTGTCCTATTTCTCCCTTTAACATTAAACTACGTCACACCCCAGCTGGTAGTACCCTTTTTTATGTGCACCTGGATTTCATCTGATGAAATTATATTATGGTTTTTTATTATTTATTTATTTATTTATTTATTAATTTTTAAAAAATATATCTTTATTGATTTCAGAGAGAGGAAAGGAGAGGGAGAGAGAGAGAGAGAAACATCAATGATGAGAGAGTCATTGATCGAGCCCACAACCCGGGCATGTGCCCCGACTGGGAATCGAACCCCAATCGCCTGGATCCTAGGTCGACGCTCAACCGCTGAGCCACACCCGGATGGGCTATATTAAGGTTTTTTAAAATCTATGTTAATGAGGAATATTGGTCTATTGTATTATTATTTTTTTTTTTTACTTTTTAAAACGTTTTATTGAATTTATTGGACACTGATTACTAAAATGATACAGGTTCCAGGTGCACAGTTCTATCACACACCATCTGTATGCTGTGTGTTCACCCCCAAGTCACTCCCCTATTGTCACCATATAGCCCCCCTTTACCTTCTTCTACCCCCCACAACCCGCCTCTTTGGGTCTGTTGTATTTTTGTTTTGTTTCGTTTCTGTAATATCTCTTTTTGGTCCTCACACATGAGCTGGGGGTGCTTCCAGTTCCAGGCCGCGGGCGGTCATGCGGGCCGGGCCGTGGCTCTTCAGGTCGAGGGGCGTCACACGCGAGCGTAACCCCATCTGAAGTCTCCACTGCCGGCTGCTTTAGGTGTGAATCCAGCTGCTTCACTAGGTCCAGAGCCACCCAAATTCCTCCTTCTTCTCGTAGCAGTTTTAGTACTTTGTGTCTTTTAAGCAGTTTGTACACTGTATCTAAATTGTTGCAACTACTCATATAAAGTTGTTCCCACTGTCCCCTGGTTGCCCTTTTATTATCTGAAGGATCTAGGTCCCACCTGCATTTTCTTTCTGATGTGGTGCTTATCTGCCTTTGTTTTTTTGTTGTTTTTTTAAATTTGTCTAGCTGGAGTTTATATTTTTAAAGATGTTTCCAAAACACCAGTTTTCCGTTTCATTGACTTTTTCTCGCGTTTGTTAATACTTGAGCTCATTACTTCCCACTTTCACTTTCATTTCCTCTCTTACTTTTGGTTTAATTTTCTCTCTTTTTTTCTAGACTCTTACTGTGGGGTAATTAGGTCACTGGTCCTACAAGTTATCTTTTTCTGATATTAACATATGAAGACATAAACTCCCTCTGAGCCCTGTTTTAGCTGCATCACGTATTTTGTCAAATGTTTTCCTGACCCCATCCCCCTTTGTCGGTTTCTGGGGCTCCAGTTATACCTTTGTCACTCTGCTTGAATCTGTCCTACAGGTCACTAAAACTTTGTGTATTTTGTGTTCAGCTTTTTTTTTTTTAATGTTTCAATTGGATAATTTCTATTTCCATATCTTCTGGTTCACGTATCCTTTCTTCTTAAGCGTTTAATCTGATGTTAAGCTGATCCAGGGGATTTTTCATTTCAGACACTTTATTTTTCAACTTTAGAAGCTCCATTCAGTATTTTTACATCTTTTATTTTTATCCCTTATGTTTGGATTTCCTTCTCATACCCCTGAGCGTATTTACAATTACTGTTTTCAAGATCTTGGCAGTTAATGCCGTCCTTTCTGTCATTTCTGGGTCTGTTTCTATTAAATACATTTTGCCTTGTAACTGGTCCCATTATCCTATGGCTTCACACGTCTAGTGATTTTTTATTGGATGCTAGACATCTTGGGTGTTACATTGCTGGGTGTCTGCTTTAGGTTACCCTTTAGAATACATTGAATTTTGTCCTGGCTGCGGTTCCTTGTGAATCAATTTGAGCCTCTTAAAATTTAAACAACATTTTTTATAGGACCAGCCTAGAGTAGCCTTGAACCTGTGACAGTTCAGCCCGAGTCATAAGGCACACGTCTTCGAGGGTCTGTCCTGATGCCGAGCAGTATCTCCCCGCTCTGGCTGATCAGAACCCAGAATCCCCAGGAATCCCATGTGGATTTCAGGACTTGTTTTCCTCCCAGCTCCTTGCTGGTTCTTTCCCCAGCCTTATGCAGTTTCACCTTATGTGCTTAGGATGTAACAACAGATTTCCGAGAGCCTCTGTGCAGATTTCTGGAGCGCTTGTTTTTCCTGCATGACTCTCTCCTCTTCAGTACGAGACCTCAGCCAACGGCAACTTCAAAATTCCCAAACTCCAGTCTCCTACTTCACCTCAGTGAGACTGCTGCTGTCTTCTCTGGTTCCCCCCCCCCCCCACGCCACAGAATAGAAAGTGCCTCCTAGAAGAAAGCAGCCACCTCATCTCTTCCTTCGCTCACAGATCTCAGTTCTACACACCCTGGTCTCCAATGTTTCACGTTTTATCCTGTTTTCTAGTTGCTTATGATGGGAGTATAGATCTGGTGCTATTCACTTTGGAGGGGTGGATGCAGATATTTATCGGTAGGTTGACGTTTGAGTCAGTGAGCCCAGCTCAGCCTTTCGCTCGGCATGTGGCCTCTCAGCTCTAATTACCTAGAGGACACTTTCTGCCCTGCTGTTATCTGAGTCATCGTGTTCCAGTGTGAAGTCTTATCTCTGCCTCCTGTCAGCTGTTCCTTCCATTTCCACCGTGTCTGCGAAGCTCAAAATCATGGTCATCTTTAAACATTCCCTTAATCGTCCGTCCCCTTTTAAAAATCAATTCCAATTTCAAGGCATGTCAGTTATTCCTCAAAGAGTTTTTTTAAAATCTACCCCCTTCTCTCTATTTTGCCTGCAACCTTAATGGGACAAGCCCTGGTCCGCTCAGGGCTATCTTTCTAAATGAGAGATGAAGAGAAGGCTGGTGATACCATATATTCAAAATACCTCTCAATGGTATTGGCTGTGGTCCTGCAATCACTCCAGTCACGTGCTCAGCACAGAATGAGCCCCGGGCAGGACGCTCAGTAAATATGTGTTAAATAAACTAGTGTCTGGATAAATAAATATGGGTGGTGGTATTTTGTACGTTCTTGGTCCCATGATGGAAACAAAACAGAGTAAGAAACGAATAGAAAGAGTTAGAAAAGTCCCAGAAGTAACTCAGTCTGACCTGTGCAGGCCGGCCCTTGCCACGCCCTGGGAAATGGTCGGCTGGTCTGTGTTGAACCCGCTCAGTCACGGGGAGCTTGCTCTTGGTCGTGGCAGCCTGTTCCATCTCTGAACTGTTTTATTGAAAGAAATTACACCAGAATCTCCTTCCACATAACTTCTACCCCCTGGCCTTTGTCTTCCCTTGGACTCTGTGTAGGCAAGTTCTGCCCTATATGCCAATGAGAGCCGGGAAGTATCCAGAGACTTCCCCCAGCTCCCAAGTCTCCTTGACAATGACAATAACCATCACTATGTCGGCTGATAATTGTCAAGTGTTTACCTGCTCATTTGAATTTGTCATCAATCCCATGAGATAGTTTCTACTATCAGACCCATTTTGAATGAGGAACCTGAAGCTGGCGGGGAGAGACGGAACCTCCGGTGTTTGAGTTTATCCAGCTCAGGGTCCAGACATGAGTGATGGGGCCCTCAGAGGATTCAAGCTCTAGCCACCAACTGACTGCACCCAGGTGAGCAACCTTGAAGGACAATCTCCAGCTGAGCCCCATCAACCCACTGAAGAGTTAGGAATAAAAACTGAAGCACATTTTTGTTTTAAGCCACTAAGTTTTGGGTGGTTTCTTATGTAGCAGTAGACAACCCGTCTATTGCAATGCGCCGTCCTCTCTCTGAAGGGAAAGTCCTCGAATACACGGAGTGGCCTGTTGTGCTCCCAACACCTCGCACGTGGAAATTGAGCTATAGGTGCCGTAATAGTGACAGCTAATGTTTATTTCGTATCCTTGTAAATCTATTAAAAAAAGATGTGACCTCATCTTGCACTGGCCATTCAGGCCAGAGTCAGGGGCAACTGTGGCCTAGGTGTGCGCCAGGTAGAGAGATGTCACCAGTCGCCACGACCTCCACCTCCAGCACTGCTCTCACGGACTGTGGTGCAGACACAGGGGATGCTGTGGGATCGGGGGCGGGGTGCACTAGTCCCCAGTCAGGGCGTGTGTTGGAATGGCGGGGACCTGCAAATAAGAGCGTCCTGAAGGAGGAGACGTGAGAGTTACGTTGTACCTTAGAGAGTTTGTCATCTTTTTTTCTGGGAGGACTATTTAGGCTGAGCAAGCAGCTGACGCACGGAACCCAAAGGATAAGTCATACTGGGGACCGATGCTTTGGTCCCTGAGGTTGGAACATAGGAAAAGTGTCGGGGGGGGGAGGGGGCTGAGAAGGCTGGAAAGTGTGGAAGAGCTTGTTCCTGGAGATGCCATCTGACGGGCGAGGGTGGCCTCCCATCGGCAGAAAACATCCAGGCTTTGGAGACTCCTCGTTTGATTGTTACCTTACCCAAGTGTCGAAACAAGAAGAATGGCCTCGCCGTCTTATCTCAGGAGTGGAGAGGGATTTATGCGATGCTAACAGAAGGGCTACAGCAGAAAATATATGACCCTGGTTTGGCCACGGTCCCACCGTATTTCCAGAAACTGACATTGTGAGGTGTTGCTTGGGCGGGCCCCCTCCTGGCCCCCTCCGCGCTCGGCTCAGCATCCCCCACTGCGGGTAGGGAGCTGCGGGGGGCACGCCTGTGCTTCTGGGCACCCGGGAAGGGGCAGAGCGGAGGCGGCTCGTCCCCCAGGACCCCAGCAAAGGGGTCCCGATGATCAGTGGTTTGGGTTGTGGGCTCTCTCTGATATTTGATAGTCTCACACGTATTGCCACCGGCCAGAGCCCAAACCTTAATGGCAGGCAAGGAAGAAATCGCCTTCGGGTGGTGGGGCTCACCTGGGTCACCTCTCAAACTAGGCACAGATGACACAGGACACCCGGGGTCCAGCTTTGGAAGGACGCCGCTGGTCTATCCCTAATGAAAGGCGGCCCAGATAATCCAGATGCAGTTTAGAATCAAGGGGAAGGATTATTTTTCACGGAATAAACCTTCCCCTGGTTGTCAGTTTTGAAAGGACTGCTCTTTTCTAGGGAAAATTTGAGCTCAAGGGCGTCCACTCCCTGGTGAGCAGATGAAACGAACGCCGGGCCCTTCC
This sequence comes from Miniopterus schreibersii, assembly GCF_964146895.1. NCBI lineage: Eukaryota > Metazoa > Chordata > Mammalia > Chiroptera > Miniopteridae > Miniopterus > Miniopterus schreibersii. Next base: position 2,063,498 of record NC_138109.1, on the reverse strand, counting down.
CGGGATGGTCGCAGAGGTGGGCGATTTCAAGGCTCTGTGGAGGCATTTGGGACCTGGGCGGTCTCTGTGCAGGAAATATTTAAGGCCCTATTTGTGATGGGCAGACTGGTGCCCATCAGGTTCCCTGATGTTGCCGCCAACCGAGCTGCCACTTGCCTGGATTCCCTCCCACCAGACCCGGTTCTGCGGGTGCTGCTCCAGTGGCCGCACCTGGGGCTGAGCCCCGCCCCCCCCTGGATCCGCTGTTTCCAGGGACGTGGAGCCCAGCGGAGCCCAGCGGAGCCAGGCTCACCCTACTTCCACTGCAGATCAATGTTTATGTCCAGGGAAGTTAAAAATAACCATGGGAACTGGGTTAGAGCAAAGCTCTCAGCCACCCCTCTGGAGCCAGCGCCGAAGCTACCAGGCCGGGCCGGCTGGGCCCCTGGCAGGGCGGCTGGGACACGGTGGGCGCGAGGGTCCCCAGGCGGCACCCTGGGGGGCTGCACAGTCAACACATGCTCCTGAGGGCGGGACTGAGACATCCCCATCTTTGACCGCCTTTGGGGAGAGAAACTGGAAGGTTATGATCCGTCAGTGAGGCCTCTGCCCCGGGGAAGACAGGCAGGGACAGGAGGGTGGCCCGTGTCCAGCCCTGAGGTGCTCAGGGGCCAGTGGGACCGGACTGGGAAGGCTGGGGTCTGAGTTGGGCTGGTCTCTCCTGTATTCCCTGCTGGGTCACATCTAACCCGGGCCCCAGGTCGCATGCACCTCCCCCCCCCCCAACCATAGGAGACAAGCCCATTGCCGGCTGAGGCTCAGAGGAAGAGCCCAGACGTGGGGCTTCCCTCCCCGCACCCCTGCAGCCCCCAGGACCTGGCGTTCCAGGAAGGCAGCAGGAGTCCTCCCAGCTCCCAGCCCTCCCCCAGCCTCACATCCTTCCAAGCCCATTTCCCGTGTCATTGACTCCAGAATGAGATGTTCTTTTGCTCTTTGAAAATAATGTTCGGAGCCATTCAAACAAGCCCCCCTGGCTCAGATCAGCCGCCGAGGCTGGGCTGGGAGCTCAGGGCCGTGTGTCGCTCGGAGGAGCCCCCTCTCTCGGAGAGGCCCCAGGCTCCCCATTGAAATTCAGCCTTGTCCTAATCTCTTCCCACAGGCCCCCTGCCCACTGTCACTTTGATTTAAGCGGTAATTCAGCCCCGAAGTGAGCAGCCTCTTTCAATGCCTCTCATTATTTCTCTGCATAATGTTATTATACGTAAGGACCTGGGCTGAGGGACGCGCACACCCCGGCTATTACTCACATGGGGACCCGCTCTCAGAGCCCAGCAAGGCCTGGTCCGGGCAGCCAGGCACCTGCCTCATTGCTGGGGCGGCCGTGGCAGGAGCCCCTTTCTCACGGGGAGACGAAGCTCAGCCAGAGGCCTATGTCGAGGCTGCATCGCTCTCACCCCCCACGAGGCAAAGGGACCTGGCACAATGGGGGGGTCCCCCATGGGTTTGGGGAGGACATGTCTATTTATTTATTTATTCATTTATTTTTAAATGTTTTTATTGGTTTCCGAGAGAGGAAGGGAGAGGGAGAGAGAAAGAAAAACATCTGTGATGAGTCACTGATCGGCTGCCCCCTGCCCGCCCCGTCGGGGCAGTGCCTAGGGTGCCGGCTCGACCCCCAGTAGGGGGCCTGCAGGGGGCAGCCCGTCAGTGTTTCTCTCCCTCTCCCTTCCTCTGTCTCTAAAATCAATAAAAACATATTTTATAAGAAAGAAAGAGAGAGAGAGGGAGGGAGGGAAAGGGAGGGAGAGAGGGAGGAAGGAAGAAGGAAGGAAGGAAGGTAGGAAGGAAGGAAGGAAGGAAGGAGGGGAGGAAGGAAGGAAGGAAGGAAGGAAGGAAGGAAGGAAGGAAGGAGGGGAGGAAGGAAGGAAGGAAGGAAGGAAGGAAGGAAGGAAGGGAGGAAGGAGGGGAGGAAGGAAGGGAGGAAGGAAGGAAGGAGGGGAGAGAGGAAGGAAGGAAGGAAGGGAGGAAGGAGGGGAGGGAGGGAGGAAGGAAGGAAGGAAGGAGGGGAGAGAGGAAGGAAGGAAGGAAGGAAGGAAGGAAGGGAGGAAGGAGGGAGGGAGGGAGGAAGGAAGGAAGGAAGGAAGGAAGGAAGGAAGGAAGGAAGGGAGGAAGGAGGGGAGGAAGGAAGGGAGGAAGGAAGGAAGGAGGGGAGAGAGGAAGGAAGGAAGGAAGGGAGGAAGGAGGGGAGGGAGGGAGGAAGGAAGGAAGGAAGGAGGGGAGAGAGGAAGGAAGGAAGGAAGGAAGGAAGGAAGGGAGGAAGGAGGGAGGGAGGGAGGAAGGAAGGAAGGAAGGAAGGAAGGAAGGAAGGAAGGAAGGGAGGAAGGAGGGGAGGAAGGAAGGGAGGAAGGAAGGAAGGAGGGGAGAGAGGAAGGAAGGAAGGAAGGGAGGAAGGAAGGAAGGAAGGAGGGGAGAGAGGAAGGAAGGAAGGAAGGAAGGAAGGAAGGGAGGAAGGGAGGAAGGAGGGGAGGAAGGAAGGGAGGAAGGAAGGAAGGAAGGAAGGGAGGGAGGGAGGGAGGGAGGGAGGGAGGGAGGGAGGGAGGAAGGAAGGATGGGAGGGGGCCAGAAAGCTTAGCAGCAGGCTAACCATGCCATGAAGATGTTTCTGGAGGCAGGTGAGGCCGGGGTTGAGCCGGGGGGCAGGACTTGATAGGGTGCTGGGTCCACTTCAGCCCCACCCGTCCTCGGGACCCACGCACAGTGGCCGCCAACCCCAGGACCCGCACGTGGAGACCTGGAACGTTCCCCCATTATTGAACTGGGAAAGCCTAGGCTTGAAAATACGATGGCCCAGGATGGAAACCTCAGGCTCCGCGAACCACAGCTAGAAACACACGCCCCTGCTCTTCCAGTGTCTCAGACGACACTGTTTAAAACATAAGTAAACAGACAGCATTAAAAATGAAAGTCCTTTTCAGGTCATGGCCCGAACGTATGGCGACCCTTTTCTCTTTTTTTTTTCATATTATGGTTTTTTTAATAGCAACATCAGAGTATAAATATACACAGGAAGGTTGATATAGGTGCTGCATGTACAACGCCTTCCAAATACATAGTTTTGAAATACAGAAACAGCTTTTAAAAATCTAGAATAAAACTTCACCTGGAAGGAAATCCCACGGGGCCCCCACCCCACCCCAGGCCCGTGTCCTTCCCCTTAGTCAACACGATCATGATGCGCGTTTAAAGAAAACACAGCGGTCAACCAGAAGAGTTTAACTGCGGGAAGACGGCTTATTGACATGTCCGCGAGGACGGCTGAGGTCTGGACACAGGGCCAATAACACTCAAACGGACGGGATTCGTTTCTCTGCTGAAAAACAACGTGTTCCGTGTCAAAGTATAAACATACAATGAACAGTTTATTGTATCAGAAAATAATTTAGAAAATCAAAATAAGCCCCGTTTCGCTATACACGAGTGAGGGTGGGCGGAAACAGAGCCCGATTTAAAACCTGTGAGAACAGGCCACTTAGCCCCGGCCATTTAATTTCAGGTTTAGGGCCTAAGAGTTTCCCGGTTCCGCGGCTGAGCTGGGGGTGGGGGGGATGCGGGCACCCTCTTCAATTCATGGAACGGGACCCGGCGAATCCAGCGTTCCTCCCGTGCGCTAGGAATGTCCAAATGGCAGAACCCTTTCCGTCTGGGGGCCCGCGATGCCCAGATCGGGCCAGTGTGGAAACGGCGGCGAGGTGGCCGCCTCTCTGCGTCCGTCCGCGCCCCCACGTGCCCGGCAGCCCGCGCCTGCGGCCGGACGCCTGACTGGCTCTGCTGCTTCATCGGAGATGCTCGAGCGGTCTGTGATGTGTTCAGTCGATGAGGAGTTCAGCCGGCAGAGACACGTTTGAGAGCTAATTGGGCTTTTTGAAAAATAAAACATACAGCGCAGCCGGATCTGTCAACTGTGCTGACCGCGGGGCGAGAGCTCGGCCGCCGGCCCTCAGTAGGTCAGCCTCTAATGAGCGGTTTCCACCAAATTCAGCAGTAACGGGAGGGTCTCGGATGTTCCCTTTGTGTTTGGCTCTGGGTGTTTTCTAAATGTTCTGCGGCAGATGTGAGTTCCTTTAAAACATGTAAAATTGAGCAGGTAACCGACGCACAGCCTCACGCTCCCTGTTAACGCCTTCTGGGCCCAACTCATGGGCCAGGAGGCTCCCGGGCAATGGCGCAGGTCCACCCACACATCGGCCCAAAGGTAAGTAACCCTAATTGACAAGGTCATGGAAGTTCACACGGGGCGTTGTTGATGACCTGCTTTCCATTCAGATAATTTTAGCTGAAGGGAAACCGTGTTCTGGGCTCCAGCACCGGCCGTCTCGTTTCTCCAGGGAATGTAAGAGGAGATGAACCCAGTGGAGTTGCCAGAAGGAAAAACAAACACAAAACAAAAATACCTCTCTACTTGCTAAGAAAACAATTTCCTGGAGCCCCTAACTGGCTACGTTTCCCCCAAATCACAGTGTTTCATTGCAAACTTTACAAGGTCCCACCTCCCCGGCGGGTGCCCCGGACGGTGCTCTGTTTTTCCCGCTGAGCACCGCAGCACGCGGAGGCCTTGGCAGCGCTGGCTGAACCTCAAGCCGTTCCCTGTCATCTTGGGTTGGAAGTTCATCTTTAAGGGCAACGTTTATGGTCCACGGAGACTGAGAACTAACTTCGCTAAGGTCCGTTCGCCCTCGGGTCCATTCGCTTCGGGAGAAAACAACCGAAATGTGAGCGAAAACATGCAAACAGGATGTGTCCGTGGGCCGTGGCCATTGAATTCAGAGTGTGTGGCCCACGTGGAACCTGTAAGACCCACCCCCGTTGCTAAGACCTTTCAGCGGGAGAACAGGCGCGTGCTTACCTGCGGAGGTGGCTCAGTGCTTCAGAGCTCCTTAGAGACCCGCTCTCCGCAGAATCTCAGGGGACCTCGTGTTTACCTGGAACTCGTCAAGGAGAAATGCTCGGGTGGCGTGGACCTGGAGCCGTAGGCAGCCAAGCAGCTTGCTATTGCATGAGAGAAGGTGAGACAGATGGAGCCCAGCTCCAAACAGGCTTTGGAGGCAGAAGGAGGGGACTCCTGGTGGAGAGGTGGCCACACAGCGGTGGTGAAAAACATGGTATCACTGCTGCTCCCCAACATGGATTTCGGAGGCCTAAGGCCTCAGCAACCCCCTTCTCTCCTACCCCAGCCAGTCCCCTGAAGGTTGGAAACTGGGCCTGGGTGTCACAATGGCTTTGGAATTGCCCCCTTTGGGCTTGGGGTGGTAGACGCGCAGCGAGGGATGGGATGGTGTCCTGGGGAAACGGACGGTGGCCCAGGAGAGCGGTGTGGTGGTATTTGCCTGTACAGTTTTCTGGGTCACAACTGGAAACCATTATTGGGGTTCCTCAAAGGGCCCCCATCCTGGACATTTAGTGGCTACAAGTCTTCATGGCCCGTTCAAGTCTTCAGGGAGCCAAAAAGTAGAACCCAGGACTGCTCTGTGTTCTTGCTTCTTCCCTTATGGTCAAAGTCCCCCCCAGGTCTCTGGGAGCAACACCTCGCCAAGTCCAATGAGACCAGCAGCAACGGGGGGTCCGCTAAACACCAGCACTGCCGCTCTTATTGCAGCCTCAGTGATCCCGCCAAAGCGCACCGGGGGCTCGGCTGGGTTTCTGCCCACAGAAGAATGGCGCTCCGGGGGCCTGTCTGGTGTTGAAAATATTTGGGTGTGGATTTACGCATGGAAATCCAGGTCTCTGGAGGCTTCTGTCTTAAGAGAGAGACCACCTGGGACAAAGCTAATTAACCCCCACAAAGGAGGGAACCTCCCTGCGCCCGCTCCTGCCGGACGCGACTCCGCAGGGGTTTTGCTGTGAGACTCCGGGCACCGGCGAGAGCGGAGTCGCAGCAACTCTCTTGGCTTAAGATACTGTTCATGGCGCACGAGGTTCTGCTTCCAGCCCACCCGGAGGAGACAGTGGGGCTATTTATACCTTCACGGACCCTGCCCCACGAGCCACGAGCCGTCTAAACCACCCGCCCTACGGGCTACCGACCCGGGTGGGCAAGGCCAGCCCGGTGGACACCGCGCCTCTTAGGCTGAAGCCGGTCTGCGGGTCACTCAGATCCACGGACTCATTCCAAGCTCCTCTCTGCACAGCCACCCTGGTAGCACCGGGCAGGGGACCCGTCGAGGGGCCCCAGGGGAACGTGTTTCAGTATTTCAGCTCCAGCAGACACGCAGTAACCGAGGGGACGTCGCCTCACCTGCCTCACAACGGGCCGGGCAGTGCGTGTGTGGGCGCGGAGCGTGGCCCTGGGGCTGGCGCGGCGTCTGGGGCCCCGCAGAGACAAGCCGCGCCCCTACCCCCGCCCACGCAGCCCTGCACCCCTGCCTCGCCTTCGAGGTGGGTGGCCGGCGCCTCGCCTCTGCTCCCGCGTCGCTGTGATGTGGGTGCCCCCCCGGGCACTGCTTCCCCGCCTACGAGCTCAACCTCCCCCAAACCGAAGTGAAATCAAATGCGGGGGAGGATGCGTGAGCCGGGCAGAGCCGGCTGCCCCCTTCCTGTGCGGCTGCTCCTCTGCTACGGGGCAAAGCCTGTTCCTGGCCCTTTGGCATTAAGGGGGGTGATGCACGGAGTTAAGTTCCCCGCCCAGGGACTGGCAGTTCACGGGGCGGCCGGCTGGAACTCTGGAGGGTGGCGAGGGCGTGTTCGCTGGCTGAGATCTTTCTAGAGCCGCCTGAGGTCAATGTTTCTCTTTCGCTGACCGTTGGGGTGACCTGAAACAGGCTGGTCCCCCGCCTCCACCTGTTTACCCAGCCCTCGCCCCAGAAACGCAGAGCTGCTCCTCCCGGTCGGAAAGGAAGGCCGGCTGCAGGGTGCACAGAGTCAGCAGTTTAAGGCCTCGCCGCAAACCCCGGGGATAGCCCTGAGTGTCCCTCCCACGCGCGTCTCGGCTCCGGGCGGGGGACCGGAGACGCAGCCCTGTTCACAGGAAGCCCAGCCGTGGAAGACGAGTAGAGCGAACGCCGGGAACTGCCCGGATGGCGAGCTCCGTGCCCGTCCGGGGCCGCGCTACTCACCCTGGAAAACAGGCGAACGGCCCAGAAACAACGCGGCGCGGAAACCGACGACGCGGAGCCACCCCTTCAAAAGGGCAGGAGTCGCAGCGGGTCCGGAACGAGGGCGGCTCCGAGGCAGGTGTCGAGGATGTGAGGGGTCGGGCGAGGGGGTCCTGAGAGGCGGCTGCCTTCCCGCGGGGGCTGCGAGACACCTCCCCGGCCCTGTCCCCGCCGGCGGCATCCCTGCCTTCGCATTTCCTTGTCTCCTTGAGACCCGGTTGGGCTGACGCTGACCTGCCGGTGAAGGGGCGTGCAGGGGAGGCCCGGCGGGGGGAGCTCAGGGAGGGGCAAGATGCTCACCCCGGTCTCGCCGCTCTGCGCCCCAGTGCCGCTCCTCCCTGGAATGGCTGCTGGGCTTCGGCGGGAAACCCCTTGGGGATGTGTGACGATCGGGCATCTCGTCCTGGGCAGGGGCCCGCCTTTCCCCCTGGGAGGTAGGAGGAAGGCGTTCACGCTCCCGCCAACCCCGGACCAACCCTCGGGAGCACGTGGTGTCCCAAGAGGGGAGGGTGTCAGAGGAAGAACCGCCTCCCTCTCCCGTCGCCTGCCCCGCTGCCTCCCTGTCACTCGCCCCTGGAAGTCATTTTGTTTGCCTCTGTGTTGGTATCTGCCACCCCCCGGGCGGGCCTGTGTGCAGCCTGGCCCTCGCCGTGTTACCCGCGTGGAGACGTTCAACAGGTGCGTCAAGCAAGTGGTGGGCGAATGACCGGCTCAGGACAGGGAGTTGCGAGGGGTTGTTTCTCCTCTCACTGCGTGTGTGAGTGACGTCTTCTTAAAGAACTCACGGGGTGCCTCAGGGTGGCCCCGGGGTGGCCCGGAACTCAGGGGTCTTGGGGTCTTTTCCCATCGTAGCTATGGGCTGATGGGGGAAGATGGGGAAAGAGAGCCCAGGGGGTGCTGAGATTCACTTACAAAAGAGGGTGACAGTGTCCAAACGTGGACAGACATGTACGGATGCCACTGAGGAATGAGAGCCATGGAAGAGCCAGCCCAACCGTGAAAGGGCTACAGGTCCCGGCCAGAACCTCAGCCCTGGTTCCTGCTCTTATCTGCCAAGAGACTGGGGTCAGCCCAGCTTCCTGAGCTACGGATGAAACTGGACCAAAAGGGAGAAAAATTTAAAAAAGCTGGGCTATCTCCTTGGGCTATGGAGTCACATAGAGACTGTACAAGGAGCGAGGGCCGAGCCTCCGATGTGCCCATTTCATGGTACAACCAGATGGGAGTGGACGTCCAGGCCCACAGTTCCTGAAGACCAACCCGTGAAAGGAAGGTTCTGCCTTCGGCTGAATGTGGCCGAGGGAGGGCCATGTATTTGTGAGAAGAAAGGGAGCCTGCAGATCTCAAGATCACTGCAGGACCCACTGAATTCCTGGTGGTCGACTCCAGAGGGCCGGTGGGCTTGGCTGGGCGCAGGTTTCTAGGTTTGAAATGCTCCCTGAAGGACCAAGAGGGAGTCTGGGGGTGGAACGAGACCTGGGAAGCCCACCCACGCTCAGGGTTGGGGAGGACCAGAAACACATGGGAGAAAACACAGCTTCCTAAGTGGCCTCTCCTCCCCACGCAAGAAAGATGCTGTGAACAGTGACCACTGGGACGTCCTGCAGGGCCCCTGCACCGACGCCCTGAGTGGGTCCCCGGGGGGTGGAGATGAAGGAAGACTGGTGGACATGTGGCCTGGCTTCGTCTGGGACACTCTGGAGCCCGAGCCCAGGGGGAGACTGGCGGGAAGCTCCCTTGGCCACGCCCCAGGCATCTTCCCCTCAGCACTCAGGATTTGTAAACAGAGCGATGACACCCAGTACGTCAACCGGATAAAAATGACACCAAGTTCACGGAGATTAGAAAGGTTAAGCCTAGAGGTGGACTTGACCATAGGGCAGAGAGCCCCCCAAAGCCATTCCCCATCGTCCTGAAGGCTTTAAGGGCCTAGGGGTGGGCGATGACCAGCGGTCAGTACACCGCCCGGGGGCCGTGACAGTGGAATTTCAGAGGTACTGAAGGGATGAGATGGAGGTGGAAAAAAATTAGGGGATTTTACCAAACCATATTGCCCTTCCTTTGAGTACCTTTCTTGAGGGAAAAATAAAATAAATAAATAAGCTAAAGAAAACGGAAGGACTGGGCCCTGGACGCTGGGGTGTGACTCTGTGAGGGACGGGGCTCGCTAATGAGCTCAGACCCAGAAAGCCGCGACGGGAAGGTGCACCGACCACCCGGAGCATCACCACCCCCAAGCTGAGGAGGCCGCCTGGCCACGCTCACGGGCCACCACGGAGCGCACGTGGGCCGGCAGCCCTGGGCCTGACTCGACACTCCCCGGCTTCGCTCTGCGGCTGTTACTGCGGGGGGCCGACTGTGCGCTCGCTTCATTCACGCTCCCCCTGCAGACGCGATGTTTCCAGGTTACCGGTAAAAAAAACAAAACATCTCTGCACACACACGCCCTCCGTCGCCGTGAAATGGCGGCCTGCCCTAGGAGCCTGGCTCTGACACGTGAGCACAGACTCGGCCTCCCGAGGGGACGTGCAGCCGTTGGCCCGCCCGCCGGCCGCGCCCGCGTCTCCGGGCCCTGCTCTGAGTGTGCCCGGGGGCTGTGTGTGGGGGGTGGGGGGCTGTGCCTTCGGTTTCCTCCCGTGGTGTCCAGCGGCACTCTGCGGAGAGCTCAGGCCTGTGGTCTGGGGTCAGGGATGACACGGTGGACACCGAAGTGCGGCCCCTGGGGCTCCCGGGCTCCTGCTGTCGGTGCCCGTGGGCCCCCGAGCCCCCACCTCCTTCGCCGTCAGGCCCCCTGGAGCTCAGTGCCACAGGGCAGAGCCGCAGCTTCCAGAGCCCGGGGATGCCGCCAGCTTGGGCCTTTCATTCACGTCCGGCTGGGGCTGACCTGCGGAGAGGGGTGAGCGATGGAGCAGCCCGCGGGGGTCCCAGGAGATGACCAAGGTCAGCGGTGGATGTCTGTGTCCTCTCGACCTGTGCCCGGGCTTCAGGGAAAACCACAAAAGCAAAAGCAAAATAAAAACCACCCGACGTTCCCACCTTGTGAGCAACCTCCCCAGGACAGAGCTCGACGCTACGGTGGCAAAAACAATTCCTTTCCCTCCAGGGGCACCGCTTACTCTCCCAAATTGCAACAGGTGCAGAAGCAGGCTTCCCAAGCACATGACAAGGGGTGTCAGGGGGAGACTGAGCCTGGGGGAGAATAAATATGTCAGCACCCAGCCAGCAAGCGGGAGCGAGGCCGCCTGTCCGGCCAACCGATCTCTAACCTCCTCACCGGATTGGTTCGGACGCCCTCCGGATGGAAGCCAGGTCGCGAGCGGGCCATTTACAGAAGACCAGCCGTGCCCGTGGGATCGGGGCCCCTAGGAAGACGGGCTCTCTCACGGGGAAGAGACCCTCCGGCGGCCCGTCTCCTGCAGCGCCCCCTACTGGCCGCAGGACGGGAGCCGGGGGCTGCGATGGGTGGGCTGTGAGGGCGTCGCCCGCCTGGGATGCAGCAGCGGTGCTTTTAACAGGCCGAGCGGTCGGGATCTACATCGGGGCTCCAGCGCGGGCCCCGTTTCCACCGGGAAGCCACCCAGGGGGACCACAAAGCAAACATGCGGCCCGACGGGAACCAACAAGGACGCTGTGCTTGCTACGGCCCCCCCAGGGTTCAGCCACCCGTGGGCTCAAGAAAGAGCAGGCGGCCCCGTCCGTGGATGGCGGGGGGGAAACGCAGGCCCGCCCGGGCGCGGCTCTCCCGGCGGCAGCCCCGCCCCAGTCGTTCTCCTCTCCAGACACCCCGGGGCCCTCGCCAAGCCCCGCGCTCTGCGCTGACTCACACGCACACGTGGTAAGATATATGCCTTTAATTTCTGGAACTGGAAAATTTCTTTAATTCGATCTACGCTTGTATAACACAAAGATGGCCGGGGTTCTGCCACCCGCCCGGCCCGACCCGACGCTCAGGCCCACGGGGGGCGGCCGGCTACATAAATACGCACATGGCTCTTAGGTAGCATCTTCAAACAGTCAAGTAAAAAAAACGGTAATATTTATGTGTGTGTGTATATATATATATATATGTATGTATATAAAACCAGGGCGTTCTTCACCACGGCCCAAGGTGACCAGCCACACGCCTGGCGCCGCTCGCCAAGGATCCAGCAAACACAGGACGTGTCCTCGGAGGGCCTGTTTGCGTGGGACCGGCAGGCCCCGGGGACAGGTGGCGAGGAGAGCCCGGGTCACCGGGAGGGGCACGCTCACTCGCGGACCGCGCCCCAGCGTATGCATGTGCCTCCGCGTCTGCGCTTGTGTGTCTGGCTGTGTGCGTGCGCGAGCCTGTGTGCGCGCCCGCGAAGTAGAAAACACGAGTTTATTCCGTCTGTACTAAGCGTGTTAAATAAATCAGGTTCGGTAACCGATAACACTTTTTCTTTTCTTTTTTTTAAAAAGGAACATTGAAGATATTCAAAAATCGCTACAGTACAAAAAACGGTGTGTGTGTCCGTGTGGGTTTATCTAGTTATGTACATTATATATTAACCAGAAATAGCGACTCTACCGGAAGGGATTCCCACCCCTGTTTTCTGAGAGATTTCTACGCGCGGTTCGCTTGGCTCTGGCGGTTGGCCGAGTCTTTCGGGTCCGTACATGGCACATAATGGTATTATTGGCACAGGTCAGAATCGTGGTGCAAATCCCAGGCTCCGTCCGGGTGCTTCCCATCCCTGTCGCTCGGTCTGCCGTCCTCGCTGGCTCCGGTCCTCGTCCCCCTCGCTCGGTCTGCCGTCCTCGCTGGCTCCGGTCCTTGTCCCCCTCGCTCGGTCTGCCGTCCTCGCTGGCTCCGGTCCTTGTCCCCGTCGCTCGGTCTGCCGTCCTCGCTGGCCTTTCCGCTTCCTGTCCTCCAGAGAGCGCCGGGAGGAGGCAGGCCCCCATAGGCGAGCATCTTTATAAAAATATATTTGGCCTATAGCGTCCTGCTCCGAGTTCCCCACCGGCAAACAGAAGTGGTAGGTGGGGGGACCCTCCCCCTTAGATAGTTTAGTTTTAGGTTTTTATAAGTTTAATTGAATTTTTTTTTTTTTTTTTTTTTACAGGTTCACCAACAGAATCCTGTGTGGAAAGAAAACAAGAAGAGGTTAGATGGCGGTGGCCCAGGGGCCGCCGAGCCCTAAGCACTGAGCGGAGGCCCGGGATGACCCGCCCGCGCCTGCGGGTGGATGCTGGAGGAGGGAGCGGGCACCGAGGATGCACGGACGGAGGGCTCGGAGGACTGACAGCGGCCGCTGGGCGGTCGGGAGACTCTTACTAACCCACAGGCGCCTGTCTCTGCCCAGCGTCCCCGGGAAAGCGAGAGGGAGAGAAACAGACGGACAGACAGACAGAGCGCTCCAACCCTGAGCCTCGACTTGCCGTATTCGAGCAGCGCCGGCTTCCTTGCCTCCGCCCGGAGGCTCAGCGGGTTGGAGCACCGCCCTGCACACCCAAGGATGCAGGTTCGACTCCCGGTCAGTGCGCAGGCCGAGGCTGAGGGTTGATCCTTGGCCGGGGTACTTATGGGAGGCAACCGGTCAACGTCTCTCTCTCTCTCTATCTCTCTCTCTCAAATCAATAAAAACATATCCTTGAATGAGGATTTTTTTTTTTTTTACAAAAAAAGGCAGTGCTGGCTTCATGCAGAGGTCGGGGGGGTCCCTGCATCACCACCAGGCCGGGAGGAGGGGTCTGAAGCTCTGCACCCCCTTCCGGGCCTGCCCTACGTTCCAGCTCACGGGGAGGACGCGGTTTTTCTGCTCCGGAGGCTCGGCCCAGGAGCTTCTCAGCGGCGCACGAGCTCCGAGAGGGACTACAGAGGGTCGGACAGTCCAGACGAGTTGGAAAGACAGACCCGGTGAGCCCTCGACGCCCCTGCTGGAGAAGGGCACCTGGGAGGGCGTCCACGCAAGGTTCCTGGTCAGAAAAGGAAGCCACCTGCTGCCAAGTGACCCGAGGTGGGGACCTGGGATCAATTCTGACTTGGGAGAAACCGGGGTCCCCTGCTGCCCAGAAGGGGGTTCTCGGCTGGCCTGGCCCCACTGGCCACAAGCCACACCGTGAGTCGCGGGCTACAGGCCAAGTGTCTGCTTTTGCAAAACCAAGAGGACAGGGTCCCCCGGAGGGGACAGGGTCCCCCAGAGAGGGCTGCGTCCCCGCCAAGGCCTCCTGGGTGCTGGCTCCCGTTCCGTGGCCCTCAGCTCGGAGAGAATGCGCCGAGGTTCGAAGAGTGTTCCCTCGAGTGTCAGCAGATGGCTCTTCTCTTCGTGGGCTTTTCAGAGCCGAGCGGCGAGGCTCGGGCCCTTCCCTAGTCCTCGTTAGGAACGTCTTGGGCGCGCTTTTGAAAATAGCACCACCCGCAGATGGGCTTCTCGGGGGCGTCGCTGTGAGAGCCTCTGTCGCGTCTCAGGCTCCGTTTGGGATGAAGCAGCCATGGCCGATGGGGAGATCCGGGCACCAATGAGGTTTGCTCAAGTTTACTCGTTCCACGAAAAGTGACAGGGAATTGGCGCAAGAGCCAGTGGCCGGCGGCCCGCGCCCGAGGCTGCTTTCCCGGGAGCGGGCGGCCTCCGGCCCCGCTCCGTCTTGTCCAGAGCACTCTGCGGGCTGTGCCGGGGGGACGGGCCCTGAGGCTGGGGGGGACGGGCCCTGAGGCCGGGGGGACGGGCCCTGAGGCCGGGGGGACGGGCCCTGAGGCCGGGGGGGACGGGCCCTGAGGCCGGGGGGACGGGCCCTGAGGCCGGGGGGGACGGGCCCTGAGGCCGGGGGGACGGGCCCTGAGGCCGGGGGGACGGGCCCTGAGGCCAGGCTCCGCTGGGGTGCACCTCAGAGGCCGACTCTGGAAGCACAGTGGGCGCGGCCGGACCCGAGCACCCGTGTCCACCGCCCCGGGCGTCGCCGGCCACCCGCCTGCGGGAAGCGGACCTGGCCACGTCTGGACCCCGAACACGCGAGCAGACCAGACGGCGCGGTAACAAACGGCTGCATTGTCATTAAAAATGCATTTGGAGAGGCTTAGCCGCTACGCCGTAGATAAATATCTCCGCCGGCTCCTAAACCGTAATTAAATGTTTCAGTATTAATTGCTATTTACTTAAGGGGTGGTAAGTACCCCGGTAAATCTGAGCGGCCTTCCTGGTTGCCCTCCGCTCGACGCTCATGTCCAGGCATTAATCACGAGAATCGGGGACACTTAGAATCCGGATGCTTTCCTCCCAGCGAGTGATAAATGGCCCGTCCGACCCGCGGCGCGGAATCTTTAAGCATTTATCAGGGACGAACAAGGCGGCCTGGTCCGCGCACCCTCCTGGCCCTTGTCTGTGGGAACGGGAGGTGGCTGGAGGGAGCCGCAGCCTCGTGTCCCCAGGCGTGGTGGCCGAGTGCGGCCAGGTGCCTGGCAAGTCCTGAGGGCTCTTCTCAGCCCCCAACCGCCTACCTGCCTGCGATACAGAGACCCAGTCCAGGTCTTTGGACACAGAGGCGTCCCCTCCTGTAAACTGGGGTGGTCCCAAAACAGCTCCTCGAGGATGGTTGGAGAGTGGGGTCCGGACACCTTGACGCCTGGGGGCTAGGAGGCCTGGGGGTGATCTGCCCCACCTCTTACAACCTTACTGACCTTGGGCCAGTCCCTTACCCCCTCCGTGCCTCACTTTCCCTATCTGGAAATGGGGCCGCTGGGAAGACTGAGTTCCTAGATGTAAAGGGTGCTCCCACGAGCCCCCGTTTGAATATCCGCCTCAGAGGACTATCCCCCAGGTGGCGGTTACCTGATTCCAAAGGTGTGTCCACCTCCAGGCCTGTGGGCCCGCAGCCCTCGGACAAAGGGAGCAGAGGTCCGGCGTGCACAGGGCCAGCCTCTCCCAGGTCAATGTCTTATGCTCTTATTTTTTTTTATTATTATTAAAAATATGTCTTTATTGATTTCAGGGAGAGGAAGAGAGAGAGAGAGAAACGTCAATGATGAGAGAGTCATTGATGGCTGCCCCCTGCACGCCCCCCACTGGGGATCCAGCCCGAAACCCGGGCATGTGCCCTGACCGGGAATCCAACCGTGACCTCCTGGGTCCTAGGCCAGTGCTCAACGCTCAGCCACACCGGCCAGGCTTTTATGCTCTTACTGCATTTAGAAATCCCAACAGAGATGCTGGCCATGGCTGGGTGGCCTGCAGACGCTGCATGGGACAGGCAGGACCCCTCTGTCCGCGAGAAAGGTCCAGGTGGTTGGTCTGGCTGGAGCAACGGGAGGTCCCTGGGGCCCTAATGAGGTGTCCCCTTGAGGCAGACAAAGGCCTATGAGGGCAGGGCCGTGCCCAGTGCCTCTGGCCTTGGCCGTGGGGACAGAACACATCCTACCAGCTGCCACACAGTCTCAGCAAAGGCATCTGAGGGGGAGGCTCCCTTTCCTTTCTAATCTAATTACACTTCTTGGCCTGTTGGCTGAATATGGCGCTAAGCAGGTCATTTTGGCTCCGGGATAGGAAGGGAGGGCTGGAGATTTAATTTGGAGCAAACACGCTATTCATTAGGACCGGTCTCAGGAACTGACCGATCCATTCCGACGTCTCCAAGCAGCCGGCTCCTCCGGCCCAGGCTAACTCTGGGAGCCGCGTCCTCGGAGGGTCCCCTGAAGGCCCAAGAAAACAACTCCCCACCTCGGGCCCTGCACCCCACTCTGACAATGGCTTTGTCCTTGTGTCAGAAGGTGAGCAGAGAAAAAAAAAATAACCATTCTGGAAATTGGGTTCCCTGCTCACGGCAGGGATCAGAGGTCACCTTTAGAAGGAACATCTGGGGGGAAAATGACACTCTCTGGAGCAAAATGGGGGTCCTTAGAAAACCTGGCATCCAAAGAAAAGCAAATTTAAAACGACCCACACCGGGGGTTGCATCTGTTGACTGCGCTGGTGGAACGTGCAGCCGAGGGGGCCGATGCTCACCCCCGGCCTCCGCGTGTGCGCAGATCCAGCCCGAAGAAAGCAATTTAACATCCGCATTAAAGTTAATATCATTGAGCGCAGAGAAATGTTCCCCGCCAGCCGAGCGTGGAAAATTCATCCCACTTTCTACCCATCCCCGGCTCCAAATTAGCAGATGCCTCAACTCTCCCTTCCTTTCTCTATAATTTTCCTTCTTATCTCTTGTTTTTATATTTCAAAGTTGTGTTTTAATTCTGCTCTGCGCCTCCCTTCCCATGTCAGGACATGCGATGGCGCCGCGTCTGCCCACGAAGCTGCCTGACCGCTCCCGGCTCCGGGAGCGACCGTGGGGACCCGAGCTCGTCTCCAGGGCTGAAGTCCCCGCCCGGCAGGCAGTGCCCCCTGGGCCTTCCTTGGGGAGGGGCAGACGCGGGCAGAAAACAGCCCGGGTGCTGGGTCCGGGTGCCTGGGTGTCGCTCTCCCTCTCCCCCCATCACTGAGACACGGGGGCTTTTCTAACAAGCGCAGCAGGGACCCCACTTGCCCAGCCCTCCAGGTTGCTCAGAAAGGTAACCATCGCAGTTCCACCCACGGTGTCGCCACCGGGAAGGCTCCCAGTTTTCCCAGCGTGAGGACGGAGTGGGGAAGGCGGGGCAATGGGGGAAAAAAGAATCAGGCTCGCCCGGCCCGGGCAGCTCAGCGGTTGAGGGTCAACCCAGGAACCAAGAGGCCGCCTGTTCGGTTCCCGGCCGAGGCCCACGCTCAGGTTCCGGGCTCGGTCCCCAGCAGGGGGCGCACTGGAGGCAGCCCCTCGATGATTCTCTCTCATCAACGTTTATCTCGCTCTCTCCCTCTCCCTAAAAATCAATAAAAACATATTTTTAAAAACAGAATCGAGCCCAGCCGAGCGTGGCCCAGCGGTTGAGCGTCGACCTAGGATCCAGGCGATCAGGGTTCGATTCCCGGTCAGGGCACATGCCCGGGTTGCGGGCTGGATCAATGACTCTCCCATCATTGATGTTTCTGTCTCTCTCTCTCCCTCTCCTTTCCTCTCTCTGAAATCAATAAAGACATATTTAAAAATAATAATAATAATAAATTAAGTTTAAAAACAGAATCGAGTTCAAAAGGAGACGTACGTACCGTGAAACAGACACATGGGGTCCGCCCTGCCCCCAGGAGGTAAAAAAGACTTGGCCAGTCAGCAGGAGATCTCAAACCACTTCTCAGACACAAAGGCCACGGGGATGAGGTGCCGATCCGAAGAGGAGGGTCTGCGGTGGGCGGAAAGGAACCGGCTTCACGAGCTGGCCCAGGCCCACAGCCGCGGGTCAGGCCCGAAGCAGGGCGCTGTCCCCTCGGGCCACCAAGAAGCGCCTGCGAGGCGGGGCTCAGCTCCGACCCGCCGGCCCGGGCAGGAAGGGGCGGCCTCCTGTGGCTGGCTGACCGCCCGGGACAGCCCCGGAGAACCCAGCCTGAGGGACCCGTCCCGGGCGGGCTCTGCTGCAGCGGCCGGAGACCAGCTTTCCGGCACCGCGGGGCCATCTCCAAAATGTAGCCTTTCAGGCACAGGACAAGCACACAGCTCGGGGGGCTGCCTTTGGGGACAGGGCCTCAGTCTGCGTTATCACATCGTAGCGGGGACAGGGCCTGACTCCTAAAACGGCGCCCCCACGCTTCGTCGCCTTGAGACTAAGCTACCGCCTCCCGAGGCCAGTGAGCGCCAGGGAGGGTCACCGCAGGCGGCAAAGCGAGGACTCTCTCCATCCAGGGCTTCCTCCCCGGGCGTGAGCATGCCAGCCGTGCCCACCGGCCCCTGGACAGGGCTGCCACGGGGCACAGGGCAGAGCCAGGGACCAAGTGAAACAAGGACCGATCAGAGCCCCCGGCCCCCCAACCCCGAGGCTGAGGCGCTGGCCGGGACTCCTGGCCAAACCGACGCCCACATTCAGTGAAATGGTCAGAAAACCCTGACGATTCTTCGTGAACTCGGCCTTCTGCAAGGCCGGGGTGCGGTCCGTGAGCTCCCCAGTGTCCCCCAGTGAAAGAAAGTCGTGCCGGGAAGGACAGCCCCGAGGTTCCCTCTCCGGAAGGGGCAGCTGCTCTCACACTTCGGGGCCCAGCGGGGAGACGCGAGGTGTCCGAGGAGCAGCCGCAGGCTCAGGGAGGGTCCAGGCTGCGATAACTGCGGGCCCTGCAGCTAAGGCACCCCGTTTCCCAACTGGGTCTGGGAGGAACCCGTTCAGGGGAGTTCACCCCGAGCCCCCCAACTTGGTTCTGGGAGGAGCCTGTTCAGGGGAGTTCACCCCGAGTCCCCCCAACTTGGTTCTGGGAGGAGCCTGTTCAGAGCACCTTGGGCAGGGTCCCCAGCCGCCTGTCCTGCTCTGAGAGACGCCCCCCCCAATCCGCCTGCTGTCTTACTCATTTCCCCCTAAAATTAAGCCTTTGCAGAATATTTTTTTTAATTTATAAAATGAGGTAGGAGTGTATGCCCGCTTGAAAAAAATAGCATATTGATGTTTTAATCTAATTCGGGATAAACCTCCAGAAGCTGACTCAGGGTTTCTGATGCTCCCAGGCACGGATTCAGGGCTGTCTTCTTTAAAGCACGACTAGTGATTAATAATAATAAAATTAAAAAAAAAATTAAAAAAAAAAAAGCATTTAATGACCAGGAGTCTGGCTGTAATTTGAGAGTTTCGCTCAATTCGCTGCGGACATGTTATCGATGGGGCTCAGAGACAGTGGCCAGGAGGGGCCGATCGGGATGCGTGGCGTTCAGGGGGCGAGGGCTCCACCGCTGGCTTTGAACTCCGGGCGGTGAGGCCCCGTGGGCACAGCGCAGGAAGGCACTCGGCCCGCTGCCCAGTGAGTGCAGGTCTGGGTGGGGGTCAGGCTGCGGCTGTCCTCTCTCCGGGTGGTGGGCGCCTGTCTACCTTTGCCTTTGCTGGACCTCAGACACAGGGGAAGGCGCCTCCCGCCCGATCCAGGGGAAGGGGCCTCCCGCCCGATCCAGGGGAAGGGGCCTCCCGCCCGATCCAGGGGAAGGGGCCTCCCGCCCGATCCAGGGGAAGGGGCCTCCCGCCCGACCCAGGGGAAGGGGCCTCCCGCCCGATCCAGGAGAAGGGGCCTCCCGCCCGTCCCAGGTGAAGGGGCCTCCCGCCCGACCCAGGGGAAGGGGCCTCCCGCCCGACCCAGGTGAAGGGGCCTCCCGCCCGATCCAGGGGAAGGGGTCTCCCGCCCGACCCAGGGGAAGGGGCCTCCCGCCCGATCCAGGAGAAGGGGCCTCCCGCCCGATCCAGGAGAAGGGGCCTCCCGCCCGCCCGCAGCCCCCCGGGCTCTGTGCGGGGAGCTTACCGGTTCCCGTTGAACGTGGACTTGTACTCGCCCGCGGGGTGCAGCGTGTCGTCGGTGTACACGGGCACGGCGGGGCGGACGCACTCGTGCGAGCACTGCAGCGTCTCGTTGTAGGCCGTGAAGATGTCCAGGCTGCTGGGCACCCGCGCGGGGGTGAAGTCCGTCAGGTTCTGGCAGCTCTCCTCCTGCTGGTTGATCTTCCGCTGGTGGCTGTTCCTCCGCGTGGTCCCGCTCT
The DNA here is from genome assembly GCF_964146895.1 of Miniopterus schreibersii. Taxonomy (NCBI): domain Eukaryota; kingdom Metazoa; phylum Chordata; class Mammalia; order Chiroptera; family Miniopteridae; genus Miniopterus; species Miniopterus schreibersii. Next base: position 2,043,843 of record NC_138109.1, on the reverse strand, counting down.
GGGCACAGCTGGAAGGGACGGACGGACAGACGGGGGGCGCGGCTGGGACCACGGACGCAGCTCAGGCCGGAGCCCCGTCCCCTCCGTCTCCAGGCGGTTGTTACCCGTGAAACACTAAACGGTAACGCCCGGCCCCTTGGGGAAGGTCAGCCACAGTCAGGCAGTCGGCCCTTTTTTATATAAAATCGGAATTTTAAACGCGTCCCACACTGCAGGGAGGGCTGGGAGGGGAGCGTCGAGCTCCCTCATCCCAGAGCTGAGCCTGGTGTGCCCAAAGAATGTCAGCCTGACCTTGGAGCTGACCCCTTTCCCAGGGGCGCCTCGAGGGGGTGGAAACGGGTGGTCCCCAGGGGGAAACCTCTGCACAGTCCATGCGCCTGATCGTTCCTTCTGGATGGGACTACATCGTTCTCTTGGGGGACAGCTGGGAGTCGGGAGCCCCTCCCCTGCCATGCTCACAAGTTGGGAATGTGACTGGACCCCCCCCCCCCAAGGGCGCCTGCCTCATCTCCCATCCCTCTGGACACAGAAGCTTCCAGATGCCACCTGAGACGGACACAGGGATCTAACCCCGGGGCCGAGGGATCTGATGACGGGACAATCAGAGACCCGTCCCCTTTCCTAGATGTCCCTCCGGCAGGTTCATGAGCAGGAGGGGTTGAAGTCCCATGCCCGTGGAGGAGGACAGCGAGGTAGAAATCTGGGGAGCCCCCACTTTGGGGGACCTCATCAGGGCACCAGTTCCCCCTGTCCCCTCTTCCCCCCTCAATGCTCAGTGTTGATGATGAATGAGAGGATGCAAGGGGGTTCATGCGCCCACCTCCCTGTGAGTTAGGGTACCCCTTGCCTCGCTCTCCCAAGGAGGGGACTCCTCGCTGCCGGCCTGGAAGCCCCCCCAGCCCCAGCAAGGTCATGGAGCCCCCTCGTCCAGCCTGCTGAGGGTTTGCTGCAAACCCAAACGTGTGGGGAAACCAAGAGGAAGCTGGCGGCCTGTCACACAGGGGGTCACAAGTCCTCTGTCTCCTGGGGGAGGGGTTTTTCCTCCATCAGGGTGTCGGCGGGATTCGCGGACCAGGCGCCCACGTGGTCCCGCCCCACCCAGAAAGCGGCTGTAAGCTGAGTGCCTTCCTCATCGTGCGTCCCAGCAAACACCCAGGGTCCACGCTTGCTGGCCACGGGGGGTCCCGGGCCAGCTGCCCATCGGGTCCCATGCTTATTGGCCATGGGCATCCCGGGCCAGCTGCCCATCGGGTCCCATGCTTACTGGCCATGGGTGTCCCGGGCCAGCTGCCCATCGGGGCTGCGCCGAGACCTCGCTGGTCCGTGTGAGGCCCTTCCTGGCCCTGCGCCTCCCTGTCCGCCCTCGCTGACCCCGGAGACCCGCTTTCCACCGCCCTCCCCCATGTGGACGCCCGGCCGCCCCCGCCCGGCAGCCGTCTGATTTCCTCCAGCAGCTGCAGGCAGCAGGCGTTCGGGTGAATTACTCTGCGAGGGAGTCTGAGCTTTGATGCTAAAAGGAGCCACACTTGCTGGAGGAGAGGCTGCAGGCACATGGGGGGTCACCCTGCAGCTCCCTGCTTTTCCCAGGGGGTAGCAGGTGTGTACACACAGCGAGGCCAACCTCAAAATAGGCCAATTTCCAGGAGGAAATAGGCAGAGACAGGCCGCCTGGAGCAAAGCAGTAACCTGATTCGGAGGGCGCCGCGGCCCATCGGGGAAGGAAGGTGAGGGGAGGCTGGGCCGGCACGGGGCCTGGGACAGCTGGGACAGCTGGGACAGCCAGGGCCAGGGCCAGGGCCAGGGCCAGGGCCAGGGCCAGGGCCAGCGAGCGCCCCGCATAGCCCCCGTCCGCGCTGCTGCTGGGAAAGAGAGGAAAAGGGTTGCCCCCTGGGTGAGCAACATCCAAAGGCACCTGGGTCCGAGAAAAAGGAATCGGAGGAGGTAACGCCTGCTGCCTGAGCCAGGGGAGCGCCTCCGGGAGGGGCTGTGCTCTGGGGGGCCTGTGCGGGAGGCCGGAGAAACAGTCCCCTGGCCGTGGCCTGGGGCCAGGTGGGAAAAGTTGGATCTTTCTGCCCTGGCCGGTGTGGCTCAGTGGTTAGAGTGCTGGCCCAGTACCAAAGGGTCTTGGGTTTGATTCCCGGTCAAGGGCATGTACCTGGGTTGCAGGTTCGATCCCCGGCCGGGGCAGGAGACAACCAATCAATGTGCCTCTGACATTGATGTTTTTCTCTCTCTCCCCCTCCCTTTCTCCCTTCTCCCTTCCACTCTCTCTAAAAAATCAATGGGAAAAAATATCCTTGGGTGAGAATCCTTACCAGTTTTTTAAGACAAGAGTTGTAATCAGCGCAGCTATGACCATGATGAGGGAGACGGTGATGGTGACGATCTGATGGACAGCCAAACCTGGAGATGGAAGGGGGAGAGGGGAGATGTGAGACCCGGGTCAGGAGGTGAAGGGGTCCCGGAAGGAGGCACGTTAACCTGTCCTGTTAACCTGGCCACAAACGCCTGGTCCTGTCCCTGAGCAGCCTGCACACACCGGGCAAGGGGCCACGGTGGGGACCACACAGGCCGCAGCCCCTCCTTTGCCACACGGGTGCAAGCAGGTGCTGTGGGCACCAGGCCTGCCCTTACCTGGGTCCAGGGAGGGAAGCCCCAGCCCCAACTTCTCCCCTTCCCAGAGCTCCTTCAGTCCCCGGGCTGTGACCTGGCCTATGGGGGCAGCTGGGCCCTCCTTGCACCTACAGAGCCCCTCACCTGGCACAGGTGAGGCCTAGCTGGAGCTCCCCCCAGGACCTGTCACCCTCCTCTGTCTCCTGCCACCCTGGATCAGACCTGCTCCTTGATTCTGAGCACCAGGGCAGCTGCTTGCACGTGAGGACAGGACCAGGCCTGACCCAGGAGGGGGAAGGTGGGGAGACAGCCTGCAGGCTCGGGGATAGTTGGATCATTGGGAAAGGGCTGTGTTTGCCTGAATTTTCTCCAACAAGCTCACTGCCCAGGGAATGAAAGATCCAGGCCCTGCAGAAGCTCTGTGGTCTGACCCTGCCCTGTGTGTGCAGGGTGGTGGGGGATGAGCAGCAGACAGGGACAGAAGGGCTGGCCCCTCCAGAACCAGGGCAGCCAGAGCCCGGGCCAAGACCTGCCTGCTAACCCCACGTGCAGACGGCCGAGGATGGGAATTCTCCCCCGCACTCCCCCTCTGCCCCAACCCCAGCCCCGCACCATCTCCAGCTTCCACCTGCCACCCCCCAGCCCAGCTCCACTCTTCCTGATGACACATCTGTGACATCCTTCCTGGGACATGGACACAGGGACACCCCTAGCAGCCCCCACTGGTCAGTCAGGGCCACCTGGAAGGTCCAGGGCTCTGGCTGCACATTCTGCTGACAGCGGGAACCTTACCTGGGAGCCAGGTAATAAAGGCCATGGGGGCCCTGCAGGTGGGGCAGGCTCCCCACCGAAGCGCCAATTCCCATGTTCTTCCACCTGAGACGCTGGAGCATCTGTCTCTCCACGCCTGGTGCCCAGTCCTGAGGTCCCTTAGCAGAGGCCCACCTACCACACCCAGGGAACCCGGCAGGTCGCGTGGGAGGATGACTCTCTGGCGTGGAAGGTTTCAGAGTGGAAGAATTCTCTGGCAGCCTCCCAGGGACACAGTCTCGCAAACAGATGTCACCTCTCTACTGGATATGGCACTCGGGGGGTGGGGGTGGGGGGAATTGCCAATAAATGATTCAAAGTTGGCATGACCAGAAAATAAGCTTTCTCCTCCTGTCGGCCCCTCTCCCGTCTGTCGGGAGATTCCTGGCCCGAGCACACAGCATAAGCACCGCCAGGAAAACCGGCGGAAAGACGTGAATGTCACAGGCCTCCCACATTCACTCTTTTATCCATTGAACCAGGTGTTGAGCACCTACTGCAGTCCAGGCAGTGCCAGCTTTGACCAGCCCAGCCGTGGTACCCACCCTCAGGAACAGTCGCTCTGGTGCCCATTGTTTATAGTGGCAGCTCTCACCGCTGGTTCTGGCCAATGGCTTCTCATACACCAGTGCCCAATTTGTCGCATCTGTGAGACAGCTGGGCTTCTGTAGGACTGCCAAGTCTGCCTGCCAGTTGGGTTAAGCTTCATGCCATATAGACCACCCTCAACCTCAGCAACAGTGGAGTGCCCACCACCTCAGTAATCCCTATCCATTCACCAGCTTCCTTTGACTCATCTGAGACGTTGTTGGCAGAGGGGACTGATAAAGATGCCCAGTTTAATGGGCACCAAGGACGGCTGCTCGGGCTCCACTCACCCTCCATTTGCACACACTCCGGCCCAGTCAAGAGACCACCATGCTGTCTTGAAAACTACGAGCTCATCCTGTGTCTATCCTCCTGCGATGAGAAGTAAGCTGGTGATGCTGGTGATTCTGGTGATGCTGGTGATGGTGGCGAAGGTGGTGGTGATGGTGATGGTGGTGATGATGGCGATGATGGTGATGATGCTGATGATGCTGATGGTGATGATGGAGACAGTGATGATGATGGTGGTGATGATGGTGATGATGGTGATGATGCTGATGATGCTGATGGTGATGATGGAGACAGTGATGATGATGGTGATGATGATGATGGTGATGATGGTGATGATGGTGATGGTGATGATGGAGATAGTGATGATGGTGATGGTGATGATAGAGATAGTGATGATGGTGATGATGGTGATTGATGATGGTGATGATGGAGATAGTGATGATGGTGATGATGGTGATTGATGATGGTGATGATGGTGATGGTGGTGGTGATGATGGTGATGATGGTGATGATGGTGATGGTGATGATGGAGATAGTGATGATGGTGATGATGGTGATGGCGATGATGGTGATGATGGAGATAGTGATGATGGTGATGGTGATGATGGTGATGATGGTGATGGTGGTGGTGATGATGGTGATGATGGTGATGATGGTGATGATGGTGATGATGGTGATGGTGATGATGGTGATGGTGATGATGGTGATGATGGTGATGATGATGGTGATGACAATGGTGATGATAAAGTTGGTGATGATGATGATGACGACAATGATCACAGGCATGCTCACCAAGTGACAGCAAGCATTAGGTGATTCTGTGTATTATCCCATTTATTCTTGGCAGAGACTCTCAAAGGTAGATGCTATCATCATAAATGGAAGTGACAACTGTCTGGGTAAATTTGTGTAAATTCCTTGGATCTCATAGGGTCTTCTGGCTCCAAAGTCCATCCTAAGTAGTACTATATGATTCTGAGCTCAGACTTTGTTCATCTCGGTTTTGGCTTTGACCTGGCAGCCTCACTTATTTCTGTGGAGGAACTGGCAACCCTCCTACATTCCCTGGGGACAGACAACCTTCTAAATCATGAAGGCAAGTGCTTTAGCCTCACCACATCCTCCACGGACAGACCCCTTGGAAGTGCTCCAGCCATTTCTTGGCAGGTCACACCTCAGTTCCCATGGCAAGAACGGAGTCTTTGTTTCTTGGGCTAAACCTTCCCTCTTCTAGATCATCAGAATTCGATGCCGATGAAGGTGGGTGACATAAAAGAGCAGGCTGAGCAGGAGTGAGCTGACAGGAGCTGTGGTGGCTGGTTCAAGGGCGAGGCCAGCCAGCTGGAGGCACTGAGGATCCCCTTACAAGAGCAGAGCACCTTGTCATCCACTCCCCAATGTCCCCAGGACCAGAGGAGGCCCAGGCCACTGCCAGATTTTGGTCCCTCATCTTGTTACGCCTTATCTCCTGCTGGTTTGAGTATCTGTATTGGTCAAAGTCCTCGGGAGGGAAGAGTCCCACGTGCAGCTGCATCTCAGCTGTCCCATCCCCTGCCGTTCCCCTGTGGGTGAGGATGGGACAGCGCCCTTCTCCTCTCCCGGTGGATGGAAGAGGCTGAGGTCCAGGGGAAAATTGTTGGCTCAAGGGAAATCCCGCCCCCAACTCAAGACTCTAAGAACAAAAGTCCATCCCTCTGCCTGACGTCCTTCACTGTCCATCATCACAGGTTGGCTGTCTCTTGAGATTTTCACTGGCCACTGTCAAAGTGATTTCAAAGATGGCCACAGCCTCTATCTCAGCAAGCTGGGCCTTAACCGGCGGTGGGCAGCTTGCCCACCTGGGCTTGTTCCCATGAAGCTGGCTTGAGGACAGATCTCTTTGTGTGACAGTTTTCCATGGTAACTCGATTAGACAGGATTCTTGATTTTTGGAAACCAAAACTCAGAGGTAATTTAACCAGCGCAATCCATCCAATGGCCCTCAGAAATATTCCAGCCACGTGCCTCTCAGCCTTCCTCCGTTAAGGTTGAAAAACTGCATCTTTTAAAAGACAAGCATGTTCAGAGCACTAGGTCACTGTCCAGAGGGACTGCACCCTACTGGTCTACAGATATGGTTTTCCCTCCCCAACCAACGGGCACCGCTCTTAGGAGGACAGCTTCCCAGCTTCTCTCCTTCCTTGCTCATCTCTCTGCACCTTAAATTGTGTTCCCTCAGGTCAGGTCTCTGGTGGTCATTAAATAATGCAGCAGGGACATCTGTCCCATGAACCCTACTGACCCCTGGCAGGGAGATCCTTGAGTGGTCTATGCCGCCTGCCAGGAGGCCTGTTAGAGTTGATGATGATGTCACCTTCAGAGCATGTAAACGCTATGCCCCCAAGAAAGGAAAGATACGACCTCTCCGGTTCCAAGGTCAATGTTGAATCCATCTTCAGATCGTTTGCAATTCCGACCTGGTCCCCAGCACGACATGTGCCGTGTGGGCCTCCTGCTCCCCTCTCCTGACAGGTGCTATTGTTGCTGCTAATTTAGGGGTCCTCTCTGCGCCTGGTAATTGCCACTGTGTCCTAATGTGCTGGAATCAGCTGCCACCCAGGTAATAAAATATTAGGCCTGGGATAATGGATGGGGACAGATGGATTACCCAGCCCTGCATCAATCAACAGGGCTTTTATGGTTATATTTGTGGAGGTTTGTAATAAGATTGGGCCCAAAGATTGGGGGGGATATTGGCAATCCATCTCGGGGTCTGCACGAGTGTCTTATGAAATGAAGGGGGACCCAACACGGGCCACTGTCCACTACAGAAGAAAACCCACCCAGAGCCTTCTTGTCTGGCACTGGGGGGTGGGCCTTCTGGCTGGGGCACTTGAGGAAGGCAGGGACAATGGCCCTGGATGGCCGAGGCGAAGGATGACATTTCTGTGTGTCCAGTAGCTCATGTTCCGATGCAGGAACTCCAGGTACCTGAGTTACGGGAACAGGACCCAGTGGGCAATGGGTCAAGGATGTCTTCATGGGTCTGACAGTTGGGAAGTGACACTAGGTGTCCAAAGTGCCAATTCCACTGCAAAGACACCATTCCCTTTCCACAGGCACTGTGAGCTATGACTCCACAGCACGTCCTGGGCAGACAGTCCCTGGGACACGGTGCTGCAGGAGGCCGGCCCCGCTGTCCGGAGGCCGAGGCTCTCCGAGGCTGAGGCCCCCTCGGAGGCGCCTGACCCCCTCCCAGGGTAGGGCGTGCACCCTCGAAAGCCAGGGTGTTCACACAAAAACAAGGCCACCAGCTTTCGTGGCGGGGACCCAAAGGAGTGCGCCATTTTCCGAGTGACCCAGCAGAGCCGTCCACGGGGGTGAGTGACGGAGGAGCTTCGAGCCAGAACTGTGAGGACAGAGTCTCCTGTCATCAGACGTCCCTCCAGCTTAAGGCAGAGACAAAAGGGCCATCACCAGGGAAACAGCCCAGTGGACGCCACCCAGGATGCGGCTTCATCAACCCCACGGTAAAAGCCAGTCCTCAAGGAATCATCCCAAAGGGACCTCGGAGTCAGGGCGCAGCAGTGGCCTCAGCTGGGGACATCTGGCTGTGTCTGGAGATGTCCTTGGCTGTCACACAGGTGGGGGTGCTTCACAAGCACCAGGTGGGCAGAGGGCCAGGATGCTGGCAGACGCCGCGCAGCGCACAGGGCGGCCCCATAGGAAATACGGCCCCGATCAGCAACAGTGCCGAGGCTGTTTGCTGAGGAGAAATGCAGGGACGACCCTGAGAAACGGGGTCCGCGTTTCGAACCCACGTCACGCCACGGAAACTGACGTGGGGATTCTGCCAGTGGGCACCATGTGGTTAGCGGGTCCTGGTCACAATTGTGTGGCCGCAAAGGGCAAACCGTGGTCCTTTCCCCATCCCGCCCCCTCTTCTCCGTCCAGTCCCTTCCGACGAACAGCAGAGGCAGGGCTGAGAAGGGGGCGGCCTGGCCCCCGCGGGTGCAGCCACGTAAGGAGGCAGCGCTCGTGTTACTGGCACTGGGCGCAGCTCACAGGTCCCGCTGAACTAGGTCCCGCCCGGCTCACTGCCACCCCGAGGCGGTGCAGACACGCTCGCATGTCCACGGGGAGATTAAGGGGTTTCTCAAGGTTGAGCAGTATAGTTGGGAGTCCCAGGACCCCCTCAGGCTCAACACCTCCCTTTAGGGGCCACGAGATTGAATGAGGCTGCTACACTCCGGCGACACAGCAGAGGCCGAGTCCAGGAGACGCCAGGCAGGGACCTGCAGCCGCAGTCACCTGGGGGAGGGGGTGTGTCTCAGCACTGTTTCCCAGAGATGACAGTGACAATGCGGAGTATTGCTTCCCTGGTCTGGGGTCCAGTCCTGGGTCTGGCTCTGTGGGTCGTGTGGTCACAGGTGACCCACATGTGGCTGGTGTAGACTCCAGCCCCTCAGAGGTGAAGCTGACACCGTAGGCCATGCCCCTGGTTTAACAAAGACACTAACCAAGCAGGACATCCCCAGGGCGAAGAGCAACCTCCCAGGAGCTGGGGTCCAGTGCATGTCCTTGAGCGAGGGTAAGCCTTTACTGCACATACAGCGAAGACCCAGCAAACACGGGCCTCCAGCCCGAGCACGCGTGCTCTGGAACCCGTCAGCTGGTCCCTGCACAGCCTGGTGGAGGACATTGTCCCCGGGGAGGGCCAGTGCCATGGTCCAGAGAGCACCGGGGTCATCACACACACTGCGCTGCTGGGGCCTCCAAAAGGGACTTGATGGCGGACACTTGTTCCCTGACATGAGGCACAACTAAAACTGTCCCATCCTTGGTTGGCCACATCGAGGAGAAAGTTCCTCAAACAAGGGGAACTTTTCTCGGAGATTTCAGAGCTCAGGGCCACAGACGGGAGACAGAGGGAGCCCTGACGAAAGGATCACACGGCAGCCACGTCCAGACCCCAGCTTGTCACTGTCTTCACGGCCAAAGCCAGGCTTGTCCCGCTGCTCAGCCCCAGGACGGTCACTGCCCTTCGAGGCCTGGGGCCTGGGGTAGGGAGGGTGGCACAGGAGGGAGTTTGGGAAGCGCCCTCCATGGCAGCACCTGTTCCCAGAAGAAAGGCCGCACTGAGGGAAACGGGGAACTCCTGGGACAGAGCACGGATCTTTCAAAGCCCAAGCATCTTAGGCGTGTCACTGACCCACCTCTCCATGTGGTTTGCTGACTCCTCCCAGGACTCGGGCACACACATGCACACATGCACCCCCCACACGTGTGCACACAGCCCAATGCACGTGCACATACACACATGCATGCACACGCACATGTGCGTACATGCCCCACATAGGTACACGTGTGCACCTGCGTACATGCATATGTACACGCGCACACGCGTGCACACGCACATGCACATACGTGCCGCACACACTGACTTTACTGCTCATCTCACTGAAGGCACACAGGGAGCCAACACTGGGCTGCTCTCATTCAGGATGGAAACAACCCATTTCCTTCACTCAGATCCCAGCAGCACCGGGACATTTCAGCAAAGGGGGCCGGCTGGAGGGAGCGTGCCGGGGCGGCTGCGGGCTCGGCACTAGCAGGAGCCAGGGGCCCTGGGGGGATGCCCACCCCCGGCACCCATCAGCCACTGCAGGGAACAGGGGCTTCTGCTGCGGAAGCAGCACCGGCCGGGGCCTGGCAGCCGGGGCTCTGGGCCCAGGTGCCAGCTGGGGAGCCTGTGACTGAATTACTCACCACCAAGATGGGGACCATATTTAGCCCAGAAGATGGTGAGTGGATCAAACCTCTAAGCAACCGCTAAGGCCCCCCCACAAAGCCTGGCTGCCCCCCTCTCCACGTGGCCTGGGCACTCCCATCCTGCAGACCACGATCCTGGTGCTGCCTCGGGCTCCTGATCAAAGCCGGCGCACAGTAGGGGCACGGAGGGCTGTGGCCCTCACCCTGGTTATCATTACAGGGGCGTCTGGGCAGAGGCTCAGGCCCCTTCCTGGGACAGGACGGCTGGGGCTGGGCCTGTGGGCTCTACGCAAGGCCTAGAGCAGGGAGGGAGGATCCTGCCTCCTCTTCTGGGTGCACCGAGCAAAGCTTGGAAACAGAGCCCCGAGGCCCAGCTGGCTGTCCCCTCTGCCTCCCAAATGCACTAAGAGTGTCAGCACAGCCACCAGGAGGACATGGCTGTCCCCACATGCCACTGAAACCACTAGGCAGCCGGGGGATGGCAGTGTAGGGCTGGAGGTCCGGGGAGAGGGGGTGCAAGACCTCCGGGCACCAGCTTCCCATAGGGAGTCTTAGCACCTTTTAAGGGCTTCCTGGTGGGGAGTGTCATTAAATCTAACAGCCGCTGTCTTTATGCTGCTAACTGCCATCCTATTAAAAACAACAAACAACAAATAGGCGCATGTAAAAGGCCCTAATACCCCTGGCCCAAGCCAGGGGCCACCCCCTGCGGCTCCGAGGCAGAGCCACCTACGGGCCCCCTGGGAGGGAGGGGCCTCGCCCAGGTAAGACTGGGCCTCTCTCTGCATCTTGCCCCTGGGGCTGCAGCAAGGTCAGGACAAGAAAGGCCCCAGGCAGTGGTGGCCTTGGGCGCTATTCCTGTGAGACCTGCGAGAGCAGGGGGGAGAGTCTGAGGGATGGGGGTCCTGGTGGGAGAAGCATGGGGACAGGACAACAGCTGCCCTCTGCTCCGCTGCGGGGTCCCTGACACATCCGCACCCATGTCCGCAAGACGGCCTTTCAAAGCACAAGCCGGAGGCCTCTTCAGAGAGAACATGAGGAAACCGAGGGAAACGTGCACGTTCGGCCTGGGGATCAAGCGCCAGGAACCCCCTGGGACTCTGGAGAACAGGAAGGCTTTGTTCCCCCGACCCCAAAGTGACAACAGCTCTCTGGAGTCGGGGAGGCATCCGTGGGCCGCAGAGGCAGAACCCGGGGCTGAAACCGCAGGAGGATGGGCCTCCTTCCAGAGACGTGGAAACCCAGCCTCCTGTCTGCACGACCCCCACCGGCTGGGGCGGAACAGCCCAGAGCGGAGTCTGAGGACACCTGCGGGAAAGGGCCAGGCAGGTCAAGGTTGAGGCTTCGCGCCCCACCGTCTCCATGGCGACCACTGGCCCCCGCTGCTGCAGCTCAGAGGCGGCCACCGATGCAACAGACGGGTGTGACTGTGCCAGGACCACTCTGCCCGTGGACGCCGACATCCCGTTTCAGATGGCCTGCACGTGCTATGAAATACTATCATTTTTTATTTTTTTCAAACATTTAAACGTGTAAAAAAGCCCTTGTTGACTCACGGAACGTACAAACCAAGAAATGGACGGGACTCGGCCCACAGCTTTTCCCGCACGATGTCCAGCGTCGGACACAAAATCACCAGGCACACCAGGGGGCAGGACCAAATGTACAAAAACCAAGAGAAAAAACACAGGCAAAAGGAACGGCCTTGTGGGACATCCAGGGAGGGGGCGCTGGTCATCAGGCAAGAACTTTAAAATAATGGTGATTAACATTAGTAAAGAAAACCAGTTACAAGGTAAAGAATTTCAAGAGAGAATCGGGACCACTATGTAAACACAACCATCTTATATGTAAATCATGCATATGAATAATTTATACACTTATATATAAATAATACATATGAGTATTTTGGGAAGAAAACAAACGATTTCTGCTAATTCCTGTGTGATTTGCCTCGGGCAGGTCTTGCTTCCTTTTTGGGTCCTGGTTGCCCCTTCCTTGCACCCCTCCCCCATCTGTGGAAGGCCAGGCTGTCTGTCCTCAGAGCCTGCACTGAGCAGGCCGATGCGGACGCACGGACATGCCGGGGGCCCCCAGGGCCCTCCACGTCTGGGCTCAGCGTCTCTGCCTCACCCTCTGCGGAGGCCATGGGCGGTGATGTCATCTCGGTCTGCAGATGAGAAGACCGAGGACCCAGGGACAAGGTGACTCCTCCAAGGCGACTTGGCAACAGGAAGCCGAGAACAACCCGAAGGCGGAGCCGACTGCGCACCCACAGGGGGGCCTGCAGGGGGCGCCCCCTGAAAGCCTCCCTCAGTCCATGGGACCCGGAAAGGGTCCCATTCGCTTTTGAAGCCCCCCAAGGACACTTGCCAATCAAGCAGGAGATACAAACTTCACGGGACTGAAATACTGAAAGGCTTTAAGGCTGAACTGCAGGCCTGGGGGGGAGGGGGGGCACCTGAATGTGACAGGACCATAGAAACAGTTGCTGGTTGAATCATGTCCCCCCGCCACCCCAAAAGACAGGATGAAGCCCTCACCCCTACTCTGGACTGGAAGCCAAACGCAAGATGCCTCACACCTTTCATCTCCCAACCTCCTGGGGTGCTGAGGGGGCTCTAAGACCGGCATAGCTCATTCCCCGGCACAGCCTCCCCCAAGGAGAGCCCTGGGGGCCGGGGGGGGGGGAAACAGAAGGAGGCGGAAAGCCCCAGAGCACCCCCTCGGACCCTTCTCAAGGCCGTGCTGAGCTTCATTATTTTCTAATCCAAGCACCCAGACCCGCCCTGCTGTCGAAGGCTTGAGGGGCGGTGGCGATGCTCCCGGAGGCGTGGAGAGAAGCCAAAGGCTCGACACGGAAAAAGCCAACAGAGGAGCCGGGACACCTGCCCACCGCTCGGGAGAAGGGCCCGGAATCGGCATCCGCAGCCGCCCGCCGGCCGGGCAGGAGGCAGCAAGCAATTAATTTAGGAAATTGTCCTCCCGGACTCTCCGACAAACCCCAGGCCTTGGAGGACGTCTCCGCGCCCATTTGTTACTGTTACACATTGTTACTTAGTGTGATTGCAGGTGATGATTCTGATTATTTCTGATTATTTTGATTATTTCAATTCTCGCCGTGGAGGGAAGCGCAGCTGCGAGCTCCACTGGGGCCGCGGCCTCCTTCCCTTCCTTCCTGGGCCTTCATCTAAGGGGCTCTTTCCTCGGAGCAGTGACCTTGGCCCCGGGGCGGGGTGGGGGTGCAGGACGGGTCTGGATCCTGGGGCCCCTCAAGAGCTGCAGAGCTCAGTGTTCAGGCCCCAGTCACTGCCTCTGTCCTGGCGTCTGCATGACCCATGTGGTTCTGCTTCCCCAGCTCTCCTGTCCCAGTTCTTGGCGGTGCCATCACCCTGGAGCAAATCTTCCTACCTGGCCTGAAACTGGAATTTGTTGCCGTGTGAGCAGCCTGTGTGTGCCTGTGTGTGCGCCTACGTGTGAATGTGTGTGCCTGTGTGTGCATGTGTGTGCGTGTGCGTGTTGAAGACATACAGCTGGGTGGGTTGGTGTGCATGCATAACTGTGCACATGTGTGTGCATGGGGGTGCATGTGCCTGTGTGTGCTGCATGTATATGGCTGGGTTTTGGGGGAACACACAGGTGTGTGCATCTGTTTTGTGTGTGCATGGGGGTGTATGTGCCTGTGTGTGCTGCATGTATATGGCTGGGTTTGGGGGGAACACACAGGTGTGTGCATCTGTTTTGTGTGTGCATGGGGGCGCATGTGCCTGGGTGCGGCGTGCGTGGATGAGTGTGCACGCATGAGCCTGCGTCTGCGTGCAGACCACCCTCTCTCTGGCCCAGCTCGCCCAGGCCCCCTCTTTCTCTTCGGGCCTCCCCTGCGGCTCTCAGCGCCACGCTCGCCAATAGAGCTCAATAATTGCTCTGCTGATTGATTCATTGACCTTGGACAAATCACTTACACTCTCTGCCTCCTCATCTGCCAGAGGAAAAGTACGCAAGAGCCCTTTACAAATCACGAGGCATTGAGCAAATGTGAGGATTAAGCCTACGGCCGGGAACGGGAGACGCCGGGCCGGCACCTGGGAGCCAAGGCTCCTCTGCCTCAGGACCCGCAGCTAGTGCCACAGCCATGCGGGGAGGTCCGGTGGCTTTGCTGCCCCCGACACAATGACTCAGGCCCTCAAAGGGACAATTAGGTCCACATGCCCAGATGTCCTGGAGGTCACAGTGACATTGACCAGAGGCCTGCATGCCTCTGTGTGTCCTTTCTCCACTCTCCTCTCCTCCCATAAACCCAATTAACCACCCTAGTCTGTCCATACAAATCCCAGGGCTCCCCCAAATAAAAACACCCCATCATGTCACCCCCATCCATCCTGAACTTCATCTCTGCGGCCCTGGGAGCTCTGGCTCTACTGCGATCACCCATCTTCCACAGGGCACGCCATCTTCCACAATTAAGTCATCAAGGCCAAATCAGCATGAGCCTCAGCGGAGTTGGGAGGCTGACGATTCCCCAGCCAATTCTGAGCTGGTAAGTCAGGAATTGTTCTTGGCAAGACGTCCCATAGATGGGGTTGAGCCAGCCTGACCTTCACTTTGCAAATCCGCCCTGGCAGCACAGAGCACTTAAGGGTTCAGGTCAAATGTAAAAGACAAACCCTTTGGGGGGTGCGGACGGGAGGAAATTAGAAAACCATTCCGTCCCATCTGGTTGTAAGCTCCTAGCAGAGCCTCAGCATTTGTTTGATGGCCTATTGTTGAATAAATGATTGAATGAGTGAGTGAGTGGGTGAGTGAGTGAATGAGTGAGTGAGTGAATGAGTGAATGAGTGAGTGAGTGAATGAATGAGTGAGTGAATGAGTGAGTGAGTGAATGAGTGAATGAGTGAATGAGTGAGTGAGTGAATGAGTGAGTGAATGAGTGAATGAATGAGTGAGTGAGTGAGTGAATGAGTGAGTGAGTGAATGAATGAGTGAGTGAGTGAGTGAGTGAGTGGGTGAGTGAATGAGTGAATGAATGAGTGAGTGAGTGAGTGAGTGAATGAGTGAATGAATGAGTGAGTGAGTGAGTGAGTGAGTGAGTGAATGAGTGAGTGAGTGAGTGAGTGAGTGAGTGAGTGAATGAGTGAGTGAATGAGTGAGTGAGTGAATGAATGAGTGAGTGAGTGAGTGAGTGGGTGAGTGAATGAGTGAATGAGTGAATGAATGAGTGAGTGAGTGAATGAGTGAGTGAGTGAATGAGTGAATGAATGAGTGAGTGAGTGAGTGAATGAGTGAGTGAGTGAATGAGTGAGTGAGTGAGTGAATGAGTGAGTGAGTGAGTGAGTGAGTGAATGAGTGAGTGAATGAGTGAATGAGTGAGTGAATGAGTGAGTGAGTGAGTGAGTGAGTGAATGAGTGAGTGAATGAGTGAGTGAATGAGTGAGTAGGTGAGTGGGTGAGTGGGTGAGTGAGTGAATGAGTGAGTGAGTGAGTGAATGAGTGAATGAATGAGTGAGTGAGTGAGTGAATGAGTGAATGAATGAGTGAGTGAGTGAGTGAATGAGTGAGTGAGTGAATGAATGAGTGAGTGAATGAGTGAGTGAATGAGTGAATGAGTGAGTGAATGAGTGAGTGAGTGAGTGAATGAGTGAGTGAGTGAGTGAGTGAGTGAATGAGTGAGTGAATGAGTGAGTGAATGAGTGAGTAGGTGAGTGGGTGAGTGGGTGAGTGGGTGAGTGAGTGGGTGAGTGAGTGGGTGAGCGGGTGAGTGAATGAATGGACACCGGGCGAATGGGTGCGGGAAGAGCAGGCACAGATGTGAAAGGTGCGGGGCACAGGCCCAGCTTCAGGATCCCTAAGTCACACCCGGAGGCAGCTCTGGGACCAGCACGGGGCTTCGGCACAGGGCACCCGAGGGCGTCACCCAGAGCCCGCTGCCACCTGGATCCACCCTCTCCGGCCCCCGGAACTGGAACGGGGTCTGGGGGTCGGTCACTGCCACGCGGGTTTTCCCCACCAGACAGCTGCCGAAAGAAACCTGAAGCCCACTGGCGGCGGCTGAGCACAGGGCTGGGGGAGTAAAGCATCGTCTCTGAGCTGCCGTCCTGACGGGAAGGCGGGTGCTGCTCCTGTTCCGACACGCTGACGAGTCGCAAAGGCAGGAACGCCTTCTCCGCGTGTGCGCGTGTGTGTGTCTATGTATGAGTGTGTTTTGTATGTGTATGTATGCATGTGTGTGTATGCATATGTGTGAATGTGTATGTACGTGTGTGTACATGTGTGTACATGTGTGTGTACGCGTGTGTGTACGCGTGTGTACGTGTGTGTGTATACATGTGTGTGTGCAGGGAGAGGCTTAGGGAGAAACTGAAACAGGTGATAAGCTTTTAGATTCAGCTCTTTAATTTATTTTACTTTGTACGTTGAAACGACCTCGAACTTGGAGGGACAGGACAAAGTCACCCACGTTCCCCGTCCCCGGAGCCCCCGCCCCGGTTTCGCCCACGGTCCCAGCATTTTCCAGCTTCGGGCCATGTGTCCGTCGGCTTTCGTTTCGGCTCGTCGCCAACCCCGGCCTCCGGGTCAATCTCCCGGGCTCTCCCAGGCTCGGTGGCCTTGGCAGTGCTGAGATGACAGCGTCAGCAGTCCTGTGGCATGTCCCTCACCGGGGCAAGGAAGTCACGGACCGGCGCCGTGCCCTCGGCCACGCCCCGGCGGGAGTGTGGGCTGACCTGTCCCCTCCCTGCAGGGGCAGCTGGAACCCCTGGGCCCAGATGGTGTCTGCAGGTGTCCTCACTGCAAGGTCCCTTCGCCCCTTTGCGGGGACGAGTGTTTCCCGGGGGACCACTCTCTGGGAGCTGCGCTGAGAAACCCACTCCTCCCACAACCCGCGCCCCCTTCATCGCCCGCCGGTGTTTCTGGCCTGAATGATCACTGCCACCGTTTCTCTGCATTGATTAGCTGCCGTTCCACCATCACGAAGAGCTTCCTCTCCTCATTTCGTTACTCGCTCAGGGATCCTGCTTCATTCAGTGGGTCGAACCTGCGATTTTCAACCGGTGCCACGAGAATTCTTAACACACGCAGAACCTGTTTAGTCAGGGGCACTGACCTCTTTTCTCTTAGACCGTCAAGTAAGAAAAATGACAACAGCCAACCTCACAATAGCCGTCCAGCGTGAACGAATCAGAATTATACCTATTTTTTGTCAGATGGGTAAAAAACATATTATACATATTTTTATATTATAAAATACATATTTGTGTGCCGCAGAATTCTAGTAATTAGCGCATGTGTGCCGTGAGATGGAAAAGGCTGAGAATGGCTGGGTCATGCCATCGTTCCTTACTTTGTATCTGGAACTGCCTCAGACTTGGCAGCGGGCGCCCTCCCTGGCTCCTCAGTCCTTCCGACATGTCCCCGGAGTTCCCTGATCGCGTCCTTAACTTTCTGGGAAAACAGGATGTTCCAGGCCCAAGTTGTTCCTTCCCTGCCTCAGCCCTGGCACCGGCCGTTCTCCAAGCAGCCCCGGTCCTTTCGTGGAGAAAGCTGGAAAGCGAGGCCCGCGCCAGGCTCGCCCACTGCTCTGGGTGCCCCTGCTCCCGGGGCCGCTTAGCTGGGGCGCCAGGAAGCGTCCCTGTGAATCTCACGGACAACCGTGAGTTTGCACCGACACCTCTGTAGCGGGGTGAATCGTGTCCGCCCCCAAACTCATATCTACCCGAAACCTCAGAGCGCGACCTCATTTGAAGTTGTGACTAAGATGAGGTCACGCTGGATCAGGACAGGCCACACAGGCACGCACGGGGAGAAGGGGAGACAGAGGCAGACTGGAGGGGTGTGCCCACAAGCCAGGGGACGCTGGCAGCCACCAGAGGCTGGAGGAGGCAGGAAGGGTGCCCCGCCCCGCCCCAGGGCCTCCAGCCGGAGCTCGGCTCTGCCAGCACCTTGACCTGGGACTTCTGGCCTCCAGAACTGACAGAGAATCCATTTCTGTTGTTTTAAGTCCCCCAGTTTGTGACCCATTTTTACAGACCACCCCCTGGAAACCAACGCCGCCTCCTAATCCAACCTAACCCCACGATCACTCTAGCTGGCCCCTCATCTGTGCCTCCCCCCAGGCCCCCCGAAACCGGCTCTCGTCCGTGTCTGGTTATCCGCTCGCTCAGTCCCCCGTACAAGGCGAGCCTCCCAACCCCACCGGCCACCGCCCTGCTCCGGCATCCTCCCTGAATGGCCGCGGGGCACCCCGCTTTCAGCGGAGACCCTGTCTTTGCAGGCGGGGGGGGGGGGTCTGACAGCTCTTCTGGGGTTAGAACCTCCAGAAAGTCCCCTGCCTTCGATGCTGCCTGAGGACGAGGCAGGGCCAGGAGCAAGACGCCCTGGTCTCCTACCGTCCGAGACTATCAGATCCTTTGATTTTTTTAATTTTAAAAGACTTTAGTAAGAAAAACACCAGCACATAACAGAATTTCACCATTTTGAGCGCACAGGTGAGTAGCATTAGGTACGTTCACCTTGCTGTGCAACTACCTCCTGAGCCCCATGCTGCGAAACTGAAACTGTCCCCATTAAATTGCCTCCCCGGGCCCCTCAGCACCCCTGGAATCTGACACCCGCCCAGCTGCTCTCTGTCTGTGAGCCGGAGGCCTCGGGGAGCCCCTGTCAGTGAAAGGGGCAGTAGTCGTCCTTCCGTGACTGGCTCATTTCACTGAGCGTGTTTTCAGCGTCCACCCATGTTGTAGCCTGTGACGGGACTTCCTTCCTTTTTTAAGGCTGAGTAATATTCCACGGCACGGACGGACCACAGTTAGTTCATTCGTTCATCCACCGACGGGCGCTTGGGTTGCTTCAACCTTTTGGCGACTGTGATTGTGAGTGATGCTGGTGTGAGCGTGGGAGTGCAAATGTCTCTTTGAGTCCCAGCTTCGGGTCTTTTGGGGGTAAGGCCTGTCACCTCCACTCACCTTCCGAGACAAGAGGATCCCCGAGCTGCATGAGGACACCCAGCACGGGGCAGGGGAGCAGGGGGGTCCTGAACACCCTCTTAGGAGACAGTGGGTGAGGGCCTGGGAGGTTGTGTGCACACGGGGGTCCTCACCCCCAGAGTAGACACTCAGACACCAAGGACACAAGCAGGGACTCTGGGAGGGAGGCAGAAAGAGGCATGCACTTGAGCTCGCACACAACTCGAAGTCAGAGGCGCGTGAGCCAGGGCCCCGCCCCGAAGTCAGAGGGGCGCGCACCACGGCCACGCCCCGAAGTCACACCACGGCCACGCCCCGAAGTCACACCACGGCCACGCCCCAAAGTCACACCACGGCCGCGCCCCGAGGTCAGAGGGGTGCACACCACGGCCACGCCCCAAAGTCAGAGGGGCGCACAACACGGCCACGCCCCAAAGTCACACCACGGCCGCGCCCCGAGGTCAGAGGGGTGCACAACACGGCCACGCCCCAAAGTCACACCACGGCCACGCCCCGAAGTCAGAGGGGCGCACACCAGGGCCACGCCCCGAAGTCAGAGGGGCGCGCACCACGGCCACGCCGTGTCCCAGGAACAGAAGCCCAAGTACAAAGGAAAAAGCCACCACCAGAGCCGGCCGCCTCCCTTCTTCAGACGGCTCTTTTTTAAAAATACGCTCTGAGGGTCACTTCTGTGCAGAGAGAACATGAAAAATACCAGCAGCTCGGGTGAAATGCCAGCCGAGATGACTAAGGGAGGAGACTAGATGCAAATTGATCCCTGCCTCTCGGGAACTGATTTCAGAATCTGTTCAAAACCAAATTAACTTCTTGACTTATTTCCCCCCAAAGCTCGGAAGGCGGCAGGGAGACCTCGGGTTGACACTCTCCCCAGGGGAGCAGGAGCGCTTCGGGGACTGAATCACCGACGCGTCTCCAGGCGGCTCCCGGGGCCTGCGCCTGGCACCGGGCCCACGGAGGGACTGTCTGTGCTGGGACGGACCTGCTCCTGGGCCGGCTGACCCCGAGCCTGCGGTCAGGCAGAGGGCCCACGGCTGGCTCCCCAGGGCACTCAGCCCCAGCCAGTGTCTGTGCTGGGACGGACCTGCTCCTGGGCCAGCTGACCCCGAGCCTGCGGTCAGGAGACCTGCGGGTCGGGGTCTGGACTGTAACTGCCGTGATCCAAGGGGCCTTTTGCCAGTCGCTCCGGTTGCATCCTGGCTGAGCCAAGTCACCACTCGGGACGGACGGCTTCTGAAGGCGGCTAATTGGAGCGTGGTCTCGGGGCCCGCGTGGCTGAGCAGCCCTCACGTGCGCGCTCCTTCCCCGCACAGCCGCTCCCGCTCCCCAGCGCCTCCCATCCATGTTTCTAAGGGCATCTTGCCCTAGAATCACGAGACAGAAATCAGGGCAGGAATCGGCCGCGTTCTATTTCTGGCTCTGACACAGACGCCGCGTGTGGGCAGATCAGGACTCCAGAAGCTTCTCTGGTCTCTGGGAGAGGGCACCAGTCACAGTGGCCTCCTCCTGCCCCTGCCCCCACCCCGAGCTGGACGGGGACTCCTCCCGGCTCTCCCACAGGGCGGCAGGACTCCCCGGGCCTCCCCCCAAGCCCCGTCCGCTGGGATTTCCCAGGCTGGGGAGCAGGACCCATTCTCCATGCCCCGTTCGTCCAGAAAAATGACAGCAGGCGTCCCTGGATGGGGAAGGCAGCTGTTCCTCAAATCTGGTTCCCTTGGGACGGGGGTCTCGCCGAGGACAGGCTGAGACCATCTGCTGACTGTTAAGGCCCCGCTCCTCGCACAGACGGGCACTGAATAGATTATGGTTGGGTGAATGCGTGTATGAATGAATGAATGAACAAATGAATGAATGAGTGAGCAAACAGCATGCTCCCGGGCAGCTTCCCTACTACATAACCTGCTTTGAAAGGCAGGATTTGGAAACAACGATCCTCAGGGCAGTTGGGGCCTGGGGGAGGTACAGAGCCTCACTCCCTGGAGTCTCAGGAAGGACCAGCGATCTGAATGGACCGGCACTTTTCCATAAAAATAAATCAACTGCAACCCCGAGCCAGTCCTGGGGGGCCCTGCAGCCTCCCCGGCTCAACGCTGCAAGAGCGGAGGGAAAAGACTGGGGGCGGGGCACAGCCCAGGAGCCACGAAACCCCACGGGGACTCCAAGGTGCAAACGAGCGTTCCCACAGTTTCTAATTGTCCTGGGTGCTGACATGCCCTGAGGGACCCCGCTGGGCAGGCAAGAGCCCAGCGGCCCATTTTAGTTCGTCTGCGGGCAGTTTGGGCCAGCAGAGGCCACAGGCGGACGTCCAGGCCCAGACGTCTGTCTGTCTGGGGAAGGAAGGGCTCCGAGGGAGCCACGTGCGGAAACTCACGGCAGCTGTTACATGTCGTCGTGTCCGAAGGGACACCCAGACTGAGGGTCCCCCACTTACGGGTGTGCACGCTCAGGTCTCCCGGGGGCACAATACCCCTGTCCTGTGTTCCTGCTAAGCTGCTCTGCACCACCTGGGACACCGTGGGACGCCGGGCCGGGGTGACGCTCCCACTCAGGGGACAGCCAGCACTGAGGAGGCCGTGTGAAGCACAGCGCGATTCTGAGGGGCCCCCTGAGGAGCCCAAGCCCTGCCATTTGCCCAGGTTGGCCCATGGGACACTGCAGCAATGAAAGGTCCTAGGAGGAGAAGGCGCTAGGGTCCCCTGGCCCGGGAGGGCCCCCTCAGTGCACTCAGACCCCGAGGGTCCTACGCCCGCCACCCAGCTTCCTTTTCAGGCTCCCTGGGGAAGGCAGGGAGACACAGTTACAGGCTCTCTACTGGGGGGGTGTCTGGCTGAAAGGCTTATCCCCTCGGAGGCCTGTGGAAATGGGTGACACTGGCCCCCCGGGGGAAGCCACGTTTACATCTGCCCACCAACGAGCCTCTCAGCCCGGAAGGCACATCCCACTGCCACCCAGAGGGCTCTGGGGGCTCAGAGACACTGGGGGATGGTGACAGGTGACCCTTCCCCCCTCCGTCGCTGCCATGGTGCAGATTAGGAGGGGCCCCCTGGCCCCCAGGGAGGGGGTCTTAGGGGATGGGCCGCATGGGCGGGAGCAGGGCAGGTGACAGTCCTGGACGGAGGCCCCTCCAGGTGGGGTTCAGGGAGAGCCCCAGCCTTCCAGGACGGGACGGGGGAGGGTGGTCCCCCAGCAGCTTTTCTCTGGAAACCGCCAGGCACGGCGCAGGCTCTGTGCGCATCTCCACCTGCGCCCTGGGAGGGCTGCGAGCCCCGCTGCCGGCCCCTCCAAGCGCCGTGGACCCGCGTCACGCTGAGCTTGCTCTGCGTGGCTTCCATGGCACCTGCTGAGCTTTCGGACCCTGGACCCTGACAGCAACTGCCTCTCCCTCCTCCTCAAGCTGTGTCCCTGCAGCTCCGACCTCAGATGATGGCGGGATGGGCACTCTCCCCTGCAGCCACGGCGCCCCACGGCCCCCAGCTAGCCTCTCTCGTCCTGACTTTTCTGCTCCCCTCAGCTTTATTTAAGTATAATGCCAACTTAAAACATACATATTTAAAGTGTGCCATAGTATGCTTTGACATCCCGCATTTTCCGTAGCTCCTTGGGGGCATTTAGGGGGTGCCAAGAGGGGGCCTGTCTGTCCAGAGAGCCAGCGTTTGGAAGGCGTCTGAGTGAATCTCGGCTCTTCGACACTTGAAAAGACCGAAAATGAAGCATTCCCACGGTAGGAGCATTTGTCATCTCCTGTTAACGTGGGGAGTTGAACCTAAGAGGAGATGCCCGAGGGAGTAGCGACACACTTTCTGCTTTGGAAGAAAGGAGGCTGCAGGCGGAGTTTGATCCAGCCTCACAGTGATGAGAAGGGCTCCGCGCTCAGCGTGGAGGGGGCAGGGGCCGTGTCCAGTGTCACCCAGAGCCTCTCATGCACCTTGGAGTTGCCCAACTCCCAGCCGGGCCTGACAGGTGCTCCAGAAACGCTTGTCTCCCTGGGGGACAAGACTGTCCCTGTCCAGCAGGTGTGGGCTCAGTGCCAGAGGACAGAAGCGACTGTTTTCTGCCTGTGAGGACGCGTGCTCCCCTGAGTTCTGGCCTGAAGGCGGCCTGGGGACCCGTGGTGCCACCTCCAGAGCGCCGCCTGGAAGGTGCGCGTTACCTGGGTTAGTGTTAGTGGGGTCGCCGCAGACCTTCCAGGAATCCCTCCGCGTGAACAAGTCCAGCCGGAGGTGCCTGGCCGGTGTTTCTGCTTTTCTTTAAACTTTGGAAAGTTAGGCGAACGGGAAGGGCTTTCCCGTGGTCCCCCAAGTCCTCACAGGCCCCGCCGAGGAGCCGCAGGTGAACCCGGCTGCGGGAGCAGCTGCGAGTGCGCGGCCTGGGCTTCTCTCCCCGTGTCGGTCATTCCACCCCGAAGCCGCAGGGGATGGCAAAACCCAACTCCCGGCGGCAGCAGGTGCCGCTCTTCCTCCCCCTCCTCTAACTGCGCATGGAAAATCCCACCTGTGGCGAAGGGAAAGTTCCAGAAACATCTCGCCGGTGAACAGCCCCTTCCCTCCTCAGGGCCTTGCTCCTGGGGCCCCACAGGCCCTCTGCTGACACTGTGTCTCCCCCAGAGAAAAGAGCGAAGCGCAGCATTTGGTGGGTGCTGGGGTGAACTTTGTCTCCCCAAAAATGATCACATACATGATCGACACATGTCACAGTCTGCTCTGCCCAGCACACCGCCCGGTCCTTCTCTTCCTCACCCACCCCACGGCGACCTCACTAAGCCCCACCGTCACCGTTCCCCAAGGAGGGGTGTCTGCGTGCAAGCCCAGTGCCTCCACCTTTCTGATTGGGGGTCCACTTTGGGGGGTGGCTCCACTCCAGAGGATGGCAAGCATCTTCCATAAAGGGCTGAAAAGTACATATTTTTGTTTTGTGGGTCGTAGGTCTGTGTTGCAACTACTCAACTGTGCCATTAAGGCAAGAGAGGAGCCACAGACACCATATGAATGAATGAATGAATGAATGAATGAATGAGGCGGTGTTCCAATAAAACTTTATTTACAAAAGCAGGAGGAGGGCCGGATTCCACCCAGGGGCCACAGTTGGCCAACCCTGCTCTGAGCCCTATAAAGAGCTGGTCTTGGCACCTGATGCCCTGTTGGTGCTGACTAAGCTCACGGGTGATGTGGTCGACCCTGAAGGCCACCGTGGACCACAGAGACACTGGGAAGGCATTTCCCAAAGAGCGTGCTCCGTGGAACCCATCCTGGTAGAGCCTCCAAATTTGGGGTTCTGTGGTCACGTGACTTTGAGAAATGCGGTCTGCTCCCTCCCCCTCAAGGCCTTGCATGACCTGTCAGCAGCAATGAACCCCCAGCACACGTGTCACCATGTCCCAATGGCAACGGCTCCTCCCACCTTAGAAAACCTGCCCACCTCAGCTCCACCCGACATCTGCTTTAATGGAAGAATTTCAAAGTACAGGAGGGCCCTGGGGCCGGCTCACAGGGGAATCTGCCTGAGGGTGACACTTCAGGCCACAGATAGCTCAGGGGACCTGGACGTGAGTCCTGGGTCAGCCACTGACACCTATCACCAGGGGAGGCAGGTGTCCAACAAGGGCTTCCTGTTCAGGACACAGGCCCTCCGTGAGCGGTGGTCACGTTGCACGGCCCTGGGCCAGACACAAGGGGGCCTGGGGACAGGATGTGACCCGAGCTCAACTTCTCGGGCAGGAGTGACCCCGAGGATCAGAGGAGGGGTGAGGCTCCACCCAGCCTCTGAGTGAGGGGCCGCCCCATCCTTACCCCACCCGCGCCAGCCTGCCCACCTGCCGCCATCCGAGGCTCCAGGGCAGGGGCCCGGCACAGCTCCGCCCTGCCTGCTGCACTGGAGATGCCCTGGACTCCGGGTCCCAGGCCTCCTGACGGGGATCCCCCCAGGCAGGCTGCTGTGCGCACCCCGCGCCCCACCCCTGCTGCCTGGAGCCCGAGGGCGGCAGCAAGCGGGGCGGCTCCCTTCTTTCCCCCAACACTCCGGCTCTGCTCACCTGGAGCCCTGGGGTCGCTCCCGCGTTGGCCCAGGTGCGCGGCGGGACGCGGGAGGACGCGGCCTGGCGTCCAGGCCGGGGTGGGAGGAAGTCTCTGCCCTCAGTCCGGGCTGCGGTCACTTTTAAAAGCACAGGACGGCCGCACTCCGCTCCTTGTTCTCATTTCCTCTCCTGTCTAAGGACCTAAGGGTCTGCTTGGACCCTCGCCCCGCGAGCCAGGCCCTCGGCGTCCTGGGCCCGGAGGCTGCGTTTTGTACACTGTTCAGAAAAGGGATGTGGAGCCGCCTGTGGGCCGGGCGCTGAGCCAGGAGCGGGGCGCAGGGGGTGCGGGACCTGGGGCCTGAGGTTTGCATTGCCCCTCAGAGTTCCCAGGCTGGGGGTCACCCACAGGGAGTGCTGGGCACTCAGGTGGCATTTGCTGTAATTGGTATTGGTTGGGGTGGGCGGCCAGACAAGTAGCGATAACATAGAGAGGCCATGGTCAACGCCAGGAGACCAGGCACAGTGTCCCGAGGCTCTTAGAGGTTTGGGCACCCAGGAGAGGCGGGTGTGGGGGACGGGAGATGCCAGTCCAGCTGGGAGAGGAGCCTGAGCCTGGCCTCTGGGAAGCCATCCTGGGGTCTCCTCTCCCTCCCCCCTCCAGGCTGCCAGGTTCTCGGTTCAGGAGCCAGACAGGGACCTGAACGGGGACTTTGTGCCCTGATGGTGATCGGGGGTCTGAAGGACAAACTGGGGGGGTAGGGGGACCAACAGTTGGAGACATGGCCAGGACGGGGTGCCTGAGAACTTGAGGTACCTTAAGAAATAAACCTCCCTGTCTCCCCCTTCCCAGTCCTGGCTCTTGCCCCTGGCACCTGCCCCGTGGACCTTTGGGGCAAGGGCAGGGTGGACGAGAGTCTCTGTTCTCCATTGAGAAGCAGCGGAGTGGCCAAGCTGGAAGCTTGAGCTTCCTGGGGCCCTGGCTGGTCCTCAAAGCCCCCTGAGACCTCAGAGGCAGGAGGACGGCTGGTCTGGTTTCTCGTGGCTCACGGCCTCCTCAGCCTTGGAAACAAGTGCCCAGCCTCACCCCATGGTGGCAGCCACCGCTGAGCAGAGTCTCCGCATCCTGCTGAGACAGGCAGCTGCCCACTGCCCGTGGTTTGGGCGCAGGGTCTGGGGTCCAGACGCCTGCTGTGTCTGCGTCCTAGCCCTAATTTCTTCAGGGGAGGGTGCTGCAGGAGGGAAGACGCGTTCCCAGCACAAGTCTCCCCAGCCCCCCAGAGCAGCCTCGAGGTGACCCCAGCTCAGCCGCAAGGTGAGGGGTTCACAGGCCATCCGAGTCGATCGGTGCCCCCCAGCACACTGTGAGCTCAGCTCTCCACCTGGGTGAACGGAGCCAAGTCTGGGAATGACCTTGAGAGGTAAGCGGAGAAGCCACCCCCGGTCACGTGGCAGAGCCAAGGCCACGCCCACGGTCAGTGTGGCGGGAGGTCCGGGTGAGGTCTGGGTCAAGGCAGGTGCTCTCCTTGCAGGCATCTGCTCAGTGGCCACATGGCCCCTCCCTGTGGGCCTCAGGGGGGAGATTCTGAACCTGCTGCTGAAAGAACCTTCCGGAAAGGGAAACGTACTCCTCTGTTTTGCTGATCCTCAGTTCCTGGTAACAGACTTTGAGGCGGAGACTCATGTTGAAAGCAAAGCCCCGAGGCCGGTCTGACCATATGGCACATGAGCCATGTGGCTGCCATGATCTGGGCCGAGTCTCCGGGGCTCGGCCGGGACAGTGGGTGGCGCTGTGGCTTCACTCGGAACCCACCTGCAGCCGAGGTGAGGCCGCCACTTCTACCACTCTCCTGGGACCCTTGCAAGTTATACTCCTGGGCAAGGGCAAGGGAGGGGCTCGCCCAGCTCAGGGGCCTCTTCTCACCTCATATGGCAGCCCTGGAATCCAGGCCACAGCTGTCTGCCCCACTGGCCCCAAGACGACAAAGTAGAGCCGGGAGGGAGGGAGGGAGGGAGGGAGGGAGGGAGGGAGGGAGGGAGGGAGGGAGGGAGGGAGGGAGGGAGGGAGGGAGGGAGGGAGGGAGGGAAGGGGCCGAGGTCTCCGGCCTTCCCTGTCCACTGATGACCAGCAGGAAGGGGAGGGAGCCGAGGCCAGTTCTCTAGCTGTCTGCAGAAGGAGCGCAGGCCTGCGTGTTCCCAAGTCACTCCAGAGCCGGAGGAGGGTCTCAGGGTTTCCTCCTCAGCATCTGTTCCGAAGGCCAGGAGGCTGAGTCCTGGGGGTGGTCTGCGGGCTCCCTCTGCCCTCCAGGCGTCTGGACTGACCAGAGCTCTGGCCTCTCCCCCACTCACCACCTCCCCCACCCCCATCCTGTCCACAGTCTTCTGTGGCCTGGGCAGCCTCCCCACCCCTCAGGACTTGGCCGCATCCAGGCTTCCAGAAACCTGACCGCCCTTCCTGCCTGGACAGCCCCTCCCCGGCGGACCCGCATTTCCAGGATAGCAGTTACTCCACCACCTAAGCGTGGCTTTGTGACATTTCTCTTCCAGGCCTTACCTGCCATTCCCTCCTCATATGAGCCCGTGTCTTTACCTGTCTCACTTCCCCAAACAGATGTTTAACCTCTTTGAAAAACAGGCCGGTTCCCCTTCCCTCCTGCACCCGGAGACGCGGCTCCTAAAGCCAGCTAAGCACAGAGCCGACGGTTGGCTGCACAGGGGATCCGGGAGCCAGGAATTCCATAACCGGGCCTCTTAGCACAGTCAGGCACAAATTCCAAAAATGATGTTCTGTCCAATATTTGATCTCAGCGCTTAGAGTCATTCCCCCGTGAGTGGATGAAAACCATAAATTCAGTGCCTGGTACAGCCAACGGGTCAATCCGCTACTTAGTGACGGGTGGGGTGTGAGGCAGACTCGCTCTGCAGGGGTGCGTCCCCTGCACCCCAGCCCGTCACCCGGGAGGGACGGATTCCAGGTGGAGGGGGTGTCATCCCGGCCTCTTCCTGTCACCTCGAGGGCCTGGCGGAGGAAGGGGCCCAGGGAGTGGGGCGAGGCGGCTCTCAGGTGGAAAGCGCCCTAGACAGGCGCCGGGGATCTATCTGCAGGAATTAGAGACACTTCCGGTCCCTCGCTGCTCTTAGACGGCAGATGAGGCCCTGGGGGGAACACAGACGCTTCAGAAGCAGTAAATGCAATAAGTTGGCGCAGGCAGCTTGTGGAAAGGAAATGAGAGGAAGCCAGATAGAGTCATCAGCAGAAGAATCGAGGCCGCTCTAATGAGTCGGAGCTCATTTGCCCATTGGCTGTGAGCACGGCTTTGCTCAGCAGAAGAGAGGGCGCCCTGGGAGGCCAGGCGGGCCGAGGGCTGTGGGCAGAAATGGCGATCCCGCCCATGACCGCGACAGAGCCCTGCGGAAACCACAGCTGGCAGGAGGTGCCACGGGGCATCCACTGGCAAAGGCCCGGGTAAGACCCTCAGGGCCAGCCCTGCGCTAGCAGAGTGTGGGATGTTTCCCAGAGCCCCACGTGCCTGTGTGCGTGGACGCGCTTATCCCAACGGAGCCGCTCAAAGCTTCGGAAGTTCGTGAGTCATTTGCTTCAAATATCCTTACATCAAGGACAGATTCCCTTCCCTGGTAGCCAACTCCCAGCAAATTAATAAAGAGGGGCTCAGCATTTAAACCACCGTGTTTGCTTGAAGCACAGCAGGAGGGGCCCTTCTCTCCCTCCCAACCCAATCCTGAGGCTTAAGAAATGTTTTGTCATCATGAGACCTGCTCCCGAGTTTGTTCCACTGTCTAGGTCAGGTGACCACTGGAGCGAGAAAGAGGAGAGGACACCAGCCTGTCCCTCCTGCTTACAGAGGGACTCAACTAAAGGACACTAGAGGCCCCCTGGTGACAAAGACAAAGCAACCTGGAAATCATCCTTGGAAACTCATGAGTGAGTTACAGTGTAAAAATGGACAGGCAGGACTGAGGGGACATCTGAGCCACAGCATCCTTCAGTTCCTGGGTGTCACAAGTGCATGACTGATCCTTAATGGAGCAAACCCTGGATGATAGTAGAGACCTACAGGGCTCCATAGCCCCTCCTTGGTGGTGCACAGCTGTCCTACAGCTGTGAACATGGACAGCTGAGGAAAGTGCCAGATATGTCTGAGCAGGTAGGAGAGTCTCGGGGCCCAGGTGCCAGCAGGCAGGGTCTGAGAACATCACAGCTAGGAAACCTTTCCCGAGCACTCGCTGTACCCCAACCACCCATGGCCCAGGAGATCCCGCAGTGGGGCAAATGCAGCCATGGAAATGAGCTGGCTTGAATTGCCGACAGCTCCCTTTACAAGTTTTCAGATTAAAGCCCAGGAAATGATTTTCTTTTTTTTTCCCAGGAGACTTTATGATTCCAGACTCAGAACATGACCAGCAAGGGAGCTGTCACAGAAGGAGGGTGCTTCACTCTGGGGAGCCCTCCTCTCTCAACCTCAAGTGAACTTCTAACCCATCTGACACTCACCCTCTGCCAGCACAGTGTGAGGCTGGAGCTCAGCGCCCTGGAGAACCTGTGCTAGGTGATTTTCCATCTCCGGCAGTTCCTCGCTAGTGTCATCCATACCTCTGCATGAAGCATCAAGGTCGGGGCGAGGGCATGGAATCTCATCAAATGACTCCAAAATAAAGCAGCAAGTGGAGCAGCAAATCATCACAAAGATAATAACTGTCACTATCATCATCATCACCATCATCATCACCATCACCATCATCACCATCTCCATCAACATCATCTCCATTACTGTCATCCTCATCACCATTGTCATCATCATCATCATCACCATCACCACCATCATCACCATCACTATCACCATCATCATCACCATCATCACCACCATCACAACCATCATCACCATCACTACCACCATCACTACCATCATCACCATCACCACCACCACCGCCACCATCACCACCATCATCACCATCACCACCATCACCACCATCATCATCACCACCATCATCGTCATCATCGCCACCATCATCACCATCACCATCTCCACCACCATCACCACCATCATCACCATCACCACCGTCATCATCACCATCACCATCTCCATCAACATCATCATCTCCATTACTGTCATCCTCATCACCATTGTCACCACCACCACCATCACCACCATCACCACCACCATCACCATCATCACCATCATCCTATCCGTCACCATCATCACCAATATCTTCATCGTCATCATTACTACCATTGCCACCACCATCATCACTTGCACCATCACCACCATATCATCATTATCTTAGCAATAGAAGCAAACATGTACTGAGCAGCTGTTACGTTCCGACCACAGAGCACTTGGCAGGTACTGTGTCATTTAATCTTTAAGACATTATGAGATGGTTGATTCTGTAATTTCCACTGAGGCACACAGAGGACAAGCAAGCTGCCCGAGTTCACACAGCTATTAGAGGATGATGTCAGGGATGTGAAGGGAGGCAGTGGCATTTTAAGCACTACACTGAAACGAGGAGGGAGTCCCAATTCACTTCCCTTACTGAGGGATCTTGCAAAGGGGTTCCTTTGACAATCCCAATCATTATTCCATGTAATGTTAGCTCCTGAGGGACTGCAGAGTGCCCCACATCACCAGGCCCCTCCCCCTTCTATGCCCACCAATGCCTGTGCCACAGACAGACAGGGAAACGTAACATGCCCCTTCTCAACATCTCCCAAAAATACAATGTACAACTCCCAAAACCTGGTTCCAAACATCCGTCTCTGGACAGCAAAACTGACTTCACGAATTCTCTCCGTCACTTCCTAAAACCTGAATTCTAGACTTTGGGGTGGCCCTGGCAGCGCATGAGCACAGATGGGAGTGCTGAGATGACAAGACTCCCACATCCCTGGCAGCCTGGTTGCCCTCGACACCTGCAATGCTCCTCTCTGAGTCACTCTTGCTGGATATAAAAACAACTGGTGTCTACGGAGGCTCTTAGGTGCCAGGCACAATGTTTTAAACTCGATTCATTCACGGAATCCTCACAGCAACCATTTAGGAGAGGCGTTTATTTAATTTTGCTGATGAAGCAGAGAGAGATGAGAACCTTCCCGGGGTCACACAGCTACACGCGGTAGAGCCCAGATTCACATGCTGCTGACCACTCGGGCACAGTCCCCAGACCCCCTTGCACCTTGAATTCTGCCTGAGATGTGTGAGTAGCAGTCACGCTCCACAAAGAGGGAGGGGCCTGGGTCTGCATCTGACCATTGCCGAGGCAACGTGGACTCCCGGCCCGGCATGCCCACTTGGGCTCTCGTGCCCCGGCAGCTTCTGTCACTTAGGTGGGACCAGCTGGCCTTGGATGGTTCCCTGGTTAGAGGAATTGTCCCAGGATTTCCTGTCTTTCCTCGCCTCGGCCTGGAAGCTGAGAGACCGCTGGCTGTCCCTTCTCAGCCTCCAGCGTCACTTCCCAGAATTAGCATCTCTCTGTATCCAAACACACATATTTACCCCCCCTTTAAATCTGTTTTGCTAAACAAATTAATCTCACCCCAGATTATATTATGAGGAACCATACATCTCTTCCAAGATAAGCATCTGTCGAGTTGGATTAGCGGCATCCGGTGCACTGGGAATTAATTTCCGTGGCCTTATAATGCTGTCCCCGGCGGTTAACTTTAGTAATAACAGAGGTAATCGGGAATAAATGGGAGCTTGTTTTCTCAGCCACGTCTGCGTGGTACGTGACCTGTGCCGAGGGGGACAGTAACGGGGGGCAGCACTCAATTCCATCACCACGACGGCTTGAGCTTATTGGGGTAAAAACGAAGGCTTCGCAGACTGCTCTGGGCGCCCGGCAGAGATGAGGAGTGGCAGGCCCGAGGGGCCACGCGTTCCAGAAGGGGGCTCCGCGGGGTCGGCCCGGGCCAGCCCTGCAGACCCGCTCCCGCCACGCGCCCGAGCTCCCGCCCGGCCCTGGCACAGACGGAGCCAGGTTTCGCTTTCATGGTTACGCGGCTCTCTAGGGAAGAGCAGCTCAGAAGGAAAAACACGGCTCTCTTGTCCTGGTGACGGGAGAAAGTAGGCCACGGAACAAAAACCACGCACTCTTCAGAAACCTGTCCAACCAGTGGCCACGGCCTGCCTGCCTGCCTGCCAGCCGGGATGCGGAGACTAGGGCGGGGGCCGAGTGCAAAGGGAACTGGCCCGGGTGCTGTGGGTGGGCCCCGAGGGGAAATCCTCTCCTTCCCCCTGAGTTCTGAAGACCACCCACCAGGGGCCAGCGGAGCCTCAAAACCTTAGGAAGCGCAGGAGCAAACCGGGGCTGGACGAGGATGCTGGTGCTCATGCCCTGGGAACTGCACCCCCCTTTTCCGAAGTTAGCAAATGTGGCTGCTTGTCGCACGCACAGGTCCGACCTATGAACTCGCGTCACACTGGGGAATGGGCCACAGCTTGTTCAGAGACCGGACGCTGGAGGCCCCTCCTCTGCACTCCCCTTGGCCCGTCGCGGCGTGGGGCAGCGGAGACACAGAGGCGGAAGAACCAAAGCCCTTGGTACCAACCTTCGTCCCCCAAACACCTCCGAGGACACGGCCGTCCCCAGCCTGAGCCCACCTGCAGAGCCTCAGCCAGCACCCCAGGGGGCTCTTCCTCCGGCCCGGCCCCCATCTCCCCTTCCGTCCAAGGCGAGTCCTCATTCCCGGCGCGCCTGGCAGTGGCCACCCACAGAGCCACGCCCGTGAAGGTGTCCGAAGACTCCACGTGGCCCCCGACTTCATCAGATGCGCCCACGCCCTGCCCCCGAGCTGGCCCCCGGGCAGGAAGCTCCGCGTTCCCGACGGCGTCGCCCTGGCCGGGCAGGGCCCATGGCCCCTCACGCAGCACAGCAGGCGCAGCGCCCGCTCTGGGCCCCTCCCCCCCCTCGAGCACACCCATACCCGCCAGCACACGCGCGTGGGCGGGTTCGCCCACAGGGCACCCAGCCCTCCCAGAGGCCCCGCACCAGCTCCTGACCCTCTGCCTTTGCTCCAGTGTCTGCTGCGGGAACACAGTCCCACCAAGAAGCACCCCCGGCACCGCTCAGCACCCTTCCCGAGCCACGTGCCCAGGAAACCCCTCACCCCAAGAGAACCCCAACCAGAAAAGAGGGGGCGTACCTGAGGTCTCCCCCGGAATCCGCGGGGGCTTGGTGTCTTTGCCGCCGTCTCTGCTGGGACTGGTGGAAGGCTCCGTTGTGCTCAGCCCAACCGGGATCCTATGCCTGGGGTCCAGGGGCGCCGTGACCCCCTTAGTCTGCAGTGTCATGGAGGTGGCCGTGGTGGCCGTGGCGGCCGTGGCGGCAGTGGCCGGGGTTGTCTTCCGTGTTTGGAAGTAGGAGGCTGTGGTGGGGCCGCGGGGAAACGTGTTGGACTCCAGGGCCTCTTCCTCCCCCGTGGGCCCCCACGCGATGAACTCGGTCTCCGTGGTGGGCCTGCTGCCTCGGAGGTCGAAGCTGTTGGGCCCGACCTCCTGCAGCTGCCGCCGTCCCCTCCGCAGCAGGGCCTGCTGGTCCGAGGGGGCCGCGCTGCCCACCGGGGGCGACGCGGAGGGCGGGGAGGGGCCCAGGGAAGGGCTGGATTTGGCAGCAGCTGGGGGCTTGGTGAGCCCCCCTTTGGGCACCAGGGCGGCCACCTGGTCCCTGGGTCTGTGCGCCCGTTTGGCGCGGGGACTCAGCATCTGCCCGTGACTGCGCTCCACGCGGGCCGGGCGGGGGCTCCACAGGGGCGCGGGGATCCTGGCCGGCTGTCCACTCTTAAAACTCCACAAGCGGGGCGGCCGGGGCGACGGGCGGGGCAGCAGCCGGAACTCGGGGCCGGGGCCCAGGGCCTCGCACGCGGGCAGGTCCATGGCGAGCTGAAACATGGCGATCAGGATCCAAGCGTGGCTTCCCAGGGCGCAGCCCGGCCAGCGGATGGACATGGAGCTGCGTGGGAGAGAGAGGGGCAGGTCAGTGGGGGACCCCGCGGCGCCTGCCCCCACGCCCATGGCTGGGAACCACCCTGCTTAGCGCTCGGCTAATCCCGACGTCAAAAGGGACACGGGGCCGCGCATTCCTCTGCTTCAAAGCCGGTTCCGAGATCTGTTCGCCAGTCCTTAGAGGGACAGTCCCGGCCACACGTGTTCACGAGAGCTGGTTCCCGCCCGCGGGGCACCTGTCACGTCTCCCCAAGGAGCCGCGATGCTCAGGTGGGGTCGGTAACCACCGTCCACTGCAGGCAGGGGAAACCGAGTCCCAAGCCTCCCCCGCACCCCCCGCTGTCAGCTGACAAGCCGGTGCCAAAGACCCCGCTTTGCTGAAAATGCCCAGAATAAAACCGGGGCAGCAAGGACCTGAGGGGAGGGATGGCAGGGAGGACCGGGCGACGCTGCTCAGGGTCGCAGAGGCCGCCCACCCGAGGCGGTGACCCCCACTGTGCAGCCACTTCTGCCGAGGTCTGGAGGGGCAGGTGTCCACTCTCAGGGCAGGTGGACCCATGGACTTCACGTGGGGCAAGAGCCAGGCGTGTCCTGGGCCCGCCACACCCTGAGCGTGAGGCTTTGCCCTCCCCCCCGCTCGGGTCTCAGTGGAATATGCACATTTTAAAGGCGCTGTGGCCTCGGCGTCTTACTGGGGAAAGCTGCTTATGTTTGGCCTCCTCTGGATTTCGCTCCGTCACCTGCGACCTGCTGTGGATCCCTGGAGAGCTCAGGGACGCACCAGCCCTGCCCAGGCGCCTCTGCTGGCACCGGCACTTCCCCCAGGTTACCTTCCGCGCAGGGGCCCTGGAAACCCTCGTTTGCCCCCTGCTCTGCTCGGGGCGGCCGGAGGAAGGGCCAGCCCCACACGGCCCGGCGGTGGCGGCCCCCTCTCAGGGCAACATGAGCTTCCAGGTGCGCTCACGGGGCGTCACGTGAAATCCGGGGCTTGGGCACAGCCACACGGAAGGGTGTGGGGATCCGGCCCCCGCGCCCCCGCCCACCAGCTTAGATAACTGGAAACCCGTTCCAGGCGCCATTCAAAGTCAGTCTCATCACCAGCAACAGTGGGAGACTTGACAGGAATCCAGGACCGAGTGACTGCTGCGGGGGGCGGCGAGGGTGTTCCCGCACCAGGCGCCAGCCCGAGGAGCTGCTCAGAAGCAGCCCGGGAACCGGAGCCCGGCTGTTTTCCCCTCGGGGGCTGATTATTTAAAGGGAAATAAACCAGCGAGTGGGGGTCACGGTGGGAGTGTGTGCACGGGAGCGTCCCAGGACTGTGGGGGGGGTTGTCTGTGGGTCTCTGTCCAAGTACGAGGCTGAGTGTGCAAGCAGATGTGGGCGTGCCAGTGTGTGTGTGCCAGTGTGTGAATGTGCAGTGCGTGTGCATGAGATGTGTCAGGGAGTGAGGGTGAGTCAGCGTGAGGGTGTGAGTGTTGTTGTGTGCCACCGTGTGGGTGTCTGTGTGGGTCTGTGAGGTGAGCGACCAGTGAGTGTGTTGGTGTTTGTCAGTACATGTGAGTGTGTGTATTTGTGTGTGTGAGTGTATCTATATGTGTGGGTTTGAGTATCTGTGTGTGTATCTGAGTGTGTGTGTATCTGAGTGTGTGTGTGTGTACCTGTGTGTGTGTGGGTTTGTGTATCTGAGTGTGAGTGAGTGTATCTGTGTGTGTGTGTATGTGTGTGTGTGTATCTGAGTGTGTGTGAGTGTACCTGTGTGAGTGTGTGGGTTTGAGTGTGTATCTAAGTGTGTAAGTGTGTGTGTGTGTGTGTGAGTGTATCTGTGTGTGTGGGTTTGAGTGTGTATCTGAGTATGTGTATTTGTGTGAGTGTGTGGGTTTGAGTGTGTATCTGAGTGTGAGTGTATGTGTGTGTGTGTATCTGAGTGTGAGTGAGTGTATCTGTGTGTGTGTGTATGTGTGTGTGTGTATCTGAGTGTGTGTGAGTGTGTGTCTGTGTGAGTGTATCTGAGTGTGTGTGTGTATCTGAGTGTGTGTGAGTGAGTGTATGTGTATGTGTGTGAGTGTATGTGTGTGTGTGTGTGTATCTGAGTGTGTGTGAGTGTACCTGTGTGAGTGTGTGGGTTTGAGTGTGTATCTAAGTGTGTGTATCTGAGTGTGTGTGTGTGTGAGTGTATCTGTGTGTGTGGGTTTGAGTGTGTATCTGAGTATGTGTATTTGTGTGAGTGTGTGGGTTTGAGTGTGTATCTGAGTGTGAGTGTATCTGTGTGTGTGTGTGTATCTGAGTGTGTGTGAGTGTGTGTCTGTGTGAGTGTATCTGAGTGTGTGTGTGTATCTGAGTGTGTGTGAGTGAGTGTATGTGTGTGTGTGTGAGTGTATGTGTGTGTGTGTGTGTGTATCTGAGTGTGTGTGGGTGTACCTGTGTGAGTGTGTGGGTTTGAGTGTGTATCTAAGTGTGTGTATCTGAGTGTGTGTGTGTGTGAGTGTATCTGTGTGTAGGTTTGAGTGTGTATCTGAGTGTGAGTGTATCTGTGTGTCCCTCTCCTCACTGGCCCCCCAGGGCTCGCCCTCGTCTCACTGACACGTGGGAGGGTGCAGGTGTCGCCGGTTGTCAGATGCCCAGAGGAAGGAGCGGGCGTCGCGGGTGCTAATCACCAAGGGGCCTAATCCCCGGATAACGAGGCCCGGTTTGCGTGTGTTGCTGCGGAAGTTGGGGCTGCTCATTATGCTAATGGCCCCGCACCCGGCTGTGCCGCGCGCAGTCTCTGCGCCGCCCGCCACGGGGCCCGGGGAGCAGCCCCCCGGCGCAGGAATTTAGGCCGCGTGAAGCTCCCCTGCACGCACGCGGGGCGCTCCTGTGGCCGCAGGTGACTCTGTGGAGATGAATGGTCAGGGCTCTGCTTCTCCAGAGCTCTGCACACTCAGGTGGAAGGCGGCCCTCAGGGAGTGAGATGCTGCTTCAGGCAGGTGGGCGCCTCGGCCCAGAGGGCTCCGCTGGCAACCGAGAGGCACCCCAGGCCCCAGAGGTCACCAGCAGCTCTCACAGGCCCTCCTCAGACGCCACTGGGCACCACTGGGGACCACCAGGTACTATCAGGTCCCAACCGGTATTATCAGGTCCCACTAGGTAACATCAGGCCCCACGAGACCTCACTAGGCCCCACGAGACCTCAGCAGGCCCCACCAGGTCCCATTGGCCCCACCAGGTACCATCGGCCCAACGAGGTCCCATCGGCCCCACCAGGTCCCATCGGCCCCACCAGGTACCATGGGCCCAACGAGGTCCCATCGGCCCCACCAGGTCCCATCGGCCCCACCAGGTCCCATGGGCCCAACGAGGTCCCATCAGCCCCACCAGGTCCCATTGGGCCCCACCAGGTCCCACCGGGCCCCACCAGGTCCCACCGGGCCCCACCAGGTCCCATCGGCCCCACCAGGTCCCATCGGCCCCACCAGGTCCCACCAGGCCCCACCAGGTCCCTTCGGCCCCACCAGGTCCCTTCGGCCCCACCAGGTCCCATCGGCCCCACCAGGTCCCTTCGGCCCCACCAGGTCCCACCGGGCCCCACCAGGTCCCACCGGGCCCCACCAGGTCCCACCGGGCCCCACCAGGTCCCTTCGGCCCCACCAGGTCCCACCAGGCCCCACCAGGTCCCACCAGGCCCCACCAGGTCCCTTCGGCCCCACCAGGTCCCTTCGGCCCCACCAGGTCCCTTCGGCCCCACCAGGTCCCACCGGGCCCCACCAGGTCCCACCGGGCCCCACCAGGTCCCACCGGGCCCCACCAGGTCCCTTCGGCCCCACCAGGTCCCTTCGGCCCCACCAGGTCCCTTCGGCCCCACCAGGTCCCACCGGGCCCCACCAGGTCCCACCGGGCCCCACCAGGTCCCTTCGGCCCCACCAGGTCCCACCAGGCCCCACCAGGTCCCACCGGGCCCCACCAGGTCCCTTCGGCCCCACCAGGTCCCTTCGGCCCCACCAGGTCCCACCAGGCCCCACCAGGTCCCTTCGGCCCCACCAGGTCCCACCAGGCCCCACCAGGTCCCACCGGGCCCCCAGGCAGGCTGAATGGGAGCAGCCAGGCAGACCTGCCGCCCGTCAGCACTTGGAGAAACATCGCCCAGGAAATGAAATGGCAGCACCCAGCCTGTGCCTGCCCCGCATAACTTCACGCAGGATGTTCCCGTGGCTCCTCACCAATCCTGCCCTGGAACTGGTTACCATAGAAACCCCTCCTTTCCACGCCACCCGGCTATTACGCAGAAAAACCAGCCAACTGCGAGGGCTGGGAGCTCGGTCTGCTTTCCTCCTCGAGCCCGGTGTCGTGCTTTCTAAAGCGGTGGGTTGGTTCGGATGGGAAGTACGGGGCCGGGGGCAAGCCCGGGCAGGGCCGCCCCGCCCCCGACGTGGGAAGCGCAGGGCAGGGCCCGCGGGGAGGTCGGGGCCCCCCTGGGCCCACTGCTGTCTGAGCTCCCAGCTGCCCAGGGCCCCACCCTGAGAAGGCCGGGCCCGGGTGGCTCCTGCCCAGCAGGGTCCCAGCCTGGACTTTCAAATGAAGACCAAGCTCCCCCGCCCCCCCGCTGCTTCCCCATGGGGAGCTCCTGTTCCGTCTCACCTGGTTTTCTAGGCTGCCGCTTTTCTGAATTAGTAAGATTCAGGGAGCTGAGATTCAATGCGATACCTTCCGTCTATTTCCTTCTTGAAAGAGAATCGCTGTCCATGAGGGGAGACAGAGGCACCTCTTCCACCTGAGGGGGCACTCCCCCCCCCCCGGGGGCAGCTGCACCCACTGGCCGGAGCCCCAGGCAGTGAGAATCCGGGCCGGGCCCGAGCTCACGCAGGAGCCCTGGGGCTGCACAGGGGCCGCCCCTGAATCTCCCAATGACATGGGACCTCAGAGGTGTCCGGCAGGTGGCCGGTCCGTCCCAGCCCCGCCAGGGACAGTGACGAACACCCCACAACAACCCCAGCTCCAGATGCCTGTAGACAACTCCTATTCCCAGAATGTCTGCTCTTGGGCTTGTCATCAGCTGGCTCAGGGGACAGGCCACCCTGGGAACAGCTCTGTGCGATGGAGAAGCTGCCCGGGCGCCGGCCGATTGCTTTCATGCTGCTGGCCTGGGGGTTGCAGCGGGAAGGCCCTGAGGACTCCTCGCCTTCTCAGACACGCATGTGTCTATGACATCGACGGAGACATCCCTTCACCTGGGGCCCAGGGACCTGGGAGCCCCTGCAGAGGCTCCCTGACGGCCTCAGCATGACCCTGGTCCAGACGCTTCCTGTCCCACCCACTTCTGGGGGTTCTTTGCCTAAATAAACTTGTCACTTTAGAACAGCTTCAGATTTGCAGGAATTGAAAAGGAGCCGAGTTCCCGGCTGTCTTCCCCACGCCCAGGGTCAACCTCCTACATCACCCCGCCGAGTCTGCCATCACCAGTCACCAACCAGAGGCGCGGCCACATCGCCATCAACGGAATTTCACTCTGTGCTTGGACTTCACTGGCTCTGCCCTCACAGGCTCTTTCCTTCCAGGACCCCACCCAGGACAACAGGTGACATCTAGTCGTCATGACTCCTTTGGCTCCTCTTGGTGACAGGTGCTCAGACTCTTGTTTTCGGTGAGCTGGCAGTTTGGGGAAGCTGGTCAGGTAGCTGGTAGAACGGCCCTCTACTGGGATTGCGGGGTGTGCTCTCCTGCTGAGACTGGGCGCTGGGCTCCTGGGAGGAACCCCAGGGTGCAGAGCCCCTCACACATCACATTCATTTGCTTTGGGTAGAACCCTCCAGATGACAAGCAGCCTCTGGGCATTGTCCTTCCCTGGAACACAGGGGTCCTCTTAGCACCCGGGGCAGCAGGTCTCACGCCTGGACCAAGGCTCCTGGATCTGAGCCCGGGAGGCGCTCAAGCCTGAGTGGACCAGGGACAGTGGCTCCTGCCCGCGCCGGGCAGCAGGGCCAGCGTCCTGCAGAGAAGGTGCGCTCGCCGAAACACAGCCTCCCCGCAGGCCAGGGGCATCACAGGGCTGCGCTCGAGAGACCCTCCTGCACACGCACGGCCTGCTCCTCCCGGGCCTGGTGAGGCGGAGCAGCCATTCTTATCCCCCCCAAAAGGGGCTTGAAGGTGGCTGACCCAGAAGCAGCGCGGTGTGGTGGTCGCTCGGGGCTCAGGGCCGGCTGCCTGACTTCCCGTCTTGATGTGTGAGCTTGGGCAGTCAGAATAGCCTCCCCATGCCTCAGTTTCCCAACCTGTAAAATGGGGTGAACATGAGTACCCACACCCCGGGGTGTCAAGGGGGCTCCTCGGTGAATACATTAGGTGTAGCTCCTTGTGAGCTCTTACAAGCGGCCCCGTGATAACTCCACCCCCCTCGTGGCCCTCGGGGACGTGGCCGAGGGACCCATCTCCTTCCCTGGGAGCTCGGAGCCCGGTCTGCAGAGCTCAGAGGCACGAGGATGCTGCTCAGGCTCCTTGGGTGTTGGGAGGAGACAAACGATAGCAACGCAGTTGCTGGCGTCTGGTTGCCTGGGCAACGTGCCCGCGAGCACTCTGGAGGAGTCAGGTGGTGACAAGTGGAGGGTGGGCAGCCCTGTGGGCGGGAATGTTCTCTCCCTGGGAATGGGGCCTCGGCCCAGCTTCTGCGGGTCTGACGCTGCAGCCCCTGCTGCTGTGCCCAGGCCCGGGTGCCCTCCTGCACCCGGGTCCGGGTGCCCTCCTGCATCCGTTCTGAAATGGGACAGTGGGCAGGCATCCGGGACCCCAGGAGGTGCCCTAGGCCCAGTGACTGTCTCTCCTACGTCACTGCGCCCAAGACATGACCAGCAGCTGCCCCACTGCTGGGCGGCCTCCCCAAGTCGCCCAGCTGCCCAGCCAGGTGCCCGGGGCCATACCTTCCATGTTCCTTCTGCAGGTGGGGACAGAAGTCTGAGACAGGCCCCCAGGACCAGCTGGCCCTTCCTGGGATCCAGCCCCGTCCCTCCTCCACTACCCTCTAGACAAAGCAGCAGACTCGGCAAGGCCTGGCCTTCATGGGAGCTGGGCAACAATCCTGCCATCCGGTAACCTCCACCCCCCCAGCAAAGTCACCCCGGAGCAAGGGTGCCCAGAAGGGCCTAGAAGGGCAAAGTCAAGCCTGCAACCCCCGCAGAGCTTCTCAGCCGGGGCCTTGGCGAGAATCACCAGCTGGTGGGGAGGGCGGTTACAGGACCGAGGCCCAGGCCCAGCACCAGGCCCAGCACCAGTAATGATTCCAGAAGCTCCCCAGGGGACCTGGGGCTGCGGGCCGAGGAGCATGGCTTGTTCCGCGCTGAGACCTGGTTGAATCCGACTCCATGTCCATTTTTAACCACAGAGAACAGGGGCCGCGGGAGAGAAGGGACGGTGCCCGCAGGCCTGGTGCCCGGTGACCCTGCAGAACAGGTCCTGGGTGGAGTGTAAGCGCACGTCAGCCCGGGCGCCTGGGTCCAGGCTCCTTCCCGACCTCGGCGGTGCTCCGCCAGGGTTGCCAGGCCCTGGAGATGCCCACGAGGAAGTTCTTACACATCACGTGGGAAGGCAAGAGCCGCTGCAGAAATGCACATCTGGGGGAAACCCGACTAAAGAGGAGCGAGCGTGGCGAGGAAGCACGAGTGGGCATACACAGGGCCCCCACGCAGAGGGAGTGGCAAGCTCGGCACCCAGCCGACGGAGCCACGGACACGGTGCCACTGGGATGGAGCGGCCCACGCAGGCACGTGGCTGAGCGCTCCACGGGCCTGGCTCAGGCCCGGTCCC
The DNA here is from genome assembly GCF_964146895.1 of Miniopterus schreibersii. Taxonomy (NCBI): domain Eukaryota; kingdom Metazoa; phylum Chordata; class Mammalia; order Chiroptera; family Miniopteridae; genus Miniopterus; species Miniopterus schreibersii. The sequence continues at coordinate 2,002,078 of NC_138109.1, read as the reverse complement.
CTCCGGGAGGAGCGGCCGTTACTCTCCTCGCGCAGAGGGAAAAGCACAAACTAGAAGCTGCGCTTCCCTCGGAAAAGACGCCCCAGAAATACCACCAGCGCGGGGGTGCCGGGGAGGTACACAGCCTGGAGACCTGGCCACGGGCGGGAGCGTCCCCCGCGGTTTCGGGTGCGCGAACGGTCGGAGAAATACACGCTCCTCCCGCGACTGTGCGTCTGAGACGCGGCCCCTCCCCGGTGAGATCTCCTCCCCGAAAAGGGGACCAGGGCGAATGCCTGTCGCCGCTTCCAAAGCGCCCGTTGAAGTCCCTGCATCTTCACGGGAAACGTCTATTTTGGTTTCGCTGCTATTGTTACGCTGGTATTTGTGAAACTGGTCTGCGTGCCAGGCCTGTTTAAGCCGACCGCGGGGGATGAGCGCAGAGGCAGGCGCTGCCTCGAGTGACAAGCAGGGCCGCCTGGGCTGGGGGTGCCGGCTCGCAGGCGGGGAAGGGCATCCGAGGAGGGGGAGGGCGAGGCACCGGAGGAAGGGCAACGTGGCCGAGGGGAAGCCGTGGGGTCAGGTCACCAGCTCACCCACAGAACGGCCTGCAGGTCCCCCGTGTCCCCTGGGCACGGTCCCCCGTGGCAGCCACGTGCCCGCCTTGTGCACGGGGATGTGAGGATGAGATGCTGGCGGGGCTCGCGGAGGCCCCGCTACACTCGTTAGGAATGCAAAGGAGGCCTGGACGCCGGCCACGGGAGCTGACTGCAGAGCAGCCGTGCGCCCAGCGACAAGACAGGGGCTCAGCGAGAGGAGCCCCAGGGGACCGGCTAAGGGCTCCAGCCTGCCCTGAGCCGCTGGTCTCTGACGTCCAGATCCCCGGACCACCCCTCAGGAAAAGCTGGGGTGACGAGTCCCTTCCTGGGGTGACTGCTCAGAGGGGCTCGGTGCGGCTGAAGCATCCTGGGTCCTCACACACCAGGAGGTAAACCGAGGCAGGGCAAATCAGTAATTTAAGAGCTCAGAGTGGGCACTGGGAAGGAGAGGAAATTCCAGAAGCACCTGAGAGGGTGGACACTGGGGTAGGACCAGGACCTCGGGCTGCTGGGGGAGGGTCCCTGCAGCAGGCAGCCAGGCATGAGGGAGGGCAGGGGACCTGGGGGGTCCCTCTCAGTCTGTGATGGGCATGATGGGGGAGGGGGAGGGCTGGCCCAACACAGTCAGCACCCAGCCCACCTAAGGGGACTTGGGGAGCCCGGATGTCCACAAGCGGCCTCTCCACCCCCTGCGGAAAACACGTCCCTGTCTTCAGTCCTTTCCCCAAGTGTACATGAGGCTGAGATGGAACAGGGCCTTTGCAGGGGACCCAGGGCTCCCTCGGTGGCCTGCTCGGGGGCAGGGGTGCTGAGAACAAGTGCAGCGGGCCGGGAGGGCAGGGCTCTCCGGGGCTCCTCCGGGCCCCCGCTGATATCCCCACACCCACAGATGTGACAAGAGAACACAGTAACTTGGACACAAGCTGGAACTTGCAAAAGTCGGGGGGGGGTGGTCAGCACACAGAAAACTGAACCGCAGCCTGCGGTGGGCACGTATTCAGTTTAACCGCAATTTAATATTAATTACTCTTTAACACTAATGTTCACTGTGCCTCTTAATTTCTATTTGTATCCAATTATCCCACAACCATTAGCACCGGCCCCCGCCTGCTGCCGGCCAGCACGCAGCCCGGGCCTGGCTCACGGGCGCCTCTGCCACGTTCAGGGGAGGCTGCAGGAGCCAGGGGCTCGCGGGCCCCCGGGAACAGGCGCTTCAGCTGACCCACGGCCCGGAGGCCGGCGGTCAACGCGCTGGGGTGGGTTCGGCTCTGCCTGGGTGAGCCCGGGGGCTGCTCGGAGGAGGCCATGGGTATTGGATGCCCAGGAAAAGTTTACCAGGGAGAGGGGCTGGGGAGAGCAGGAGGAAGGCTGTGGCTTTATTTGTGGGGCCCCCTTGAAAAGACCCAGCAGCGGTCAGGAAGGCGGCGGTGGGGAGCGCCCAGCACCCGTGTCCTCTGGGGGTGTCAGGAAACCCCCCTCAACAGTCACTGAGCACTTGGTCTGGGGCAACGGGGCTGGGTTCTGACGTTCACGAGCTCAGTCCCCAGAATGACCTGATGATGGAAAGGCCCCCTGACTCCCTGTGCCTCAGCTTCCTCACCTGTAAATCTGCGGAGAGGTAACCTCGGCGGATGCAGTAAGTGGTGAACTGGGGTTCAAACCCAGGCTCTCAGCCCCCCAAACCCCAGGTGCCCCACTGCCTGCTATTTGGCCTTACTGACGTGCGGGGCAAAGAGAGGCAGTTGGCGAATGACCCTGCAGGAGGATTTGGGGGAGCGGCCTGGAAGCCGTGCACTCCTGGTGACCCCTTCCAGAGGGGATCTGTGGGAGGGAGTGCAGGGTGCTGTCCCCCAAGGGTCATGGGTGCTGGAGGGCCTGGCATCCACCCTGCCGTGGGCCAAATCCCGCCAGGAGCTCCTCCACCTTGTGCCCGGGAGGCGAGCCTGGGCCTTGGGGTCCAGCCTTGGCCCGACTGTGGGGTGGGCTCTGCCAACTGCACTGTCCCCGCCATTAGCACTGAAAGTAGGTGTTTCAGGTGTAAATTGCTTGTTTCATCATTAATCGGGCAACCCTCTGGCAAATAAAATGATTTAACCGCCTTAATCAGCTGAATTCATCCCGGGCGCTCTTCTGATTGTCGGTAATGGTCTCTGAAACCTCTCTGCAAAGAGGGTGCCGAGTGTTTCTCTCTCCTTACTCTGGGGACACCGTTCTCACTCTGGGTCTCGGGATCACTCCCCCGAGAACGAGACTGTCCCAGACCAGAGCCCTGTGCCTGGTCGGCCAGGAGCCCCACAGACAGAGGGACAGGGAGGGAGCCCCCCTTTCCCCTGGTCTCCAAGGCAGCCCCTCGGCCCCCGCGGGCCTGAGCACCAGGCGAGCCTCGCCTCCACCCCAAACCCTGCGGCCAGGCCTCTGCTGTCCCCGGGCACATGGGCTCAGGGAGCGTGTGACTAACGCTAAGGCCGTGATCTCTCTAAGCCTCAGTTTCCTTCACCCGTCAGAGAGGAAGCAGCCCCTGCTGGGGGGTCTGTGGGGGCAGCCGCTGGGACGGTCTTGGCCGCCATCCCCGAGGGGGCCCTGACCACCGCCCGAGCCCCCGCACCTCCCGTCTGCGGTCCCGAGTCACAGCTGCCCCAGGAAACGACCGCAGCCGTGACCACTGGCTAGGGGGTCGCCCGGTGGAGGAGGCCCGGCGGCCGTAAGGACCGAGTGGGGGTGAGCTGAATCCCTGAAGCCGCTGAAACCACCGGCGGCCGCGTGCCCGGCATGTGCCGTCGGGAGCAGATTCTGAGGAGGAAGCCCTGCCGTCGGGGCTACGGAGGGGTTTGCAAAGGGAACACAGGAGGTGGTGCCAACCGGAGGGAGCCCTGCCAAATCTGGAGTGTCGAGGGCCACCTGGGTCCCTCTGTCTGTCACCTGGCACGTCCTGCCTCCCCAGCCAGGCAGGCCTGTGGTACCCAAGTGAACAGACCTTCCGCGCGTGGCCTCGGGTTGACCAGATGGCTGATCGCAGGTCACCAAAGGCACCTGCTCTGCAGTGGGCTGTGCACAGGGCGCCCGGCCCGTCTGTGCCCTGCCTGGGGGAGCGGCCACTGCCCCACAAGGGGTCCTGTCCCTGGTCCTTGGAAGAAGCTCCCCCCAGCAGCAGCCTGGGGACAGAGAGGCTGCGCATGGCGACTTCTCCCTGCTGTTGGTTAGGGCCGTGGCTGCCGCCAGGCTCCCGCACACGGTGAGGCACAAACCGTTAACAGCCTGCAGACCATCTGCCAATAAGCCTCCGCGGCACGGCACCGAAAGACCCCCAGATGAGCGTCCGCGTGGAAGCTGGTGACACGCAGGCCTGTCTGTGTCCTTCCTGCTGGACGCTGGTCTCGTCCCAGGGAGGCCTCGCCCACCCCGCGGGCCTGGCGGGCTGCACACGGAGTCCCACGGACGAGCCGGGTCTTCCATCTGACGCCCGAACGAGGTCCCTGTCGATGTGCGGGAAGGGCCAAGGTCGCACCCTTGTCTTCACAACTTGTGGGCCGGGAGCATTCCTTGGCTCCTGGCTCTGGACGTAGTCACACTTATGTGAGTCTCGTTGACCAGCAGGGCTGCTGTCACCCATGAGGACGGCCACCGTCACGTGGTCCAGAGGAGCCCTTCTAAGAGGGGAGACCCCGCAGCGGGGGTCGGCTTTGCCCTTGGGCTTTTTCCCTCCCACATGGTGACTCGTGATGAAAAAAGGCCAGAAGACAACGGCCTGGGGCCAGGGCTGATTCCAGGCTTCAAGGGCGCCAACGGGCCCCACGCAGGAGGAACTCACTGGCTCTCGGGGAGGCCGGGGGAGGTGAGCCCCCCAATGCTCTGGCCCCTCCTCCCCTCCATCGCTGAGCCTGCTCCTCCTGTACTTGCTGCCCTCAGTCGACGTGCCCGAGCCTCAGCATTCCCGTCTGTGAAATGGGGAGGCGCCCGCCGTCTCAGACAGTTCACACTCAGCTCTACTCGGAACCAAGCAATGAGCCCGAGGCACCTACAAAGACCTGCTCAGCCCAGGGTTCGACCCAGGAAGGGAGACGGATCCGGAGTGTCGGGGCGTCAGAGCAGGAGAGGCAGAGCTCCTGAGGACCTGGGGAGTCGAGAAGTGGCCTGTGTTTCTCTCCTCCCGTCCTCTCCGCCCCCACCCGGGGGCGTCCCACCCACAGCCAGGTGGGCCCCTGAGCCGCCCTGTGTCTTGCTCCCCGAGCCCTCTCTCCTGAAGCTGCTGGCTGGGAAGGCAGAGGCTCGGCTCCGAAAGGTGGCCCGTAGCTCCCTCTCCCCCGGCAGAAGGGGCGTCCCCGGCTCCTCCTCCCCACCTGCCCCATGAACGCTTACACCTACAAGGTGTGCCCACCCCAGAGCCGATGGCACGGAGGATGCTTTCCACGGAGGAAAATAGCCTAACAGCGCCCCTCACACAGCCAGGACGTGCTCCGCCCCCCACGGGCGTGGAGCAGCCACGGTTCCTGAACCCCGGAGCTCACGGGCAGCAGGAAACTGAATCCACGGAGGGGGGAGCCCTGCACACCCAGGCCCTGCCCTTCTCCCCTCTCCACCTGTCCCGGCTCCACCCCCGGCTCTCCAGGGACCCACTCAGAGCTGGCACACGGGTGATGACCTCAGACGGCGGCGGAATGAATGGGAGAAAGGGCGGGCGGGCGGGCGGGCGACAATCTCAGCCCAGCCAGGTGAGTCTCGGGATGTTCTCCAAGCTCTGAGGCCAGAGGCCAGAACCTGAGCAAGTGTCCCCGGGAGGAGCAGGCCTGGCGTCCTCTGCCCAGGACGGAGCTCAGGGCTTTGTCAGGGCCAGAGGGAGAGCTCTCCTGCCCTCGCCGCCGTCTAAGCCTGTCCCTCTGCCCAGCTGGTGTCCGCGAGGGAGCAGAAACGCCTGGACAGACGGACCCAGCCCTGCGTCAGGCCAGACTCCAGGCCCCAGCGCCCTGCCCCCGCCCGCCCGCCCCCCGCACACCCGTGGGTCTCCCAGACTCCCGCCCGGGCTGGGTGCGGCCTGGGCCTGGCCCTGCTCCCGCAGACGGCCGCCTCCCTCCCCTGGCTGCGGCTGGCAGGCCGGGACACCGACAGCGCGGCCCGGTTGCCGCCCCTCTCCGCGGCAGTCTGTGGCGATTCTGCCCGCTGTCCGCGCGGCCGCAAACACGGGCTTCCAGAGGCCTTCGCCAAACAGTGCGGGCATTTAGCGTGCGGGGGGACGACAGAGGGGCATTTCATCAACCCGCCTGAAGTCACACTTGGTGTTTGTCCAGTCTAGACAAAGGGATTTTGTATGAGTTTGGCTGTTTAATCAAAAGACTGCACCTGTCTCTTTGATTTATCTGACTCTTCCCCTCAGGATTTTAAGGCAATAACGGGTGCTGGAAAACACACCATTTCAAGCAGGACTTGCTCAGAAGTTTATCTTTGCAATATTTCCAAATCCGCCCCAATTCTGATGTCAAAGCCCTATTATTTAGCTCGTATATCATATAGGTTACGAGACACTAAGCTGTAATCCTGCAGAGAAATGGCCCATTTCTACTCCCTGGCAGCCCAAAGTCCGGATAAAAACCCCTCCGGAAAGAAGCCGCTGTGGCCCGAGCCCCTATGTGGCAACGCCGCGCTGAACCTCTCATCCCCGCTGTGACGGAAACACCTTCTGCGTCTCTGTATAGACCTCCCCGCACCTGAGAACACAGCTGCCCTCCTCCCCGCCCGCGGCTGGCGCCGCCCAGGGCGGCTTCGCGAGGCGGCGAGCGGCCGGCACAGGCCTGGCCGGTGGCCGGAGGCGGGGAGCACCAAGGAGGGCAGAGCCCGCGGACCCGCGACCGAGCCCCAGCCAGCCCCCGCCTCCCTCGGGGAGGCACAGTGGGGCGAAGAGTGCCCGCCCCAGACTCAGGTCCAGAATGTGACCGTATTTGGAAATAGGGTCTCGGGAGGTGTGATTAAGATGAACGAGGGCCCTCGCCGGTGCGGCTCGGCGGTTGCCGCGTCCTTTCACTTATTTGAGATAATGGGTGAAGCCAGGCTAAGCTTTGAACAAAGAAAATTTATCCTAAAGGGCCGCTCGGCTTTTTTTTTATGGGGACACAGGAAAGATAAAGTTTACGGTACAAAACCGGCAACGGCGACCCATCGGGGGTGCGCAGACGCCTGCACGCAACGATCCTTGGTGTTCGCGATTCCACTGCTTCCCCGTCAGCGGCGGCGGGGCCAGAACGGTCATCTGTTTGGAAACAGGCGTTGACAAAACAAATTATTCATTTCTGCAGATTCTTTTAAATGTTGAAAATGAGCCGCATGTTAATAAACACTGACTTTATCATCACTGTAATCATTCAAAGTGTGTAGACATTTGGGGGACACACCCTGTCTATGAGCCTGTGCGCGCGCGCACACACACACACACACACACACACGCACACACACACGCAGCACACACACGCGCACACACACGCGCACACATGCACATGCACACACACGTGCACACGCGCACGCACGCACACACACACAGGCACACGAACACACGCACGCGCACACACACATGCACACGCACACACACGCGCACACACGCACACACACGCGCGTGCACATAGCGATGCCCGTCTTGTCGGTTCTGCATCTCTGGGGAACCCTAAGACAACTGGTGTCTTCCTAAGGAGAGGGGAGGACCCACAGACGCGCGGACAGAAGACGACCACCCTGAGGGACAGGCGGAGCTGGGGGCGGTGCAGCCACAAGCCCAGGAATGCCGAGACGGCCAGCAGGCACCAGGGGCCGGACGGAACCAGGGAGGACACGTCTCTGGAGCCTTAGGAGCCGGCACAGCCTCCGGAACTGAGAGGGAATCAACTCCCGTGGCCTTCGGTTCCCCAGGAGACTAACCAGAGGGGCTGCTTATGACCTGAGGCCCCGACCAAAGAGCTCAAGACACAGGGACCATTCAATCATCCGTTTCTTCATTCCCTGACCCGGCAAATGTTTATTGAGTGCCTACTATGCGACGGTCCCTGTCCTAGGATCCAGGGGCAGAGAACACAAGGCGCGGCCCTCCTGGAGCTTATATCTGCATTCCAGGGAGAGGAGACAGGCAAGACCCAAGTCAGGTAGGAGGCGGAGGGTATCCGACAGCCCTGAGCGCCATCCAGAGAAACGGCGGCACCAGGGAGTAGGACGCTCTCGGTCCTTGACACAGGACGGTGCCTTTATGACCGGGAAGGGCTGCGGGCGTGCGGTATGGAGCTGTCTCCCGGGCCCAGCTCCCAGCCAGCCGCTTGCCCTTGGCCTTCAGGCACGAAGCAGGCACCCCTGGTTGCGCGGTTCAGGCACTTGCTGTGTGGCCTGGGTGAGTCACGGGGCCTCTCTGTGGGTTGGTTTTCTCAGCTGTCAAATGGGGATAACGAATGGTGAGGACCAGAGAAGAGGCTGCCCATGGTCCTGCCCTGTCCGTGTCAGCGACTACAGCCAAACCCCGGTTCTTGAAAGTCTCCCGTCTTAAACAACGTGTTTCTCAACCCGACATCCCTTTCACGCTGATCCCTGTGTGATCAGTCACGCGTCTCTCGGGTGACAAAGGAGAGGATGCTCGAGCACGCGTCAGTTTACCGCTAATCCTCGCACTGTTAACATCTCAGGAAACTGTGCTGTGAATATTTTCATAGTTTTTTGCTTCTGTTGCTGCTTATTATTAAATTTTCATTTTTTACTGTAATTTCATTTTTTGTTAAATTTTCATTTACGTTTCAAGTCCTTTTTGTTTTTAAAGTACTTATCTACAGATTAGATAGTACATTAGACATGCACTGTACGTAAGAAAGATTAAAACAGGGCATCCTTTGGGGTCTGGAACGGATTAATTCAATTTACATTATTTCTAAAGGGAAAAAAGGATTCAAACAGCCTTCTGGAATAAGTTTGAGAATGGAGGTTCCGTTGTATTTGGAACCCATCAGATAGAGCAGGTCACCACGGTGGTGGACAGTCACGATGGTCTCTGCCTCCTGGTGCTCACGCCTCCTACAGTCCACTCCCCTAGGAGCCGGTGGAACCTCGACTCGTTTCTAACCAACAGAAAACAAAGGGGGCAAAGGGGGTGATGTCACTTCTAGGAAAATGTGACATAAGATCCTAACGTCTGTCTTTTAGGGGACTCTCTCTTTGGCCGGCTCTTAAGCAGCAAGTTGCCTCGCTGTGGGCTGCTATTGGGAGAGGGACACAGGGTGAGGGCCTGACAGGCGCTGGGCCCTCGGTCAGGCAGCCTCCGAGGAGCCTCGTGCTGAAGCAGCATGATCTCAGCAGGGGGTCCTCCCCCGGTCGAGCCTCATAGGAGACCGAGGCCCTGCCGACACCCTGATTGTAGCTCTTGTGCTGTACACAGGCCCGGGCTCCCAACCCACAGAAAGTGTGAGACAGCAAACGTGTGCTGTTTTAAGCCATCATGTTTGTTACACAGCAATAGCTAACTCATACAAACACCGCTCACCCTTCAAAACAGGACAGGCACTGCAGGGCACAGGCCTGAGCCGATTCGCCAGCATCTGCGACACACTTTCTGTGCAAGACAGTTATAGGACTCACAAATATGCCTCCTCCCTCACCTGGGCCCCTAAGGTTGCTGTGAATTCAACAGGGGTTAGTAGATCAACGTGGCCCCTGGACCCAGAGAAAGGGACATCCCATTACATTTGCTGGCAGGGCTGTAGCTACTACAAGCAGGTGCCTCCATCCACCCCACCGGGGGCCGCGGGACCCACCACCCACCCACCGCCTAGGCCACACTCTCCCACCCACTACTCATGTGAATAACAAGTTCTCCACTGCCACGTGCTATTTATACTTGTTATAAAAACGGATACGTCAGCATTGCAATCGGAACCAACAGTCAGCTCCAGGACCGCTGTGGACAGAGAAAAGCAGAGTCTCGCTTTCATCATCTACGGGATATATTTAGCAACTGGCTCTCGATGACCCAAACACACACTCACACGTGCGCCTGTTTAATTTTTGGAGTTTTAAGCCATTTGCATGTGGAGCATTATCTGGTCCCTTCTTTTGAGGCAGATCTCCACTCCGCGAGCATCCGCTCACTGGCTTTCAAAGGGTCCCTCCCACAAACCACGGCTCCACGCCCCCCGCGCGGCAAGCTCTGGTCTCAGACGTTAGTTTTTGCTTTGTTTTATTATTCTATTTATTTACGTATTTATTTCAATCCTCACCCAAGGATATTTTTTCCATTGCTTTTCAGAGAGAGGGGAGGGGGGACATAGATGTGAAAGAGACACATCAACTAGTCGCCTCCTGCACGCACCCTAAGCAGGGCCAGGGATCATGCCTGCAACCCAGGTACAAGCCCTTGGCTGGAATTGAACCCAGGACCCTTCAGTCCCCGGGTCTATGCTCTAACCCCTGAGCAAAACTGGCCAGGGCAGTTGTTTTAAATCCTTCGCTCCCTCCTCAATCCCCTCTCTGTCCTCTGCTTGGCGCAGCGGAAGGGCCCAGAGGGGCGGGACCCGTCTGGGGGATGGCAGAAGAGCCACTGGCCGGTCCCCGCCGAGGCCCTCCTCCGCTCTAAACAGCTCATTTACTACAAATAAAAGCGACGAACCTCAGCAGTGTGCTCAGCGGCTGCGCACACCGGCAGCCCCTGTCAGCAGAAACGGGGCGCGTGAGGTTGGAGTCCTCAACTTTCAGGAGCCCTAGTGGGAAACATGCAGGGGACCTCAGCCCACCCTCACTGTCTGCTGAGCTGTCCCCTCGCAACATCCCGCCACCTGTCACGGAACCGAGGCTGACACGCCTCCCCTGGCAGGACACTCACCCTCCCCGCAGGCGGCTCATTTCATCACTGGGCACCTCCTGCAATGACAGTGTCACCGTTCACCTTGAACCAGTCCCAGCCGCCCTGTGGCTCCTGCCCGTGGCTTCCCATTCTGTCACGGGGCCCTGTCACTGTGAGCTCAGCTCCCACGGCCTTGGTCCCCTCCGGACTCCCCCAAGCCTTCTCCCCTCCTGGGTGAGCAAAGAGCTCCAACATGTCCACATGTCCAGTCCTGCCCACCCATGGGGTCAGCACACACTGTCTAGACACCCATGGGGACACGCTGGGCATGTGCCAGGGGCTGGGACCCGGGAGGACCCCTTGCTCTCTGGAGCCTCTGCCCCAGTGAAAGCAACCAGAGAGTCACCAAGGCCATCTGAGATGGTCCCACTGCCTTACAAGCCAAGAGGGGTGCAATGGAGTTTCAGGGAGGCCCCTTGAGACAGACCGGCCAGGGACACGCGTTAGAACAGAGATTGCAGGGCTGAGAACAAATGAGCCGAGGAGAACACTGGGCCCTGGGACACTCTAGATGGTTGCTTGTGCTTCTGGAATGTTCTCTTCATGGGTCCTGGTGGGACCGGGTTGGCCCAGTCGTCTCTGCCAGGGAACAGGAGGGATGCCATGGGCGTGGGTCGGGATCTACACAGCCACCTTTGAGCCACCCCTGGGGACTCTTGCCAGCTCAGCACTTGCTGGGTGTGGACGAGCCTGCCAACAGGGCCGCCGGCCTGTCCACGGGGACCCAGGCGTGGGCCGCAGGGGCACAGAGGCCGGTCTGAAGGAGGCGGGTCGCTGAAGGATGCGGACACGAGCCTGTGTTTCTGCCAGTTGGAGGGGTCTCCTCTGCCTTGCTCCCTCCACCCCAGGGCTGGGGAGGACCCGGGCTTCTACCCTCATCCACCGACACAGCGCACCCGTGGGCCTTTTTAGCTCCTGGAGGCAGCATCACTGCATTCGCCGTTCCTGCTCCTGGCAAACCCAGTCCCACAAACCCCCCGGAGTCCAGAGGCTGGCATTCTCAAGTTACTTTTCCGTTGCCTGCCCCTTGGTGCCACGTCAACTGCCCCCTTTGGTGCCAATGTCAACCCTGAAGCCGGGATGACAGACGAACAGGGACAAGGAGCCCCGGTCTCCCTCGCTGAGCCCCATCTGCTCCGGCCGCCAGGTGCACATCCAGGTGCTCTGAGGGCTGGAGCTCAGAGGCCCACCGTCCTCCCTCCCCTCCCACGTGCATGTGGTCTGAAAGCCGACTTCATAGAGTCCCTCAGACGGCACCGGCCTCACTGTCCCTGGGAAGGGCGGGTGCAGAGCTGACATCGGGGCCCCAGGGGGACAGGAGGGAGGACCAGATTCCAATCTGGCCAGCTGGACCGCCACGTCTCATGAGATGCTGCAACCAGACACCTCTCAGAAGCCAGAGGCCTCTTGGAATTCTTTGCCAAAGTGTGGATCTGTCGTAAATAAACTCAATTTGCACTTCCTTCACACAAATTGTCTTTCTTTGGAACTGGTAAAAAAAAAAAAGAGAGGAAACGAGCCAGTGCATAGCAGATGAGACCGGAGGAGCGTGACTAGTACACGGGCACAGAAAACAAAGTGAGGAGGCCGGCACACGGCCCCTGGGCGGCAGCGATGCGAGTGAACCAGGAGAGGAGCTTCCAAATGTGCCGAGTGCCCCAAGCCACAGAGGGGGAGCCGAGTGACCCCAGAGCCGGCCAGCCTGCACAGGGCCACGGGGTCAGGGCCACGGGGCCAGGGCCACGGGGCCAGGGCCACGGGCGGGCTTCCTCTCCAGCACAGGTGTCTTGCGTCCCCGCGGGGAATGCAGTGGCCTTGACACTGCTGCGTGTGTTGACTTCCCCGTACGCCCAGGATGTGCTGCTGATTCACGGAGACACCACTGTCCACCTCCCCCGCTCTCCTACCCACCACGCCTTGGGCCATGTTAAATGGCTTTGGCTACAGCGCTGCCAAGGGTGAGATTCCGTGAGAGCCCCGGACCCTGGTGTGAGACATGCTGGGCAGTGAAGGGCTTAACCTGCGAGAGAGGCCTGGCCTTTGCCCGTGGCCTTTGTCCTGCCTGACAAGAGTGTTTCCCAAGGGGTCTTGGCCACCAAACAGCCTAACAGCATGATTTAAGGTGAGGCTTTGGGTCATCTGGTATCTGTTTGACCTCCCACGGGGCTGGGGGCTGAGGTCCACCGTGTGGGCAGTCAACCGGGTCTGTGGGACTGAGCCCCAGGAAAGAGGGAGGACACCAAGGCTCAGGCGAGCTTCCCTGGTGGACAGCACTCCACGGGCATCGTCACACACGGTGCCCAAAAAGGAAGGTGTCCCGGCTGCAAGGGGAGAGGGCGGCTAGAAATCTGCGACTGGCTCCTTCCTGCACTCGGCCTCGCGAACCTCCTCGGTGGCTGGTCTGAATCTGTGTCCTTCCCGTGTGATAAACCTGGGCTGCGGGGATCAGGGCTTTTCTGAATATGGTGATTCCTTCTAATGAAGCGCTGAACCTCGGGGCGTCCCGGACCTTCAAACGCGACAGTTGGTGTCAGAAGTGGGGGTGGTGCTGGGGACCCCAAATGCTACAGCTGGTGTCAGAAGTGGAAGTGGCCCTGGGGACCCAAATGTTGTAGTTGGTGTCAGAAGTGGGGGTGGTGCTGGGGACCCCAAATGCTACAGTTGGTGTCAGAGGTGGGAGTGGTGCTGGGGACCCCAAATGCTATAGTTGGTGTCAGAAGTGGCAACGGTGCTGGGGACCCCAAATGCTGTAGTTGGTGTCAGAAGTGGGAGTGGTGCTGGGGACCCAAATGCTGCAGATGGTATCAGAAGTGGGGGTGGTGCTGGGGACCCCAAATGCTGTAGTTGGTGTCAGAAGTGGGGGTGGTGCTGGGGGCCCCAAATGCTGTAGTTGGTGTCAGAAGTGGGGGTGGTGCTGGGACCCCCAAGTGATGCAGTTGGTGTCAGAAGTAGGGGTGGTGCTGGGGACCCCAAATGTGCAGTTAGTATCAGAATGAGGGTGGCCTTAGGGACAGCGCCCTCCAACTTCACATGAGCATGCTTGTCCATCACTGGCCCCAAGGGGGTTCGGGGGGCCACGGTGGCCCAGAAGATGGGATGGGTTGAGCTCTGGGTCCCGCCCTGTCCCTCTGGCCTGCTGCCCTGGCGCCCGGGCCTCACAGCGACGGGACGGTGTTCCCCCGCCTGCAGGAAGATGCTGGAGCCCGTGGCCAAGGCATCTCCACGGCCACGTGGTTCCTGATTCATATCTTTGGGAGAATCTGTGTTTGAAAACGCTGAGTGCGGCGAAGGAGGCACAGGAGGCGGCCCACGGGGATGAAAGGAGGCCTTTGTTTGCACAGAGCCTCTCCCAGAGACCCCAAAATATGGCGACGGGGGGGCAGAGGGGGTGCAGCCTGCTGACTCCGGCCCGCCCCCTGGGAGATCAGAACCGGCTCTGAAAGCCTCTCGCTCCCACGGGCGCTGCGGAGACGTAGCAGAGGACAAGGTCCAGCGCGCCAGGACGCCCCTAAAAAGGTGTCTCCCCAAAACCTAGGCCCCCAGTATCGACTTGCTCTGTCGCTGGCTTTGCTGTCCCCTCCAAAAACGAGAGGGCAAAAGAACATTCAGGAAGAGTCCTGCTAACCCAGCTCTGCTCCTGCACTCACACGATTTCCCGGCCACGCTGCCAGCAGGTTCTCGGGACAGGAAACCTCAGGTGGGTGGGGCTGGGCCACCGGTGAGACTCCGGCCTTGTGGCTGCTCGGTGACCCGCGGGGGACAGCAGTTCCGGGGACCAGCAGCCAAGCGGGCACTGGGCTCCTGAGCCAGCAGGATACGCAACAGGCTCAACGTGCAAGGTCGGCGCCGGGGAAGCTCCGCGTTCAGGGCACGTGGCCGGGTCCCCGGCCCCAGGTCCCCGTGGGGTCTGGGCAGGCATCTCGCTAAAAGGACACACGTCAGCTGAGGCCACGTGGCTCAGCTCTGAGGTCCAGGAGGAGGGGACGCAGGACTCACGGACAGTAAGAGTCACCCCGGGGGCAGCGGCCCCAAACCCCTCCTTAGTGCAGAGCTTATGGAACGTGCTGCTTCTCGGCGGAGGGTCACACAGGTGCGGGGCTGCGTCCAGCCCCAGGGGCCGCAGATAAAGCCCGTGGTTCAGAAGTGTTGGCACCGAGACACGTACCCCCAAGAACCCAAAGCGGGGACTGGAAGAGACACCCGTGGGACTGTTCCCAGCAGCCAAAAGGTGAACCAGCCTAAGTGTCCGTCGGTGGGTGAGTGGTGGAATATTACTCGGCCATGAAAAGGAATTGAGCAACGATGCTGAGTGAGAGAGGCCAGGCACAAGGCCACATACTGTAAGATTTCATTTGTGCGAACTGTTCAGAGCAGGCAAATCCGTGGAGACGAACGCCGGCTGGGGGCTGCGGGGGGCTGCGGGGGGCTGCGGGGGCTCCGGCAGGAGGGATGAGAAGTGACCGCTCCGGAGACCCAGTTCCCTCTCGAAAAATCGGAATATGCAACGAGCTGGCGGCGAGAGCTGCACGGCCCCTATGCACTAAACGCCGCGGGAGCGCACGCCGTAAAGAGGTCGATTTTATGTGATGTGTATTTTACTCCAATAAAACGATGTTAAGTGTTGGCTGAGTCCAGGTCCCTCCTATGAAATCCAAATATGCCCCTTGGCCACTGACATAAATTCTTCCAGCTTGAGGCCCGGTGGGATTCCCGAATTCCTCCCCGAGAGAGGGTCCGAGGCGGCCGGGAGGGGCGGGGCAGGCGGTGGAGGCGGCAGGGTGGGGCCGCCCGTCCCAGCCTCTCTCAGGGCCGCCGCCGACTTCGCTCCGTCACAGGGAAGAAGCGAGAGACGGCGCAAGGCAGGCAGAGCGCACAGAGGCCCGGCCGCTGCTGGCTCGGCCCGTGGGCGTCAGCCCCGGACACTGCCCGGGGGCTCCTGGCCCCGGACTCACAGGGGGTGCCCACAGGAAAGGAGGCCTGGGCTCCCTGGGTGCCCCCGGGCCGGGGCTGGGCGGCCGAGCCGCCGAGTCTGCGCACGTCCCTCTGCTGACTCTGCATCACCTCAGACAAATTGCTTAACCCTGCTCTGCCTCAGTTTACCCATCTGTGAAAGAAGGCTAATGATATTTCCTGACCCTGAAGGGCTGTGGAGGGAGCTTGTTAATTAAAGTTTTTGAACTGCTGGACAGATGATGGATGAAAGGGCACAAACTTATTAATCGGTGATTTTCAAGTGTGCTGATCCCTTCGCCCACCCACCCCTCCCCCATGGCACCTGCGCGCACTCACACACAGACACACACGTGCACAGACATGCACACAGACACACACAGACACACACACACAAACACACACAGACACACAAACACAGACACGCACAGACACACGCACAGACACACACGCACAGACACACACACAGACACACACGCAGACACACACACACACAGACACACACACACGCACAGACACACAGACACACGCACAGACACACACACACAGACACACACATGCACAGACACATGCACAGACACACACGCACAGACACACACGCACAGACACACACGCACAAACACAGACACGCACAGACACACACACAGACACACGCGCACAGACACACACAGAGACACACGCACAGACACACGTGCACACACACCTGCGCACACACACGCACAGACACACACACACAGACACACACGTGCACAGACACACACGCACAGGCACACGCACAGACACACACAGGCACACACACACAGACACACACACAGACACACACGCACACAGACACACACACACAGACACACACACACAGACACACACACACAGACACACACACAGACACACACGCACACACACAGACACACACACACACAGACACACACGCACAAACACAGACATGCACAGACACACACGCGCACAGACACACACAGAGACATATGCACAGACACACGTGCACACACACCTGCGCACACACACACGCACAGACACACACACACAGACACACACGCAGACACACACAGACACACACACACAGACACACACGCACACAGACACACGCACAGACACACACACCTCCGATGCGCAGCCACGCAGACACCCACAGGCACCCACTCCCCCTCGACACGCACACGCACACGCACACGCACACGGGAAAGGGGTGCGACACAGGCTGTGGTACGCCCAGAAAAGGGCTTTACGCTCCGTGAGCCAACAGGCAGGAAAAGGACATCGTGTATGATCTACAGGAAACGCCCGAAGGCACGAGCCTCAGAGACGAAACCCGGGAGCGGCTGCTGGAGGCCGGGGCAGAAGCCGGGCTGACAGCTGGCAGCCCAGGGACGCCGTGGGGGTGATGGGAACGTCCGAAATCTGCACCACGGTGGCGGCCGCACACACGGTAAACCCGCCAAACATCCCTGGATTGGACGCTGAAGACGGGAGGTGTCGCGGCAGAGAAACCGCACCCCAATAAACACGCAGGCCCCCCGGCGGGCAGTCCTCTCGGCCGGACCCGAGTTAGGCCAGCCCCGGCTTTCTCACTGCGGCCGTTCATTCATCCCGCGGCGCAATGTCCCGAGAGCCCCCAGAGGGCCCCGGAATTAGTGGCATATTTATTTTTCATTATTAACTAGACTGAGTAACAGTATCTGTGTCACAGAGGTGTTTCCGTCCCTTTGCGGCACTTCGTTGGCTCCTGGCTGCAGAACAATCTCGCATTTAGACAATCGCCCCTGACCTGAAGCCGCAGGTGCCTGACGGGCCTGTCGTTTCAGGGTCAGCTGGACACGAGGGCGGCGCCCGCAGCGGGCCGGCCCGACGCCACGGTGGCGGGGCCTTCGAGTTTTGTTTCCTTTTATTTTGTTTTCCTCTGTTCTGTTTCTCCCCAAAAGGACGATGCGTGAAGCAAATTTTACACAAAAGACGGGAGCCACAGGGGACCGTAGGAGCAGGAAGAATGGGCCTGGGTTCAAACCCCAGCTCTCCCACTGGCTGGCTGTGTGACCTGGGGCAACTCACTTAACCTCTCTGAGCTTCGGTGTCCTCCTTTGTAAAATGGGAGTGACAATGCCCGCCTGGCAGGGTCGCCATGGATCCGGCGGGTGGGTGGGGGGACCATGGACGTCGGCTCCAGGGCCTCCCAGCTGGACAGAGGAGGAAGGGGCGCAACGGGTGTCGTTCACTGGATCCCAGACGCCCAGGATCAAATCCAGCGCAGGGCCTCCCAGTGCATCGCCCAGCTTCATTCAACAAGCGCGTACGAGAGCGTGTGGCCACGCGGGCGCTCACACAACACACGCCCGCACACGCTCCTTCATCGTAAAGACCCACGTGCAAACGGCAACGCCCCACACTAACGTTCTGCTCCGCACCTCGAGGCCCCCGTCTGCCGACCGGAGGCGGGAAGCCCACCGTCCCCGCGTCCGACTTCTCCTCGGGGCGCGGCCTCGAAGCCGCCCGCGGGCCGGGGGGAAAGGGGGGCTGGCCCCGAACAGGCTGCTCTATTTCCGGCACTGACCTGGTTTGTGCGAGGACCTGGACCGCTCCTCTTACCCAGTAATGACGCTCCGGGTCGTTTATTACTGTCACCGACGGCGGAGCTCGCAACGTTAGCGGCCTGTAGTTTGCATTCTCGAAACTGGGGCAGCATCGCCACGCGGCACATTCCTCCCCACCCCAGCTCGCCCACAGCTGCGGTTACAGCCAGCTCCAGGGTCCCCAAAGGGGCTACCCCTCCCCCCAAAAAGACAGCCTGGCGCTAATCTTTGATGGAAAACTAGAAAATATTAGGTAGCTTTTTTTTTTTTTTAAACATGTCTTTATTGATTTCAGAGAGAGGAAGGGAGAGAGAGAAACATCAATGGTGAGAGAGTCATCACTGATCGGCTGCCTCCTGCAGGCCCCCGACTGGGGATCAAACCTGCAACCCGGGCCTGTGCCCCGACCGGGAATCGAACCGGGATCTCCTGGATCCTAGTCGATGCTCAACCGCTGAGCCACGCCGGCCGGGCTCCAGCACTGTCTTGAACAACCGTGGTGAGAGTGGCCGTCCTCGACGTGTCCCTGATCTCAGGGGACGGCTCCCAGCTTCTCAACGTTAAGCATGAAGCTAGCTGAAGGCTTTCCAGACGACCTTCATCAAGCAGAGTCAGTGCCCCTCCAGAGAGTTCTCATCACAGACAGGCGTTGAATTTATCAAATGTGTGCAATCGTACGATTTTTCTTCTTTGGCCTTCCCATGCGATAGGGTGTATTGGCTGATTTTCAAATATTGAACCATCCTTGCATCCACGGAATAAACTCCACTGAGATTTATTCAATAAACACATTGCGCTTCTACAATCCATACATCTGAATTGTATTTGCTAATATATGGTTAAGGATATTTTTGAGGAGAGTTCCATTTTCACATGCAATATTGGTTTCTAGTTTTCTTTTGGAAGACTGTCTTGGTTTGGCCTTAATATCAGGGTAATATCAGCTTCATAAAATGACTTGGAAACGTTGGTTTTTCCACAGCACTTTCTTGAGGCCAGAACTTCCCCACAGGGATCTCCCCTTCCTCCAACCTAAACCTAGGGATCCCATGAAATAGCAGGGAAATGCCCAGCAGGGCCCTGGGACACTGCGGCCCATCCTGAGATCCGCTCCTGAAGCCCCGGGGGTTTCACCGGCTTCCTCACCTTCTTAGAACCTTCACCACAGCTAACGGATGCCAACCTGAGGAGGCTGCACCCATGGATTTGCCCAAGAGAAGCCACTTGACCCGCTCTTTCGTTGCCCCATCTTCCCATGAGCTTGACTATCAGTCGAGGCATGAATGAGAGCCCTGTTTCACTAAGTCAGTGCGCCCGAAATAACACCCGTGAGGTCCTCGTGGGAGCTTCTCAGAGCTCAGAGAGCTCACGTTTCGTTGAGACAGACCTCCCACCCGGGGGAACCATCCCGCGGTGCAGACTGCTTGCTTCAGTTCTCAGGACGAAGGGGTGGCCCCAGGTGACCGACCACCCAGGGCTCTGTCTCCGGTTAACCAGTTCCTAGTCCCCATTAGGTGTATAAACGGTCTCAGTGCCCGAGAAAGCAAAGCAGAGGGGAAGGAAGACCTCTGCCTCGTTGGGAGGCCAGTAAGTTTGCCTTTTGCCCCAAGCACCATCCCCCTCAAGTCCCCCTGTTCTCCCTTGGTGGTATCTTTGCTCCCCTATCTCACTACCCCACCTGTGCCACCTGCTTTCCTGTTCGTTCCCCATTCACACCCACCCTTCCTCCTAGACACTGAAAAGTCTGGGTGCTCTAGCTCCTACCGAAATGATAATGACTGAAAGAGGCCAATGGGATCATTTTTCCTGAACGTGTCTGCACTCCAATTAGAACGTGATCCTCAAGCCAAAAGAATGAATCTCTAATGGTGGAATTTGTGAGTACCAGTAGGCCAGGTCCTGTTTGAGTCAGAGCAGGGTCTAAGCTTAAGACTGGCCTTGGCTGGGCATTTCCTAGGTCTCCGTGTGAAATTAGGGATGAGTGACCAGAAGGACAACACTTGGTAAATCAAGGGCCCTGTGCCACCCGGACACAAGAACTCATCCACAGACCTCTCCTGGCCGCACACTAGGCACGAGGGGGGATGAAAAACGAGATGCAGTCCTGGCCCAGCAACCAGGGCTCCTCTCCACTGCAAAACAGGAGCCCACACGCAGGCTCCCGGGTCCCCCAGGGGGCACACTGCCAGCTACGAGGTCCTGGCACTGCTGCTACGCTGTCCCTTCCAGAAGCTGCTGAGGTCACACACAGCCCAGCAGTGACTCTCCTCAGCAGCCACACCACCCAGGCAGCTGCCCACTGGGGGCTGAGAATGGGGGCGGGGGGCAGAGAGGCAGCGGTCCTGCCAAGACAGCCCTTCTTGGCCGGGCCCCAAGACAAAGTGCGACAATTGGCAGAAGTCCCAGCGAGTGGACAGGACAAGCAGAGGGAACGGCAAGCTGGGGAGGTCAAGTCGCAGCACAGATGGGCCCAGCGTGGCCGCCACCAGCCTTTCTCTGGGTGGGAGGGGCACAGAAAGGAAGGGACACCTTGCAGAGGGCACACGGTCGGTGGAAACGCAAGCACAAGCCCGAGCCCCGCCCCGGGTCCCCCGTGGGCCCAGCAGCAGGACCCTGTCCTTTGCTAACATGGCAGCCTCACTCCTGGCCCTTTGGGTCACACTGGAGACCTTTTCATCAACTATAAAGACCCCTCTGCAGACGAACAGCGGGCTTCTGGCCTCTCACCATTCCGGGGACTCGTTCCAAAGAGAGAGACCTGGCACTCAGCACAGCTCCTGGAGCCCCGTCCCTGCACCTGGGTGCCCCAATTAATCTGGCCGGCCCGAGGCCGCTGGGAGGCAACTCGGCAGCTGCCCTTGGCCCTCGCCCACCCCGACTCCAGCGGGCAGTAGGGACTCAGGCTTTATCGCACCCTTCTGGAAGGGGCCTTGGGGCTGGCATTGAAGCACCCCACTGTTTCCGATTGATTACTGGGGTGCAGAGAGCCGGCCCCGACCAGGGGGCTGGAGCAGCCAGGCCTCCTCCAGGCTGTAGACGGGATCCAGCCCAGCTGTGGCTGGACACGGGGGGAGCCAGGGCCCCCACCCACGGGCCCCGGAGCTCCGACAGGCGCGCTGCAGCTTCTGACTTTCTATTAACTGATCATTCACCCCAGTTATGTAACTGCCCCCCCAGTCCCAGCCTCCTGACTCACCGGCTCTAGAATTCCTGGAAGGGGTCTTAGAGGGAGCGGGCCCAGCGGCTGCATGGTCTGCGGGCTCCGGCAGGCCCTGCTCTGTCTCCCCTTGTGTCTCATTGGCATTGGGCAGGAGAAACCCTCTCGAGCCAGACTTCAAACGTAAAAATCTAGATCAAGGATATATTTGGCTTTCCGAGCTAATCTTTACATCAGTTTGGTCTCCTCTGACTTGTAACCCTTTGAAGGGAACTGGGCAAGTTCACACGCAAAGCAGACACTCTTACGTAACCCAGACGGAGGCCAAGGCCCCGGAAGGCTGCAGGGCGGCGGGGCGGGCGGCCGGGGTCTGGCCTTTACCCACCTCAGCGTGACCCGGGTGCCGCTCTGCCCACAGGCTCCGGGCACCCTTCGGTCTGCCTCCCACAAAGAGTCGGAGGAGATGAAAGACGCGGACACACACCCAGCCCACTTCTGCCAAACACCCTGATGGTGCCCGGGTCAGTGGGTGGGAACCGTGAGGCCAGGACGCGTGCTGTCCATCCCACCACTGTCCACCCCGCCCCCGGCCAGGAGGAGGCAGGAGCCCCAGGAAAGCAGGCGGGTCCCTCTCCAGGGCCTAGAAGACGGGCGGACGTCTCAGGGAGGCCTGGAGCTGTCTCGGCTCCTGCGCTGCCGGCCCTGCTCCCCACGTATCGCTTCCTCGAGGCGCAGAAGGAAAGGAAGCCGGTGATTAAAATAAAGCCACAGAAGGGACAGGCTGGGAGGAGCCTGCCGCCCCCTCCGCCAGGAGAGTGGGCCCCTGGGTGGGGGTGGGGTGGGCGCGAGGGTCGGGGCGCCCACAGGTGGAGAGATCCGAGCCGCCTCCTGAAACGGCACTTGATTTCTGCATCACTGTCCCTGAGAAGAATCAGCCTCGACGCTTCACGCATCCCAGTTGCAATCAATTTGGAGGCGGCAGCTGGACCGGGCGTGAGCAGGATGCACCGGGAGGGCCCTGCCTGAGGACAGAGCCTACGGCCTGCCTCTGAGGCCCAGGCCCAGCCCCGGCTGCCGGAGGACTTACTTTCCAGGCAGGCCTGGGGACAGCCAGCCCACTGGGTCCCTGCACCTGTGGGACAGCGTGCTCGGGAAACTGTGAAGCGCCCCATGAAAGAAGAGTGTGTGACATGTCACCCCCCCACCCCCCCCACAGCCACACCCCGGAGCCTCCCTGGCAGCAGGGGCCACGGAGCCTTAGGGTAGGCGGACAGGCAGAGCGGCTGCAGGGGACGGGGCCTGGAAGGAGCTCTGGCTTTGGCTGAACTTGCAAAAGCCCCGCAGCCCAGAGCCCCCGACAGGGCAGCGAGGTGGGGGTGCGCGGCCTCGGAAGGCGCCCGCCCCCAGCCTGACCCGGGCTGCGCTGCTCGCTGAGTAAGTCGTCCCCCTGCTCCTGGTGCTCCCGGAGCCCGTCTCCATCCGGCGCAGCTGGGCGCGCTCAGGAGACACCTGGGCCCGTGCGGATGAAAGGGCCATCATCAGAGCTGTGCTACAGCCACCCCGAAAAGGCATGAAAATAGCTGAAAAAGGCTCAGTCTGTTTCCCTTCCCAGGGAGGAACGGCTGGCTCCCTGCACAGCTCTGCTCAAACACAGAAGGAAAACGCCAAGCCCAGACTCGGTCTTGGAAACCGAAGCCAAGAGCCCCTCACTCAGGTGACTCTCAGCGCCGGCTTCTGTCACCTGGGCTCCAGGGTTGGCCTGTCACAGCCGGCCAGCCGGCCGGAGGCCCAGCGCTCACCTGGGAGCCAGGGACCAGGCAAAGGTGACCCGCTGACTTCAAGGGAAAAGTGCACTTGGGGTCTGGAGCAGCAGTGCCCGGCTCCCAGGTGCCCACGGCGCCCGGCACCAGGCACAGCACGCAGACCCTCTGCCAGGCCCTGTCCTGGCCCGGGGACGGCTCTAACCCACGACAGAGCTCTCTGCTGTCAGCCTCCCAACTAGGTGACAGCTCGTCCTCGGAGACCCACTTACGGAAAATCACTTGTGCTAACAGTGAAGGGAAAAAAAACAAAAGGTCAAACTTCAAAATCACGGGCAGAACTGTTTCCTGAAGCAAAGCCCTGGGCGAGCTGGCTGGGGGACGCTTTAGGGGCCCTGCCAGCGGATTCTGAGCCGACAGAGCTTCCTCTCCGCCACGTTGACTCTCCTCTCCCCTTATCAAAATATACTAAGCTCTCCACCGGCAACTTGGCAAAAATAAAAATAAATAAAAATACATGTCGGTTCAAATAACCCGCTGGCGGTCAGCAATCAGGTGCCAGAAGCGGCTCCGGAGGCGCTCAGGGGTCCCTCCCGAGGCCGGGGGTTCTGCCTGAGACCCCAGGGCAGAGGGCAAGGGGCCTGGACGGGTCACCGGCAAAGCCTCCTGGCCCACTTGTCTGTGTCCAGGGCCAGGCGGGGGTTCGGGCCGCGCCGGCACCGGCAGCCTCTCCGTTAACCCTCTGAAGCCCGCGCGCGGTGCCAACCAGACAAGGCCGGGCCTCGGGACGCAGCGACGCGCTTTCCAGAAAGAGGCCAGGACAGCGCTGGGCAGGTTTCACTGGGTGTGAACCGTCTTCACCCGGGACCGGAGGGTCGGCCCAGAGGTCAGGGCAGCCTGGCGAGCTCCGTGCCCCCTGATTTCTCAAAACCGGGACGCGCCCTCGCTCGTCCCCCGCGCCCCCCGCGCCCCGCGCCCCTCGGCCGCCCGCTCCGCCCGACGCGGGCGCGCAGCGCACCCCAGCGGACGGACTGGGAACCGCGCGGCGCCCTCCGCCCCCGCCCGCCCCCGCCCGCCCCCGTCGGCCCCGCGCTCTCCCCGGCGACCCGAGACCCACACGCACCAGCCTCGCGGGGCCCCCAGCCCGAGGGTGACCGCTCGGAGGCACCCGCCCCGCGAGGGGACGACGGAGCCGCGCTGAGCCCCAGGCCGCCGGGGGCAGGGGGCGGCGGGAGCGCCAACGCGGGCGGGCAAAGTTTGCGCAAAGGGGTCTCCCCGGGCACCCCCGCCGCGGGTCCCGGCTCTAAGCCCCGCGCCGCCGCACCCTGGGGTCCGAGCCCCAGACGAGCCCCAGGGCGCCCCCGGGGTGTTTCAGTATGTGGATGGGGGGGCCGCTCGCGCTCCCCCAGCTGCCCGCCAGCTGTGCGCGCCCCTCGGCCCGGGGGTCGCCCGCACACAGCTGGAGAGACGGCTGGGAGCCCGGGACCCCCGCCCCCCGGCCCCTCAGCCCCGAGGTGGAGGAAAGACGGGCGCAGAGGCGGTTTGGTTCTGTTTTCCTCAAACTCCGCCCGCCGAGCTCTCGCCCGGAGCGAGGCGCTCAGCCTCCCCGGCAGCCCGGCCCCCGCCCGGGCCAGCGCCCGGCGCCCCGCTCGGCCCCGGGAGGAAGCGCGCGGGGCCACCGGCCAGGACACCGCGCTGCTGACGCCGCCCCGCCGGACCCCCGGCGCTCGGGGACCCCGCGAGCCGGCCGCTCCCCGCGGACCCGGGGGGCTCGCAGCTCGGGACTGGCGCCCGCTCGGCTCCCGGGGCGCCCGGCTGGCCGCCGGCGGGGGCGGGGAAGGGGACGGGGTCCCTTTTTTCGCAGCACCGGGGAAAGCGCCCTTCGCCCCGTCCCGCACCCACGCACCGCGCAGCCGCCGCGCCCGCCGCCGGCCGGGTCGCTCACCTGAGTCCTAAAAGCTGTTGAATCCACATGGTCACGTTTCGGGGAGCGGAGCCTCAGACCTCGCTCGCCCCGGCCATCCGCGCGGCGCCCGGTCCCGCTCGCTTCCGTCCCGCGGCGCCGGTGTCTGGCTCTCGGTCCGCCGCCCGCCGCCCGCCGGCCGCGGGACGCAGAGCGAGTCAGAGCGCGGCCGCGCGGGGCTCCATGCCGGCCGGCGCGCCGCCGCCGCCGAGGCGCATGGCTCGGGCTGGGCGCCCGCGGGGCGCACGGCCCCTCTCGGGGACGCCCGGCGCAGACGGCGGCGGGGCCCGGGGACGGGGCGGCCGGCCGGAGAGGGGCGCGCCCCGCGCGGCGATGGTCGGAGGAGCGGCGGCTTCGCCCTCCGGGCGGCGGGAGGGAGGCCGGGCAGCGCCGCCTGGAGCGCACGGTGCGTGTCTCTAGCCTCCCGCCGGGGCCCGGGGATCGGGGAGAGGAGGCGACGCGGGGGGACGCGGGTCGGGGCCCCGCCGCGCTCCGCCGCCGGTCCGCGCCGCTCAAGTTGGCCGGGGGCTCCGTCTGAGCGCTCGCTCCGCAGACGGCCGCGGGCGGGAGGCGGGCGCGGGCGGCGCGCGGGGCGAGGGCGCCGTGGAGCGCGGGGCGCAGGGACGCGCGGCGGCGGCGCGGCGCCGAGGAGGCGCGCGGGGATCCCGGGGCCCCGCCGCCCGCGCCCACCGCGCCAGCCGCAGCGCCGCCTCCCTCCGCGCGTCTGCCGCTCCGCGCGCTCGCCCCCGCCTCCCCGAGCGGGTCCCAACTCCGCCCGCCCGGCCCGGCTCACGTCACCCGCTTCCCCGCCCCTGGAACCGGGGCGCGAGCCCCGTCCGGCCCCGCCTCGCGGGCCCGCCTCGCCGCTCAGGGCCGCACCCGCGCGGCGACACCGAGCGGGGCCCGGCCGCCCCTTCCCCGGCGCGCGCGGCCGGGGCCTCACCTTGGGAAGGCCCGAGAGCAGCCGCGGGCTCCGATTGGACCGCGGGGCCGCCGCCGGGTTGTGTTGCCACGGTAACCGGATGGCATTCGGAACAGTTCGAGGTTCCGACCCGGTTGCGAGCGAGCCCCGTGGACCCGGGGCGCCGGCTCGGGGAGGGGGCGTTTCCGAGGGAGCCCCCGGGGCGCCTGGAGAGGGCTGCGCGGAAAGTTTCCTCCAGGTGGAGCTGCGCGGAGGGGCCACGCGCTGCGCGTGGGGCGCGGGCAGGGTCCGCACCCAGGACCCCTTCCCTCCGCTCAGCCTGCGCCCCGCGTCGGGCTCCGGGGGAAGGAGCCCCCTGGCCAGCGCACCCCCTGCCCCGCCCAGGCTGGACCCCGAAGCACCCCGGGCCCGGGCTGCGCGTGGGCAGCCCCTGCTCGCCCAGCTGCCTCTGGGCCAGGCCCTGGCTCTGGAGGCGCCTCTAGGAAGCTCCGGGACGCGGCCTCCCGGCTCTGCGCCACCCCTGCTCACGGGCCGGCCCCTCCCCCGTCCCAGGACTGCCCCGGCCCTGCCCGGTTGGGCTGTGTTTGCAGGACAGTGAGTGACCAGCCGAGGAAAGGCGCCTGATGGGGACCCTGTTCCCGGAGAGAAGAGAGAAGACTCAGCGTGGGGGGCCAGCCTGCTGACTGCTTGAGACCCCCAGGCGGAGCCCTGCTTCACCCTCAGGGCCCAGAGAGAGGTGCTGATGGGGCCTTAGAACCCCGCCAGGGCAGTGCCCATGCGCCAGCGAGGAAGCGGGGCCATGGAGGCAGGGCCCCCCGGAGAGGGCGGCCCCCATGGAGAGGCCTGATCCCCAAAGGCGTCTCCCCAGCTGAGCCCCGGAATCGCCCGGCCCTGCCCCCTCCGGGAGGGGCAGCAGGTGTCTGAGGGGAGCCAGCCCGCGTGGCCGGGGCCGTGGGCACCCAGGCGGGCCCCTCATCCCCGGGCCCCCAGGACTCCGAGGCTGCCGGAGTCTGCTCTGCTCAGCCAGGAGGGCCCACGGGCAACCGGCCTCCCCAGAAAGATCCCAGAGGAGGGGGCAGAGGAGGAGGAGACAGGGCGCTGTGGGGCAAGGGGCCAGGTCTTCAGGGGGGCCGCCCAGAAACCCCTGCTTGCTAACTGGGGTGCCGGGCCTGTTACCTAACCTCTCGGACCCTCAGTTTTGTCTCTGATAAAACCTTTTTTATACCCCCTCTCACACAGAAATGCTGGTGGGGATTCAGTGAGATGGCCCGGGTCACTGCTGAGGCCCAGAGAAGCGCCAGGCTGGCGGGTTGGGGGACAGACCCCGCTCGGGAGGCGGGCGGGAGGTCAGGGCGCAGCGGCTGGGCCGGGAGGGCGGGGAGCCCGCGCTGCTGCCACCTAGCGGGGCGGCGCGGAGGTGCCGCTCCGGGGGCCTGGCACGGCTGGGACCAGGCAGGAGGCGGCTGCGGGGGGGCTGGGGGCTCCCGGGGGCTGGGGCTCCCGTGGGCTGGGGCTCCCGTGGGCGGGGGCTCCCGTGGGCGGGGGGCTCCCGGGGGCTGGGGGCTCCCGGGGGCTGGGGCTCCCGTGGGCGGGGGCTCCCGTGGGCTGGGGCTCCCGTGGACGGGGGGCTCCCGTGGGCTGGGGCTCCCGTGGCTCTGCCCGCGGACCGGGGCAGCCTGTGCGCACCTGCCCACCCGCCTCAGATGTTTTCCAGGGCACGTGCTGACCTGCACAGGGTTAGGAAGCCAATAGATTAAAAGGCATAATTAAAACTTTAGTAAAACAAATTTTCAATAGAGCAACGTATGCTCTGTTTTTATGACCACGTTAAGCAATTACTGGGCCAACCCCAAACCACCACACTGCGGCTGCCGAGGGCCGCAGCAGTCCTTTCCTGGGATGTGCCCCTCACCGATGTGATAAGGGGACGTCCGACAGTCACAGGTAGGGCCGCTGGTCCTGTCTGCTGCCTGCATTTACAGTGGGAGGGAATGCTAGGCTTCAGTTAGGGTTCGTGGAAATAGAGACGTAACTCCCCCCACCCCCATTCAAGGTTGAAGGCCCCTTGAAATCTACCCACATACTCCAGGGGTCCCCAGCCCCAGGTGCGGAGCCAGGGCTAGCCAGAGAGTCAAGAGGAGCGGCTTCTGAGAGCAAACTTGGGGACGAGCTGTGACAGGGTCAGGAGGGGACCTCAGGGACTAGAGAACACGGCAGGTGCTCCCCAAGTGTGCACAGGCCTCTTAAATTTTCGGGGAGGGAGGAGGCCCCTCCTGCACCCAGGCTGGACAGTGTGGCCCAGGATCAGGGACACTCGCTTCTCTCTGCCCTCGAGCACTGATGCCTCCAGGGCCAACCCCTGCGCAGACGGCACCCACCTATTATTCTGCTCTTTTTTGTCTTGATGAAAACATTGTCATCTTTTACATGCTGAGAAATTATAAAACCGGGACTTATATTTCACTGTTAACGGAACTGCTTCCCTGTGCTTGACGGCACCTCAAACCTGGGGCCGGTTCATTTTTCTCCTCTCTGGGGCATCGGGAGGGTGAGCATGTCACCCAGGACCCAGCACTTGCTGTCACATAATGTCACACACACACACACACACACACACACACACACACTGTCACACACACACTGTCACACACACACAGCTGTAGCAGGTGCAAAAGGGAAGTTTGCCGATGTCCCCGCTGCGGAAAGATCTCCAGACCCCCGGCCACCCCCCGACAAACCCATTACCCCCCGGGGAGAACCTGCGCCCAGGTCCCGGGAACACCGCGGCCTCTCTGAGTCCCCTCGCCTCGCCCCCCGGTGTCCCAGCCAAGCAGTGAGCCAGCAGCTGCCGGAAGCCCTTCCTCCCTGAAGCGCTCCGGGCGGGTCACCTGGCGGCCTCCGCAGGCCCCGCTAGTTTGAAATCCCACCCACGGCCAGACTGACCGGCCGCTGCTCATGTTTCTTCCAAGGGGCGAATGTGTCTCAAGCATGACATTTGATTAAGTAGCTAAGTTTGTGATTTTTAATGAAAGGGAAAATGCTGATTAAAGTTATTATACGGCTCTTTAAAGCCAGCACACTAAGATGTTTCCTGGCCCCCTGCCTCACTGCCCCCCCCCAGTAAAACTTGCACTTGGTGACGGGGAGGGGCCAGACCAGGGATCCCAGGTGTCTCTTCCCTCCTCCCAGGAGGTTAGTTGCCTGGACTTGGGGTTTCTCCCCTGCATCCCAGCTGCTCCCCAGGTGAGGCTGCTCAGGGCTGCAAACCGCTGCTGAGTGTGAGGGCCGGGCTGCTGGGCCAGAGGCCAGAGAGAAGCTGAGAACCCACATACACACGTGCACACACATGCACACATGGGCATGCACAAGGACTCCCAGGACGATGACCCCCAGCCAGGGCTGGCAAGAGAAAAATGCCAGGTCTCCCCTGGCCCCTCAAATGCACCTGTATCAGGAAGAGGGAGAGGCGGCCTGGGCTCGCTCTGGGCCAGCCATGCTCTCTCGGGGCAGGTGGAAGGAGTCTGGCCTAAGAGTTTGACCTGGCCTGGGATGGAGAAACACTCTCATCTCAAGACTTTTAAGGGTTCTCTGTGCTGATAGGTTTTCCTCTCCATTTAGGTGGGAAAGAATTTATTTGTGTTTGCAAAATAGAATGACCCCATTTGAACACAGTTCCTTGGCTCGTGGGGTCAGGAGGGTTGGTTGTGAAGCTGGAGAGGGGTCAGGAGGGTGGACAGACTCAGGCAGGGAAGCCGGTCAGGGGCTGGGGTGACCCTGGGGTGGGGCCGTGGGACCCAGGTGAGTCCTTGTGTTTTCTCCTAATGATGGCTGGGACCAGGCGGAGGTTGGATCCTGTGTTGGGGCTCCGCCCCTGCGCCCTGGTGATTGTGTCAAAGGTGAGTTCGGGAGCGATGGACGGGTGTGGGGCAAGTGGGGTGAGGGGGGACAACTGTGGGGTGGGGGGACCCAGGGCAAAGTACTGGGACAAGGTGACTGACTTGGGAAAAGATGTGAGAAAATTCCTTTCCTCCCTCAGATGCAGAAGACACCCCCTTGGGGAGGAGAGGGTGCAGGCGGGGGGTGCCAGTCTGCACAACAGTCTCGGGATGGGGCTCTAGGCGGATTACTGGATATTAAGGAAAGGAGGGCAAGTGGGGACAAGAAGGAGCCTGACCCTTGGTTACATGTATGAACAATGCAAGGGGCTGAGGGGTGGGGATCGCTGGCCCCCGAAGGTCTGACTTCGGCTAGGAGGAGAGGGGAGAGGGTGCCCTGAGGGTGAGCAGAAAGTACCAGTGAGTGAGGCTCCCCAGGAACAAGTACCCCCTGCAGGAGGAGCTTGAGGAAGGTCTGACCCGGGAGTGGTTGCTACTACTGGCTGGTCCGAAGGCCTTTGGCTCCAAGTAGAAAAGACAAAGCTGTTCACCAGTA
The DNA here is from genome assembly GCF_964146895.1 of Miniopterus schreibersii. Classification (NCBI taxonomy): domain Eukaryota; kingdom Metazoa; phylum Chordata; class Mammalia; order Chiroptera; family Miniopteridae; genus Miniopterus; species Miniopterus schreibersii. Next base: position 1,971,885 of record NC_138109.1, on the reverse strand, counting down.
AGTCTCGACTATCGACGTCTCTTCCAAATCAATTGACAAACCACATTGGCAGCCAAGGCTGGATTATGTTGTATCAACGGACAACCCCAGAGCTCAGTGGCTGAATCCAGCACAGCTTGAGGGCTCGCTCATGCTCATGACCACCCCTAGCTGCCAGCAGCCCGCTGCACATCGCTTCACTCTGGGACCCAAGGTGGAGGAGCTGCTCTTACCTGGGCATCCTCCTCGCAGCATAGGCCAGGAGTCTGGGCAGAGCCTCACCATGGCCCTTAGAATCCTGCTGGGAAGGAGCCCGTATTATTTCCATGCATGTATCACTGACCAACGCAAGTGACATGGCCAGGCTGACATCAGTGGGGTGAAAAGTATAAACCTCACACCGGGGGGGCAGGTGACACTTTGGACACTCATATAATCCTCTACACTTATCAGTAGGTAGTAACAATTCAAGAAGGTAATTTATATCTTGTTCTCACTGAGCCCCTAAACTTGACAATACCAACATGTGTTCAAAGGGAGGGAGCGTGTTTCTGCCAAGCATGCTGAGTTTGCATACTTTTACCACCTCTGAACTCTAGACAAGGCCTTGAATCTCAAGGTTAGGGTGACTTCATCACTTGTCAACAATGATTGGGTGGTGGGGGTAATTGACTCACCTCAACTAGAAAGATGGTCAGATAATGTGCCTTTGGGGGCTCTACTTCTATCTAGAGGGGTGAGCCATGTTAGTCAAAAAAATTTATCACCACCATCATGTCATTACCATCATATCATCACCATCATCACCTTCACCATCACTCTCATCACCATCATCATCACTATCACCATCATCACCTTCACCATCACTCTCATCACCATCATCATCACCATCACCATCATCACCATCATCACCTTCATCACCATCATCACCATCATCACCATCATCTCCATCACCATCATCACCATCAACATCACCACCACCACCATGACCACCATCATCACCATCATCACCATCACCACCATCATCACCATCATCACCATCATCACCTTCATCACCATCACCATCACCACCATCATCATCACCATCACCACCATCATCACCATCACCACCATCATCACCTTCATCACCATCACCATCACCACCATCATCATCACCATCACCACCATCATCACCATCATCACCATCACCTTCATCACCATCATCACCTTCATCACCATCATCACCATCATCACCACAATCACCATCACCATCACCATCACCATCACCATCACCATCACCATCATCATCATTCTGAAGAGTTCTGTCGGAGCTCAGGGTCTACCGAGAAATCCCCTTGAAACACCGAGACACAGCTGCTCATTCTACGGCCTTTCTCAGCCAGGAATCGTCACGCCCCATCTTCCTCAAGCAGCAGCTTAGGTGGCATCTTGACTGCTCACAGCCAATCTAGAGAGTAATTGAGCAGAAAAGCCACTTCCTCTAACAATGTCTTCTTCGAGCTGTTATCCTCGGGCTTGAAGAGGCTCCCGGAACACACTGAGGGAAGAAGACATGTCACTTAGTGAGCGCCCCGATGCCGGGCACACGCCCAGCTGGTTCATCCAGTGTGGCCTGAAATTCACCCCAGCCTGTAAGCATCAGCATCCGTGATAAATTTTACATTTGTGATCTCACTTAACCTCCGAAACAATGCAGGAAGGCAAATTGCATTATCCCACCCAGACCTAATGTTTAAAATATCACCCTGCAGCTTGGGCGCTGGAAGGGAGCCAGGCGGGGCCTGTCCAACGCCGAGGCTTTCTCCAGTATAACCGCGGAGGACACCAGAGAAAGCCCCTTCTCGCCCATGTCACTCCCCGCTCTCTCTGTTAAAGACAGGAGCCCTGGTAGGCGACACGTGTTCAAGACAGCGATATCCAAACTGCCAGGTGCCACCTGGGTCACACTCTCCCACATACAGCTCTGCTCGGCTCGTCCGTGCACAATCAGCGTGGCCCTTCGTTTTACCTTGGCGTTGTGCTTTTACGGAGCATTCGCTTCTGTTTCGTCCACCGGGGAGCCCGGCTGCATCGCACCCTGCCGCCGAGCCCCTCCTCTGCGCCTTCCTCTCCTCCCCACTCGCAGAGCTTCGGTGCTGGAGGGCGCGGGGACTGTGCCTGGCTCAGAATTGATAGGCCCTACGAGACGTGAGCAGAAATGGCTTAATGGTACTTCTAGCAAGTTCTTCAGGCAGCACACGCTTTTGCCTTCTTTCTTGTTTTCATTCCTTGCCTGGGATGCAGGTGCAATGCGGGAGCTGGAGCAGCCGTCCTGTAACCACGAGGTGATGGGTACCAGGGTGGAAGCTGCACACCAAGAGCGCCAGGGCCGGGTGGAGAAGTCGCCGGGGCCCCTGAGGCATCGTGGGCTTGCACACGGACCACAAGTTACCCGCCTACTGCAGGTGCCCATTAGGCGAGAAAAAACAAAGCTCTCACTAGGGCAAATAAATAATAAAGATAACCGAGAACAACCGCCGCAGTGATGATAAGAGAAGGCTGTGTGCGGAGGGCGGGTCATGAAGGGAGACCCAGGGTTAGTCAAACTCTGGGTGACAGCAACTCCGCCCACAAGAGCCTGGCCTGCAGGTGAGGGTCCTGGTCCCTTGTTCACACGGTTTCCAACGGGGCCCGGTCCACAGGGCGTGTCAGAAGGGTTCTCTGCAAAGTCCAGAGTCCAGGTGGGATCTCTGCCTCACCCTCTGTTAACCAGGAGATCCCCAAAGCCCAGCCGTCCTGCGGCCTCTGGCCACCCCCTCGGCCGGAGTGACCGCCGGGGTGCTCAGGTGAGTCCTCCCGCGGCAGACGCTCCGGGCCTGCTGCTCCCCCTGGGTCAGATGTCAGTGAACCCACCTGCCCCGTCTGGCCCCACGGGTCCCTTCGCAGAACCTGCCCGCTGTCTCCAAGAAGCCCGTCTTTTCTTGCCTCACCTCAGCCCCTCTGACTCATGAGCATGTGGGGCAACCCCTGGGATCATTTGTTTGGGGGCCCACGGGGCCCTCCTAGCCTCACCCGGTGACCATCAGCGGGACTTGGTGTTGAATTGCCTGCTCTTTTGGGGTCTTTACCTGTGCCCAAGGGCGTTTCCCGGCTGGAGGTCACCTTGTAGTCCCCAGGCTCTGTGCCTCCCCTTGTCCCCGAGATGTCTCCTGTTTTCCTGAAGCCGACAAGGACAGTCACTGACGTGCATCCTGTGACTCCCTCACCGGCACAGCTGCCCGGCAGTGTCCTGTGCTCCGGGAGCCGTGGAGGAACCGTCAGCGAGAGGCGGGGGCCACTGACTGAGGACATCCTACCTGATGGAGCTGGTGGCCCCCACCCCCTTTCCTCCACCCAGGTATTGGGGACACCACTGTCCGAGGCGCTCGCTGACCCGGCCCACGGTGAGGGATGTCCCAGCGTTTGGGGCGGAAGAGACGAGGCCGCCTCCGGGGCCGGCAGAGCGGGACGGCCGCGTGGCCCTGGGCCGCTGCCGAATGTGTCCTGGGCTCTAGCACGTGGAAGCCCCTGGTGGTCCCAGGGGTCCTGCCGGGTGGCACTGAAGCCCTCGGCTGGACCTTCCACGGGCCGGGGCAGGAGGAAGCGGGGACAGAGCAAGACCGTCCCAGGGCCCGGCGTCTTGCACCGCCTCCCTCGGCCTGGAGTTACTCCTGCCCTTAGGAAGGGCCTGACGAAGGCTCGGGAAGAATCGGGGAGAACTAACCAGCCCTCCCCCAGCGCCAGGAATGAAATCGCTGCCCAGAGCGAGGACGGCGGCTTTGTCACCGTCATTACCGTCCTCTGGTCGCGGGCTCCGCAGCCTTTCATCCAGGATTTCAAAGCAAGGGCTTTATAGGGAGACGCTATTCACTGGGACAGGCCTTTGAAAACGGGGCTTTCAGACTCGATGGAAAAACCCTGATTGCTGCCGAGCCTGGTTAATAGAGCCAGGAAGTCCCCAGGATGGATGTGCCCGCAGGTGGGGTCCGGGCGCTGACCGCAGAGGAAAGGGTCTGCACACGCTGCAGGAAGTGGGGTCTTCGGTGTCCACGCTTCTGAAGTTCTCTGCAGCCGACTCTGCCCCCCTGGTACCCGCCCCCTTCCCGGGGGCCCTGGCATCCACCGGAAGGCGAGGCAAGCGAGACCCATGTGCCGCAGAGACGCACGGCCAAGGCACAGCTCCGGCCAGACTGCGTGGGTTCAGGCCCCGGCTTTGCACTGGACGTTTCAGCTGTGTGTCCTTGGGCAAGTTACCTACCCTCTCTGCGCATGCAACAGTCCCCGACCTGTGGCCCTTGGCCAGTCTCCCCACACCACACGCCCAGCTACGCCTCGCACTGGAACCCCGCACACTCCACACTGACTGTTTGGGGTGTGGAGCTGCTTTTGGGGGAGTATCTTTCATGTCCACGGGGCTGTTGGGAAGATCCGGCCTGTCCAGACTTCCGAGCTGACCTGTCCCCCAGCGCAGCCGTGAGGACATGACTCCTCCGTGGACTGGCTCCCCTCCTGTCCCCACGGACGGGGCTCCAGGTGGACCCTACGCCCTGGGGAAGCTGCAGCCTGGCCCCGCCCTGCTGGCCACGCGGGAAGGTGAGGCTGAAGATGCCGTGTCCGGGGCCCTCCCCTCCCGTCCGTCCCCCCAACTCACTGAGGTGCCCGCTGCTTGGACGGTGCCCACGGAGGAGCCGAATTGCGGGGTTGTGTCTGTCTGTCTCTGCCTTGGGGCTGGGTGGGCGGGCCCGTGGCTCCTCCCCGGCCTTTGCACCCACAGTGCCAGGTTCTCCAGGCTGGCCACACGCGCTGGGCGTGCCGTCCCCAGGCCCCGGCCCCTCTCCCCCGCCACGTCCCATCTTGGTCTTTGCTCACAGAGCCGGCTGTTTGTCACCCGCGCACCAGGGGGTGTCAGTCCCTCTGCCCGGCCCGGCCCCCCTCCACCCGGCTCCCACCTGGCACAGGTGCGTCTCTTAGTCAGGAAGCCGCCCGACCAGACTGGCCAGATTTAGGACCCCCAGCCCGACACAGGCCCGGCTCGGTCCCTGGGCTCCGGTTTATCACGGTCTCCCGCGTCTCCTCGACACCCCGGTCCCAACCGAGGTCTTCGTATCTCTAAATACACACCTGGCTGCAGGGTGACCGGGAACGTAGGTGTGAGTAAACCTTCACCCGGAGAGAGGATGGCGACTGTCCCGGGCCCCGGGGACAACTGTGGGGAAGTGGGAGCCCCTCGGAAGACAAAGCCAAAGCAGCTTGGTCGCCGCCCCCCCCCCGGGGGGTCAGGCGGCCCTGAGGCTCCTCCCAGGCCCCCTGAGCAGGCCCAGGACCCTGAGCGTCTAGCGGGGCGGGGGCATCGTAGGCACTGGATAAAAGCATCATCGTGAGCGAGCGAGGGGCAGGCTCCCCAGCCCCCAGTGTTAGCTCCCTCACAGGCCCGACAGCCGCGGGGGGGGGGCTCACCCGAGGTGCCCCTCTCTGCCATGGAGGTGCCTGGCATTGGAGCGTCGGCACTAACTGCTGATAATTCCGACAAATTGCCCTGAACGCTCCCCGCGCACGTCTGCCTTCACGGCTCGGGGGGGTATCGATCGATGGTGGTCCCGGGCGAGTGAGGGCAACACCCCAAGGGCGTGGCTCCAGGGATGGGGACTGGGGCGCACTCTAAACACAGCCCAGCTGCCGCCGTCGGTGCTCTCGCCGGGTGGCAGGGGCAGGAGGGAGCCCAGCCCAACGGTCCACCTTCCTCTCGGCCCCTGGTCCTGCCCCAGTGGCGACCAGAGCTGGGTCTCGGGGGGAATCAGGCGAATGAAGGGAGATGCTGGTCACAGGGGGACCGAGGGTTGAAGCTGCCCCAGGCCTGGGTAGCCTCCGAGTGATCCAAGTCGGGGAGAGCAGGCGGGTGTCTGCGATCAGGGCACCTGGTCCCGGGTGAGGACCTTCTCCCTGCGTCTTCTCCTGGCGGAAGGGGAGAGGGAGGTCTCTGGGGTGGCTTTTATAAGGGCACTAATCCCATTCCTGAGGGCTCCACCTCGAGACCTCATCGCCCCCAGAACCCCCGCCTCCTGGTACCATCCCATTGGAGGTTAGGGTTTCAGCATAAGAATTTGGGGGACGCAGACATCTGTCCTTAGCAATGACCTCAACCCCAGCTACACCTGTAGCCCTGCCGCCTCGTCAAACATTCGCGCCAGATTTTCCATTTTCAAAGCAAGCTCGTGTTAGGACCGGCCCCCGGCGTCTGCGACGATCGTGTCCACCAGGGCACAGGACTCCTGCAGGGAGGAGTCTTAATCCAACCTGCGGTTTAAGCTGAGACACCACCCGTGATGACCAGGCAGCTTTGTTCCCAACACTTTCCAGACCCGGCGTCTGTCTCTCCTCCCTCCCGTGGAGAATGACCCTCGGGCACGGCTCAGACAGGAGCCACTTCCTCTGGCCACGTCACTGCGCCACGCCTGCCCCAGGCAGCCGGGGCGGATGGCCAGCTGTGCCGTGGCCCTTGCCACCACCTGAACCACCCCAAAGCCACCAGGTACAGCCAATGGGATCAGCAGGACACACTAAGCCCAACACGTGTGAAACCTGGTGAGGACACGGGCGCGCCGTCCGCCAGCGAACACGCAGCCCAGCCGGGGAGCAGCCGGCCCCTGGGCTCTGAAAGGTCCTTCCTTCAGCGCCGGGGCGAATACATTGCCGAGTGTTACCTCGCCACCGGGTAACGCTTCTTTGAACTTTGCAATAAACCCTTTGGAGGCGATGGGCTAAACTAATGAAAGTGCATTTAATGAAAGAGCAGGCCCTGCGCTGGCGCCGCTCGTTGCAGTTGTCGCTCCCGCGAGGTGCCTGTTCCCCCGGGCACCACCCTGGGGCCCCAGCGAGGACACCGACCAGCACCTACGTCCAGCAGCCGTCCTCATTTGAAGAAGGCTCTGCCCAAAGGCGGCAGCAGGGCCCCTGCCTGTCCGTCGCTCCAAAAGGCGCGACTTTCCAGCTGGAGCCAACGCCGCCCTTCCAAACTCAGGGAGCTCCGCGCGGCTCCCAAGAGGCGGCGGCGAGCTGCTGGGCGCCGGGCCCTGGCGGGAGAGGCGCCGCAAACCGGTGCGGGAAGCCCGGCCCCATCGTGACAGCGGCCAGAGGTCAGGGCTCCCAAGAACCGTCCGATGTGTTTTATCCAACGGATGAACCAAAAACACGGCTTTAGAGTTTCATCCTGTTTGCAGGCAAAACACCCAGACTATTGCAAGTCCTGTTGCAAATTCAGTGAAAAAAGTGCCACGTTGAAGAAGATGAAATTATTCGTCTTATTGTGCTGATAACGTGGGTACATTTTTGATAAAAGTTCCAGGTTAAGATCGATGTCCTTACAGGAGGAAACCAACGGTCCGGACGTAAACCAGAGATGGGTTGTGGGAGCCACATTCAAAATTGTGTCCAGCAGCTGAGACAATCTAACAACCAACTGATATAAACTGTAGCCAAATTTTACAAATATTTAATATGTATACAATCGAATTGCAACATTTTGCAACAAGCAGATATTGAATTGAGAAACGCCTCCCCATGCGGCAACATGGGCTCTGTCTCCGCCGCTCACCGTGAGTAAGATTCCAGGGACGTCTGCGCCCGTGAAAAGCTTCTTTGCAAACCCGCCTGCGTATCCCCACAGAGCCCTTCCAGAAACAAACCCCCTGATTTCTGATTGCATCAGGTCCCTCCCCGACTAGAGCAACAATAACCAGAAACTTCAGCTCTTAGGGCTTTTAGAAAATGGCAATTATTGACGACAAAGCTTGCAAACAAGAAGACGGGCCCGCATGTCCCAGGACAAGCGAGGGAGGGAGCAGACGGAGCAGCGGGAGTCCTGACAGAAACACGGGATTCAATTTTTTTTTTTTTTTGTTAATCGTCACCCGAGGATATTTTTCCCTTGATATTTAGAGACAGAGGAAGGGAGGGAGTGGGGGGGAAAGAGAGAGAGAGACACCGATGAGAGAGAGACATTGATCGGTTGCCTCCCGCATGCGCCCCAACCAGGGCTCGGGGTCGAACCCGCAACCCAGGCTCGTGCCCTTGACAGGGAGTAGAAGCCGAGGCCCTTTGGTGCGCAGGCCGACGCTCTAACCCCGAAGCCACACCGGCCAGGACCGAAGCCCTATTTTAATTAAACAAATGTACATCCTATGCTGGCTGGAATAAAATTAAAAGATCCACAGTTTTGCTGCATATAAATGTGGAGTGACATTCAAGAAAGTTATATATAGAAATGACTTCAAAGTAAACAACTTATTTCAGGAGCTTTATCTTGTAAGAGTCTTTGTCCAGGGAAGCGTCTCAGAATGGGGGCGACCGCTCAGCCTCTGTAAGTGCACTTGGCGAAACGTTTACGCTTTTCAATGGGGGGGCAATAGCTGGGAACACCCCCCCCGTGGGCCAGGATCTGCTCCCAGCCCACCCGGCACCCCTGCGCCTGCAGAGGGAAAGTGGTCTCGATGGAAAACTTTACGGTCGAACGGAGAGGGGTTCGTTTAAGGTGTTAGGGACTCAACAATTTCAAATGCATTAACCAAAAATGCAGCTTTGAGGAAGGGCACAAGCAATTTTATGGAAAATTTTTAAATGTTAAGATTGTATTGAAAAATGTTTATTCTTCAGAAAAATTCTTACTCTTTAGAAAAATCCCAGTGAGTCCACCAATATTTAAAACCCACATGTCACTTAAAAATTACTTGGGAAAATACAGCTCGATTTCAGTGAGTGTCCCGGTTTCGCTGTGCGGCGTGTCCCCACTTGGACGCGGGCTGAGCGACCAGCCCGCTCACCATCCAGGCTCGTCCTGCACCGAGGTGTCACCCTCGGGACCTGCTGGCAGCGTGTCCTTCTGACACAGGCAGCCTGAGACCTGGCTCGGTGTTTAACCCTGTGACGTGCAAAGACCTCGGGCGTACGAGTCAGGAGCTCTGACACGTCTCCATTCCTGCGGAAGGTCCCTGTGCCCTCTGCAGCTGGTGCCCTCTCCCCGCGGGTGCCCGCTCTTCTTGCTGCCTGAGCCCCGAAGGGTCTGTGTCCCACTCCCTCGGGGACCAGCTGCGCGATAAGGGGGGACATCAACCCTCAAACCCCCCGAGTGCGGCCTCCCGTCCGTGGAACAGAGCCCCAGGGCTGTTGAGAGAGGCCACGAGTTGGTGAGGGGCTGGCAGTGCCGGGCATGCAGCTGGGGCTCAGTACACGCGGGCACAGTCGGGCGAAGGGGCAGGGAGAACAGGCTCCCACCAGTGCAGGAGTCATCCCGCGGAGGGGCTGCAAGGACCCGATCCCACAGTCCCTTCTGCCAATGTGTCCTGCCCTGTCCTACCTGCCTACCTGCCAGGTGTCCTGTCTGTCTGCCAGGTGTCCTGTTTATCTGCCAGGTGTCCTACCTGTCTGCCAGGTGTCCTGTCTGTCTGCCAGGTGTCCTGTTTATCTGCCAGGTGTCCTACCTGTCTGCCAGGTGTCCTGTCTGTCTGCCAGGTGTCCTGTTTGTCTGCCAGGTGTCCTATCTGTCTTTCAGATGTTGTACCTGTCTATCAGGTGTCCTACCTGTCTGCCAGGTGTCCTATCTGTCTGCCAGGTGTCCTGCCTGTCTGCCAGGTGTTGTACCTGTCTATCAGGTGTCCTACCTGTCTGCCAGGTGTCCTGTTTGTCTGCCAGGTGTCCTGTCTGTCTGCCAGGTGTCCTGTTTGTCTGCTAGGTGTCCTGTCTGTCTGTCAGATGTTGTACCTGTCTGCCAGGTGTCCTACCTGTCTGCCAGGTGTCCTGTTTGTCTGCCAGGTGTCCTGCCTGTCTGCCAGGTGTTCTACCTATCTGCCAGGTGTCCTACCTGTCTGCCAGGTGTTCTACCTGTCTGCCAGGTGTCCTGCCTGTCTGCCAGGTGTTCTACCTATCTGCCAGGTGTCCTACCTGTCTACCAGGTGTTCTACCTGTCTGCCAGGTGCCCTGCCTGTCTTCCCCCATCTGCTTAAACTCCCTGTAATCTCCCTTCTCCAGACAAAGACTCGTAACCATCTCACTACCTGGAGTTCTGTCTTCTCCTTGACACTCCGAGAGGGACCCATGTCCCTGTCCCCACACACTTGTGCTCGAATCTCAGGCCCTCCCCCTGGCACTTCGCACGTGTGGCACTGTCGCCCTGTACACACAAGCCGGTGCCCCCACTGTCTCTGCCCTCACTGTCCCAGGCACTCAGCTCAGCACTCGACACAAACAGAACCTGCGAGAGAACTGAGCCTCCGAGAGACGCACTGATCTGCTGCGGGTCACACAGCTGGAAGTGGCGAGGCCGGCACGTTCTTGCTGTCACCGGTTACCAGCGCCACAGGCATCCCGAGCGGCGGTGAGGGCCGCTTTACACGCGGAGAGGGAAACAATCCCTCGTGGTAAGCCTCATGTGCCCATTTTATAGACAATGCGACGGAGGCTCGGGAAAGTGAGGCCGCCCACAGCACCCAGCTAGAAGGCGCCAGAGCCGGGCTCCAAGGCTGGCTCTTCGGCTCTGCCCCTTGGGCACCCGCTCAGGTCCCCCCTTCACTGGGCTCCAAAACCAGCGGGGCTCAGTTCTCCGGCCCCAGCCCCAGGAGCCCAGACTCAGCAAGCTGCCCTGCGAGGTTCGCCTGCCGGGATGTCCCAGGAGATCCTAATGCAGGTGCCACCAGCCTGCTGTCCCAGCCCGTCAGCCGCGTCAGGACCCCATCCCATCTCGGTGGCTCAGCACCACACGCCCGTGACTCCTGCCTGAACCTCCGTGACCACAGAGGGGACAGAGAATGGGGCTGGCACTCCCTAGCGCCCTGAGCCCCTGTCCCCCGACCCTCAGGACCATGCAGGTCCAGCCCCCCCCAGCCCTGCAGGGAGGGGGGAGCCGTGAAAGTCTCCAGAGCCAGGCTCACATCTGTGGCCCACAATGCAAATGCGGGAGCTTATTTTTACCCGAAAAGCGCGCTCGAACATGTCTGCTAATGTATTTATAACGGCCTGAGAAGCTCAGCTAGTAGCTGGCGCCCTGAGTGACAAGGAAAATTGTTAGAAATTGTTCCCTGTGAAAATAATGAGCCCACTAAAATGAGCCAATCAAAACAGCCTCCCGGCGGCTTCCTGCGCAGCCAGGTGTGCGGGCGGGCGCGGGGCCCTTTCTGTGGAAGGCGAGCCCAGCCGCCTGCTCTGGGCCCCAGTTTCCGACGCAGGACCGGGGTGGGCAGGGGTTGGGGTTGCTCTGTTTCCTGACACAGAGGCCCCTCGGCCACCAGCCCCGTCCCCTGGGCACAGCCCCGGGAGAGCGGGACACGCAGGGTGGCCCCGGGGGAGGCACAGGGAGTTTGTACGGTTTGGGCCGTGGGGTCGGGGGGCTCACAGTGCCCTGCGTGGCTGTGCCCGGTTTGAAGTGAGGTTTAGGTAGTTTGTGACTGGAGGATTCGTAACTGACACGGTCTCCCAAATATTGGAAGGGGCACGTCTGGCTGGGCAGGAGCAAGGAGTGTGGGTGTTTGCCCAGAGAGACACGTGCTCCGACCACACAGTGCGCACAAGCCGGGCCCGCCTGGCTCCAAGTGACGACCCAGCGAGACCCTCCTTCCAGGAGCCCACTGCTCCAGGAGAGGGCCTCGGCCGCAGAGCTAATACGAGTGCAGGCCATTCGGAAAAGCCGCTGCGGGAATTCACGGCTGGCTTGACCCTCTGGGCCAGACTGATCCTCGGGGCTGTGTTTACGGGGCTGTGTTTCAAACGAGATGTGTCAACTCTTCACTGCAACTAATAGGGGAAAATGCTATTTTTTCCGAGGAAGATTGTAATGTCCTGCACGTTCCTTCAACTGAGAGGACTGAAGCTGATAAATATGAGTCCCGCTGACAGGAGAGATTGTTCATCCATCTGCTGCTCCAAGCACAGGCCCTGTTCTCAGCGGCGGGGCCGGGCCTGACCACCCACCTCTGGGTCCCCCTTGGGAAAGGAGGAAAGAGCGCCGATCTATAAAAAATATGTCCTGCTGATTTTCAGAGAGAGAGAAAGGGAGAGGGAAAGAGAGAAACATCCACCAGTTGCCTCCTGTTCCCTGACCAGGGGCTGGACCAGCACCCCGGGCACGTGCCCGGCCTGGGAATTCGCGCCGGTGGCCTTTCGGCGGAGATGGCGAAGGTCAGCCCAGCTCAGCAGGCCCGGGCCCCGTGCTGAGCGCTCCTGGGCCCGAGCGTGGACTGTGCGCTTTCAGGCTCAGTTTTTACAGCTGTGCAGGAAACGTGTCCCCTGCGTGTTTCCCCGCAGGAAAGAATCAACTGGGAGACGTTAAGTCGCTCTCTCAAGGTGACAGAGAGGCTCGGCGCCTGAAGCTGCTCTGCCTGGGTCTACAGCCCACGCTTGCTTTTAAGGAAACAGGCCCGGGGAGCCGTCCGGGTACGTCAGCTCCCCCCGGACCTCCTGCCCACTGCGCGACCCTGACCCCGGGCACGGCCACCGGCTCCCTGGGCCTCCGTCGGATGCTGTTCGCTGCTCCACCCCCAGGTCTGCGTCTTCCAACCCGCCTCCCCCAGCTTCCCAGCTGGCCTGTCCGGGAAAGGTCACCCTGTTTGTCCAGTGGCCAAGCCTCCACAGGGCACCCCTCCCCCCCGCCCTGAAAGACTGTTATTTTCTAGGCAAACACAGAGGTCCTATCGTCTTATCTTTTCCTATCGAGAGTATTCCTGCCACAGGCTGAGACGCGCGGTTCCCCCAGCCTGCGCCACGCGCCTGGGCCCTTCCCTTTACCGCCCACGGAAGTGGCTTCTGTTTGTCCAGGGAACTCATAACGCCGAGGGGAGGGCGCCGAACGGTGGCCCCAGAGACGGGAGCGTGTCCTGGTTTCCCAGCCTGCGAATGTGACCTTCGGCGGCAGAAGGATCCGGAGAGGAGGAGCTGACCCTGAATCCCCCAGGTGGCCCTAAATGCAGTCGCGTGTGCGTTTAGGAGAGCGAGACGGAGGGAGTTTAAAACCGGGAGAGAAGCCACGTGAGACAGAGGCAGAGACGGGGGTGGGGATGCGGCCACCAGCCTAGAGGGGCAGGCGACCCTCCCCAGGGACACCGGAGGACGCTGACCGGCCCACACCTAGATTTCGGACTCTGGCCTCCAGAGCTGGGGGGAAATGAAGTCCTGCTGTGTAAGCCTGGCCTGTGGCCCTCTGTCCCAGCAGCCGGGCAAAGTCACTCTCGGGCTCAGCCGCAGAAAGAAGGGGGTGAAAAGGGGATAGATCGTGACGGAAGGAGACGCGGCTCGGGGTGGTGAGCACACAGCTCGATATGCAGATGGTGAGTGCAGAATCGTATGCCTGAAACCCATATAATTTTATTAACCAATGTCACCCCAATAAATTCAATTAAAATAAAAAGCAGCCGTAAGGAGAGTGTCCCTGAGCGTCGGTTGCAGGGACGCAGCTCTGCAGAGTGTGGACAGACCCTCCCGGGACAGGACTGTGGATGGCAAAGCCCCTCCCCGCGCGGAGCCCGGAACAGGTGCACTGGGGAAGCGGCCAAGACCAGTCCGCAGTCGGGGGGTGGGGGGCCGTGCCGTGGGGGGAGGGGGCCGAGTGAGACGGTCCATGCGGCAGGTGGGGGTTCAGGCTTTACTGCGAGCCCTCAGGGCTTCCGAGAGAGTCCTGCAGAGAGCGATGGGTCGGGGCACACGGAAAACAAGCAAGTTAAGCAAAGCCTGGGACAGAGGCTGCTCGTGGAGAGTAGACAGTGGGACACGTGGGTGACCCGCAGAGGGACAGCCCCAGGGGCGGGCAGAGAGCGAGGCCTGTGCGGGCAGGTGGGGCCTGAGGCTGGTGTATCCCACGGGGCCGATGGCCTGGCCTGGGGCCCCGGAGGGGAGACAGACATCGCGGCCCAGGGCTCAGGGGGTGACCTGGAGCCAGGGGCCCGGCTGGACGAATAGACTTAGGATGGTGGAGGCGGAGACGAGAGGGGTAAGGAGGCCCGGGGTGCTCCGACCTGCCAAGGCTGAGTCAGGGAGCAGGACACAGGAGAGGAGAAGGGGGACGGCCAGGGGGGTGGGGGGGGGAGCCCGCCCAGCGGAGGGAGGCGGCAGAGAAGGGAGCTTGGGGAGCAGGGCCCCCGCTGTGCCGAGGCTGCCGAGCCCCGATGCGAGGACGGATGAGCTCGCGATCCACAGCCCGGAGAGTCCTTGGCAACCTTGGGAAGGTTAGTGTTTAGCGTAAAGACAAAATTGACCAGGTGCCAGGCAGGTTGCTGCTGCTGAGAATCGGGAAGGATTCCTGGAACCCACTTAACCCCGAGCTTGGCAGGGCGGCCCCGTCAGCCCCGCCCGGAGGGTTATTCCACCGCCCCTGGCCTCGGGGTCCGCGAGCGCTGGCAGGTGCCCCGGGCCTTCCCCAGGTGCCTTCGTCCCCGGTCTTCCCGACAGTCCTTGGGCACCTGCCCGGCGAGTCTGGGGTCACAGGGGACCTACACAGCTAACATCGTACTTCTCCCTTTCCAGGGCCTGGTCAGCGCCCGGGCCCACGCGGAGGGAGGCCTTTCAGAGCCGCGGTTACCAGCCTGGGGTCTCACATGCAAAAAAGGGTCAGAATTCGACAGCGAGAAGACGAACATCCCAACGAAAACATGGGCCGGAGCTGGACAGACAACGTCTCCAAAGAAGAGGGGCCGATGGCTCGTAAGTTACGATGCTCACACCCTGTGTCCTCGGAGAAATGCAAGTTAAGACAAGGAGATACCCGGGCACCTGTCGGAGCGGCCAGGTGCCAGCGCTGAGGACACCAAGCGCCGGCGAGGGCGCGGAGCGCGGGAACGTCGCTGGCGGCTGCTGGGAAGGCAGGTGGCGCAGACGCTGAGGGGGACGGTTCGGCAGAGTCTACAGAACTGAACAGACTCTCCCCGCGCGACCCAGCAGTCACGCCCCTCGGCATCTACCAAACAGATTTAAAAACCTGCGTCCACACCACGTCCTGCTCACGGGAGGCACAGAGAATAAAGCAGGAGAGCCTTTGCCCAAACCCGCCTCTGGAGACAGGTGGGAGGGATGCAGGAGGTGCTGCTGACCCGGGCGGGGCTCCGACTTCATCCGGGGTCCCCAGTACTTGCCCAGAAACTCGCATGCAAGGTGCCCCCCGAGGTCGTTGTTCGATGGCCGATTATTTAAGATAAATTTGCTAAGCCCACCACTCTGGCCTGCTCTTAGCCGATCGTCACAGCCCGGGGCCCGTTAAAACCGAACGCTCTTGTTTAAGGTCTGCGGGGAAGGTGTTTTCCTCGCCCGAGTTTCAGCATCAGGTCCTCAGCCCCGACCACGCCCCGTGTCCCCAGGTCCACGCTCAGCCTCTCGTTCCGCAAACCTCTCTCCCGTCGCCCAGTCCACGCGCTGTGACCTGCGGAGGTTGTGCCCGGAGCCACCGAGAAAACCTGAACCTCGGGCTTCAAAAGGAGCCGTGTTTCTGCCAGCGGGCACGCGGGGTTTGGTGGCGCCTCTGGGTACAGTCCCCTCCCCGGCAAACAGGAGATGGCTGGAGACAACTGGAAACCTACCTGGCGGACAAGCGTGGGAGACAGAGAAACAGCAGAGACAGTGCCCGCAGGGGGTGAAGTGTCCGCCGAGGCCGTGGGTCTGGGCGAGGCCAAGGGCAGGCCCCCCACCTGCCGGGCCTTCTGTGCGGTGTCCGCCCGGGAAGGAGCAGCACTCTCAGGAGAGCTCGTTCCCGGCCGGGTGTATCCGGGACAAATTCCAGTTATGCACAAAGACAGGGGGAGGGAAAGAGGGGGGCTGGGCAGCGGCCTGCTCCTTGCTTTTCTTTTGCAGGGCGGGGTGGGGGGCTACGGGACCTGGGAAAGCCACCCCTCTGCGACCAGTCTTTACAGCCCATAGAAATTCTGCCGTTCGGGGGAATTAAGATGGACGTGGACTTGCGTGCGGGTTGCTGGGGTTGTTCCTGAGGCACCTGGGAGCCGTGTTTGCCGAGTGTGGGTGAGACAGCTCTGGGGTTTGCTCATTAGGGTCTGGGGAGCCTGGAGGGCTCCTGCGTCCTGCGTGCGCTCCTCTGCGAAGCCCCCGGCACCTCGGGCCGACGTGGCCCCTCAGCTCCGTGTCACTGCCGCGTGGTCTCCTCCCGTTTCCTGTACAAACAGCCACTCGGCGCGCAGCTGTTCTTTGCTAAACTCTTGGGGACAAGGGACATTCTTAATCCTCGCGTAGCCGGTGCCTACACCGTGCCTGATGCATGGCAGGTGCCCAAGACTCGAGCTGGTCCAGTGCACCGGCCGGGCCTCCTGAACAAGAGCAAGAGCCCCGTGGCGCCCGGGGGTGGGAGGAGGCCCCTCCCCGGACCCAGAGATGGCGGGACCGGGGTGGGGGCAGGGTGTGTGGCGGCCCCTGGTCCCCTGTCCATGACCATAGGGCTGTGGATGACCTTGGTCCAAGGGCAGCAATTCCTCTATTTCATCTCCTGCACGTTTAATTTTAAAAATCTAATCTTGTGTTTCTGTGATAATGGACAGATCAGTCTCGGTTGGGTTTTTCGGGGGTTTTTCCCCACAGAAAAAAGAATCCAGGGAATCTGACCATGTCTTTAAGCAGCTCACACAAAAGCCTTGCCTTGGTCCAGCGTCTCAGCCAGGACCAGCCTCGGGCCTGTCACTGGTGCCGCCTCGGGAAAGGCTCCTGAGGGAGCCCAGGCCGCGGAGAGAGGAGACGAGGCCTCTGGCCTTCGGGGCAGAGCGCGGTTGGTCCTGGGCTGGGCTGCAGGGCGGAGGACAGAGGCAGCCCCAGCCAGGCCGCCGGCGGCAGGGGGCCAGGCACGTCCCGCGGACACAGCCGGAGGCCCAGTGCGGCCCTCTGTGTCCGAGGGTCCAGGGTCCCCCCAAGGACACGTGAGAGCCTCACACGGAGTGAGCACAGCCTGTCTGCCCCCCCCCCCAGGGCCAGGGCCTCCGTCCTGACCCGCTGCGGGCGCCCACACGCGAAGATGACATCATTTCCGCCACTTAGCCTCCCAACCGGCCAATCGCGCGCTCAACCCTCGCTGTCCGCTGACGCCACGCCGCCTTTTGAAGGTGTGTTGGGGGAGGGGGAAGGCTGGGACCGTCCAGAGCAGTCATTTGTCTCTGTCCAGATTGTAGAATTAGTGAGAGTAAAATATTTATGTTTTCTTGTACCCAGCTTGTTTTTCCTGGTTTCCTGCAAAACAAGAGGTCAGAGCCCCTGTGAGTGAACAGATTGTTGACTTCTGTGTCTGAAAACACCCAAAATATCTCCCGTTAGGGCCCCCCGCTCCACCCCTTTGTTCTGCCTGGGCAGAAGGAGCTGTCTGTGCTCCAGAAACAGAATTTCAAATACAATTATTTGAATGCAACTGGCAGCTGTGGATTTAGGAGAAGCGACGGGCCGGTGCCATCAAATCCTCGATCAAGAAGAGATCTCGGGAGAACATCTGTCCCCCCGCCCGGGAGCCCGGGAGAGCCCCAGTGGGACAGATGGCTTCCTTCTCTTACAGAAGGTCCCTGGGGACAGATGCCACATCTCCCCAGGCCACCTACTGCTGGCTGGCCATTTACAGAAGCATTTGCTTGAGCAGAGCTCCTGCACGTGGGGAGGAATAGCTTTCAGGGACTATGATTTCGGAGGAGAAAGAGAGATTTGGGTCATTTTTCCGAAAATGATTCATGAGCCACAGCAAAGCATTAGCACCAGGGACCCTAAGAGTCAGCCAAGGAACCTGCAGGTGTCCTCACAAAGATGTTGGCAGGTAGTGTCTCAGAGGCAGCCCCGTGACGTTAACTTTATGTGTCAGCGAGCCTGAGCCTCGGCACCCAGCTCTATGGTCAAACGTGTTTCCTGCAAAACAAGAGGTCAGAGCCCCTGGATGTTTCCATCAGGGTGCGTGGGGATGAGATTCACAGTTAACTCAGTGGGCTGCAGAGAAGCAGATTGCTCTCCATACTGTGGTGGGCCTCGTGCAATCAGGCGAAGGCCTGAATAGAACAAAAGGCCGGCGGCCTCCCCCTCCTCCGAGAAGGGCTATTCTGCCATCGGACACCTCAGGACTTCGTCGGCAATGTTGACTGTCCTAGGTCACCGGCTGACGGCCTGTGGGCTCGAAGAGTGACCCTTTCCCAAGTCCCCAGCCTGCCAGTCTTTCCATCAGATCCTGGGCTTGCCGGGGTCCACGATCACATGAGCCAATTCCTGACAATAAACCATCGTGTTTATGTTTATATATCGCCTCGGTCTGTTTCTTAAGAGACCCCTGATGACGACAAGTCCAATCTGAAACAAGGGACCAGGAGGGGTCAAAGAAACAAAGGCGGAGTAGTTTGTGCCCCAGAAAGTCGCCCCTTGGATCGAGAGATGCCCTGTTTCATATCCCAGCCTCGGCATCTCCCTGCCCTCTCGCCACCTGAGAGTGCCTGCGGGGTGCAGGTCAGCCACTCAGCTCTACCTTCAGGGTGTCCTTCTGCTCCCACGTTCACCCGCCACCCTCCTTCCCCGTGTCTGCCCCGCCTCCCGCCTGGCCCTGACTTCCATGCTTGTGCCCGGGGCGGTCTTCTCATCTGCGCCCCCTCAGCTCTTTCTCCACCTGACAGTCCGGTTTCCCCCAACATGGCAATCGAGCCGGGCCCGAGCTGGGACGGGCAGATCGCGGGTCTGGCCTGGGGGTGGGAGGTGGTGCTTGGGTTCAGCTCAGCTTTACTCTGGAGCTGCTGTGAGTCCATCAGAGACCGAGGCCGCCCCCCTCCCTCCCCCCCTTGTTTTGAGTCTGAGATCCAGACCTGACCCCGAGCTCTATCCCGCGTCTCTCTCCACCTTACTCACTAGGTCTTAAATACGTGAGTCCAAGTTTTCCACGAGCCACCAGGCTGCTTCTTACCTCAAGGACACACACACCTTGTCCCCTGTGTGGACCGTGGTCCCTCTCTCTCTGCCTCTCCATCACCGGCCCCTCCAGGAGGCTGATTATTTCCTCCAGGTGTGGGGAGGGGGGCCCAAGACAGGTTCATAATTCTGCTATAGTCTTACGACACTATGTGCTTTTTCTTCATTGCTTTAGTGATATTTTCAATCACTTGGTTCTTTATGTTAGTTATTGCTCCATGTCTTCACAACTAGAGAGTGATCTAGAAGCCCTGGGACCATCTCTGGGCTAATTATTCCTATATTCCCAGACCCAGCGGGATGCCTGCCTTGTAGTTAATGCTCAGAAACCAAGGGCTGGCTCGGAGAAATACCTCAGGCCTGCAGCTATCGAAGGGCCTCGTCACCATCATGGTCAAATAAGCCAGGATCTTCCCGCCGCATTTTAACTTTTACTTTCATTAGCAGGAGAAGGGCACACGGTTCTCAAGTCTGTGAGGAGGTGGGGAACAGCTGTCATTTTTGGGGGGCCTCCCTGCGACTGACTCCCATTGCTCCACGCGGGGAGCTCTCCACCCTCGCGGGTCTTGATGGGAAGCAGAGTCACTTCCCCTTAGAAAAGCTGCAAATGCCGGGTACTCACGTCCCCCAGGCTCCAGCAGTCAGACGTGCTCAGCTGACCTCTGCCTGGGAGCCGGGGATGGAGGGCAAGGACGGTGTGGGGGCTCCGGCGCTGGCAGCGGCCGTGAACCTGAGGTCCCCGAGCAGCGGAGGTGGCAGTGCTGTCGGTCACTCTGATGGCGCAAACTGCATCACCGGGTGCTCTGGAGTGGCTTCCTCACAGGGGCAAGACCCGGAGTGGAGCGGTTTCGAGGGGTCTGAGGATTCACAGGACCCTGGGCTCTGAGCCCACTGAGCCTCCTTCCAGCCGAGGCAGTGCCCCTCCCTCTCTGCCAGTGAGGGTCCCACCTTGCTTAAAGGCTCCTTGATGACCTTGACTTACGATGACCTTGACTGATGACCCCTGGGAGAAGAGACCACACCTACATGCACCCTCCCCTTCTCCAGGCCCTTCATCTATGGAGGGACCAATGACAAACTCAAATACCCAAAGAACCGCAAGAGTTTGTTCATTTACATCAGAAAAAAAAAAGTTGCAACTCCGATGCTGACCCATAAAACCAAGTCCCACGAAAAGACATAAAGCATAGAACCAATTACGTGTTCGGCTGAAGGCAAACAAATATTCAACGCACTCCCGGTGATGTTAAATCACGACAGATATCCCAAGAACAGGACACAATCAATAGCCACAAAATTGAGAACAGGAACTGCGCCTGGGGAGGGGCGAGGTCCCTCGGTGCCGGTCCAGTCGAGAGCGCGTGGCACTGAGCGGCCGGCTTTGCTTTTCCTGACACGGGCGTGGCGGGGGCTTTGACGGCAGCTCGCGAGGCCGACCCCCGGAAACTGCTCTCATCCGCTGAGCTGGCCGAGCGGAACCTGGGCCCCACTCTCCGCCCGAGACTTGCCCTGGTGAAGCTGGAGTCGGCCTTCCTTTGATTATCAGAGGGCGGGATCCACCACGAGGGGGTTAAAATAGGCAGCGGGCTTATCCCTGCTCCCCCCAGCCAGGTCCTGCTCAAGCGCCCTGAGCGCCCCGCTGATGCGCGAAGAAATACCCTGTGCACAGAAGCGCCTGAAACTTTGCAAAGAACTGCAGCGCTCGGTCTTAGGCGGGAGATGCGTGGGTCCCGTGGCTGATGAAGAGGTCCCGTGGCTGATGTGGGGGTCCTGTGGCTAATGCGGGGGTCCCGTGGCTGATGTGGAGGGCCTGTGGCTGATGCAGAGGTCCTATGGCTGATGAGAGGTCCCGTGGCTGATGTGAAAGTCCCGTGGCTGATGTGGAGGTCCCATGGTTGACATGGAAGTCCCGTGGCTGAATTGGGCTCCCTGATCTCAGCAGGAATTCCAGCATCCTGGGCACAGAGGATGTGGTGACCCTTTAGCTCTGGGCAAAGTGCTTGTGGCTGTGTTCAGGGCTGAGAAGATCGTAACTGGAAGAAGGGTCTGCCGTACAGAAGTCACTGGAAGTGGCTCCTTGATGTGGGTTCCCTCGGAACAGACAGAGAGACACCTCCTAAGATCAGATTTGATGTGTGTGGGCCTGATGCAGAGACTAAAGTGAGACATGAGTCGCTGAGTCCCAGCCCCTCCCCAATTCCTCTGACCAGAGTCGGTCCACAGCCCCAGCATCTCTCCAATGAAGAGTCGGCCACACCCTTGAGCATGGACCCGGGAACCATCTTACTGATGAAAACCACACATTTTCCTCCTGATTCTCTCCAAAGAGATCAGCAACCTTTGAACAGGTCAGCTCTGCATTGGGAAAGGGAAATGGGAGACCTAGAAGGGCGGGCGGGCGGGGATGGGCCAAGCTCACACCGGTCCTGCGGGGATCGGGTGACACCTGCAGGGCTGCCCCAATCCCCACTCCCATGTGCCCAGGGGGACCTTGAAGCAATGGGAAGATGCGTCAGTAACAGGAAAAGTGCCTGCAGTCCTGCTGGTCCACAAGGACATTCTGTGACCCTCAAGCCACGAGATGGAAAACGTAATAAAAGGACCGAATGTTGGCTCAAGTGATGGATATTGGCCATGAGGGGAAACAGGTTGCTAACAAGCAGAGGAGGGATGGAGGAGTGTGGAATTTAGGGGACCCCCTGGGTGGCTCCTGGGACCATCAAGAGCAATGGTGATAGTTAATGAAACACCAGAGAGATCGTTCCAGCAGCTCGGCCCAGCGCTCAGCGCCCTCAGGAATGAAGGATTGACACACGTCCCCAAGGGGACACCTGAGCAGCCAAATCGTTGGCCAAGGGCAGAGGGAACAGGAGCGGAAGAGGGGTCATAATCGGAGCTGGAGTGTCCCCACCAATTATGGACTCGAGGAGCCCAGCCCACACCCGTATTTTCTTACTTCCTGAGTCATGTACATACTTCTGGTGATTTATTTTTACAGTTTCTCTTCTCTTTCCATTTACTGGTGGTGGCTGCGGGTTGTTTTTGTGGCTTAGACCTTGGGTTGCCGAGTATCAAGATTAGTTCAGGATTGAACACGGGAGGTGGACACCAAGATTAATAGGACTTGGAGTCAACTGTTGTTTTTTTTAAAAAAAGGGAAGGTGAGTTTTCATTATATCAGAGGAAGACCTGTTAGGGGGTCACTGCTGAGAGCACAGGATGGACGGGGGCCTGTGCCACGTGAGCGGCCACCTGCGGGGCCTCACCCGGCTCCTCCTGACCCCGACGCGGCAGGTGCTCCTGGGTGTCCTCCCGCCTTGGTGGCCATGTCTCCTCGCGTCCTGGGAGGTTCCGCCTCTTCTCCAAGCTCCTCGGAGTCAGAGAGCCGAAGCGCTCAGAGCTGGGATCTCTCCTCACGGACGTTCACTCCCTGGGTGGTCGGGTTTATTGGTTTAAAGTGGCACTGACAGGCCGACGTCTCCCCAGTCACACCTTCGGGCAAGACCTTCTCCGAAAGTCCAAATTCATGTATCCAACCTGCTGGCCGAGGGCTGTGTGCTCGGACACTCGGCTGCAGTCCTTCCCCGCGCCCGGACTGACGGACCCAAATGCTCGACCGACGCCTGTCCACGGGCACCTGACGTCACCAATTCAACGCGTCAGAACTCGATCGCTGCCCTCTCCCCAGCTTCCCCCAGACGACGTCACTTCCCTCCTGCCAGGTCCTCAGGCCACGGGCACCCTCCTTGAAAAACAGGGAGCCTCCTCTGCCACCCACACAGGTCCCTCGGTCGTCCCGGTGGCTCTCCCTTCGGAGCCTGCGGGTGCCCCTCAGCTGGACACGGGGGACAGGCTGGGTTTGCATGGCCTGTCTTATAAGGAACAGCTTTTGTCTGGAAAATTTTGTCTAGAACATTTCTGCTGTGTAGAAAAACTCCGGAAAAATAACCATAAAGGAAACATCTGTTTGAAGGCATCCGCGTGTAACCAAGGTAGCCGGACGCGTGGACAGCTCCAGAGAGACGCTGGGGGGGAGGGGAGCCAGAGCTGGCGTCGGACGGATGCGGGCGCCCGAGACGCTGAGCGGGCCGTTTCCAGCCTCGCCGGTCGGGCGCGTGACGGATGCTCAGAGCTGTCAAAGAGGATGTGTCCCCGCAAACACGTGGCTGTCAGGGTGGGACCCAGGGAGGGCGTCACCGGGGGGATGGGAGCAAACCAGAAAGAGACGGGCCTCTTCCCACCCCCTCCAGGAAGAGGGAGGGGAAAGCAGCCGGGACCTAAGGCTTAAACCTCAAACCCTAAAACTTAGCTTCACGCCGGGTTGGGTGACGTCCCCACACCCCAGAGGGAACAGGGAGGGGGCCCGGCGCAGGGCTGACGACCTGCAAAGGCGTCGCTTCCCGCAGCTTTACGGCCCCAGGGCCATAAAGGGAAAGCTCAGGACCCTCCCCACCCACCAGAGGCCCCGCCGGTCGCGCGTGTCTTTCGCTGTCCTGCTGCCGAAGGAAGCCCAAGAAGCCAGAGGAAACCGAGAGAGAAACAGACGCTAGGGACAAGCCCGCAGCGGCTCCCCGATGCTGGGGTCTCGGGCCCGGACCTTGGAGCGCCGTGATGAATGTCCTCGGGGAAATTTAAGAACAAGGTATAGAAGTGCGGTTGGCAGCAAACTAGAAACTATAAACACACCGTGAGGCCGTCTCAGGACATAGAAACAAACACCCGCAAGTGAGGCCCGAAGCGGACGAGCGGAATGGAAAGTGGGCGAAGGGGCTAAGCAAGCTCTTTGCAGACCAGGGTTTCCAAAGGGAGAAGATGCTCACCCTCGCCGATCGGCCAGGGAACGGAGGCTGAAGCCAAGAGGACACAGGCGCAATCCCACCGGGAGAGCTCAAATAAAGCAAGTCTGGCCCGGCCGGCGTGGCTCAGCCGGTGAGCGTCGACCTAGGATCCGGGCGATCGGGGTTCGATTCTCGGCCAGGGCAGAGGCCCGGGTTGTGGGCTCGATCCCCAGTCGGCGTGCAGGACTCTCGCCCTCACCGCCGACCGGGCGATACTCCCATGATGCTGAGCGAAGACCCAGGCGCAGGGGAGACGCGGGTCCGATTCCAGCGAACACGGATTCTAAACTGGACAGACCAGCCCTGGCTGTAGGCCTCGGGGTGCCGGCGCCCGTGGGACGTGGCGGGGGCTGTGCTGGGACCCTGGGTGGCGCGTGCCCGGGCGGGGTCGGCCTCTGGCCGTCCCCCGGCTGCCCGCCGAGGCGTGTGCGCTACTCTCTCTGTGTTGACATTTGGGCAGGAAACGTCCGCTCAGAGGAACAACAGCGAGGGGCTAGAACACAGCCCCCCATCTGCGCCACCACGGTCCCTCTGTCCCCAGCCCAGGCCACCCCCGGGGTCTCTGCAAGAGTCCGGACAGTGTCCAGCTTCTCGCCTCCTGCCCGTTACTCATGACAGAGCGGCCAGGGTGCGCCCTTAACCCCTCAGCGAGTGCTCCACCAGGGCCCAGCTGCCCCCCGGCCCCATCTCCCAGCTCTGCCCACTGGCTGCCGGTAGCACCTACCCCCACCCCCTGAATTTAAGACGCCCAGAAATATCTCCTGACGTTGCCACATGTCTTCTAGAGGGAAAAAAAGAATGCTCCTGGTTGAGAACCAATGAACTAGACGAGGGCCCCTCCTGAAATATAGAAGGTTTGAGGGAAACAGAGACGCGCTCATCAAATACCACGTCGAATCACCTAAACGAAGCGTCTCCCCCTAGGTGCTTACTTGGATAAAAATACCCTCAGTCAGCAAACAGCTCCGAGAACCGAGCCTCCCACTGGTCCCAGCCGACGCAGGTCCCCGCCTCACAGTCTAGTGGCAAACCCGGCGAGACGGGCCGGTAATTGGCAAATCAATTATAGATAAAATGAATGGCGCGTCCCGGCCTTGCAGACAGGTGGCCGGCTAACCAGAGGGGGCTCAGCCTCCCTTCCAGAACCTCGTTTGCATCAGAAATTCGTTTCGCCAAACCTTCCACCCGCCACGGTCGCCCCTCTCTAGCTGAATTATCATAAATTTCGAATTAGCGGCGGATACGCCCATACGTCTTTCCCGGCTCCCGGGCTCCCGGCAAAACAAGCTGGAAACGGCCTCTGAGCGGCCAGGGGCTCGGCGCCCACCCAGCGTGGCCTCGGGAGGGTCCTGCCTGGCAGCCCCGGGGGGGGGGGGCGTGAAGCCCGCTCTCTCGGGCTCTCTGCCACCTTTATCTATTTATTTCTTTGTTTTTGTTAACACTTACTCGAGGATATTTTTTCCATTGATTTTTAGAGGGAGGGAGGGAGGGAAGCCTCGGTGTGAGAGACACATCGATTGGGGCCAGGATTCAAATCTGCAACCCAGGTAGGCGCCCTTGACTTGGAATTGAACCCGGGACCCTTCGGTTCAAGGGCCAGCGCTCTAACCACCGCGCCCTGCAGCCAGGCCTCTCCGGGCCATTTTAAACCCCCGTGGCTCCGGGCAGGGCGCTTCGAGCCGGCGTCGGCATTTCTGCCCCCCCGGGCCATTCGCCGGGCGGCGTGTCCTACTTTTGAAAAAACGATTTTGAAAGAGGTCCGGCGGTTCGTCTGCCAGGGAAGGGGCACGTCAGGGGAGAGCGGGAGCGTTGCTTTCCGGTGAAATCTCTCTCACGGGCGAAAGGGTAATTTTGCTGTGTGCACTGAAAGAGGCAGGCGGCTCCGGAGCCCCCGCCTGGAACCCAGGTCACCCGCGAGAAAAGGGGTCCCGCTCGCTCCCCTGCCCACCCGCTTCGGGCTCAGAGGCACCGCCCTCCCTAGAGCGCGTCCCGGGCACGCTGGCCGGCTGTCACCCGTCCGTCCCGCCCTCGCCCGCTTGCGTTCAGCTGCGACGATTGCGGGGCCCACCTCCCGGTCCCCGTCCAAACGTCCCCGGGCAGCAGGTCAGATCTAAAAGCCTCACGTGGCGGCCGAGACAAAAATCGATGCCGCTGGTCAGAACACAGGGAGTGTCGACGTGTCAGGCTCGGCGCGCGAGGCCTTCGCTTTTC
Source organism: Miniopterus schreibersii (assembly GCF_964146895.1). Taxonomy (NCBI): domain Eukaryota; kingdom Metazoa; phylum Chordata; class Mammalia; order Chiroptera; family Miniopteridae; genus Miniopterus; species Miniopterus schreibersii. Next base: position 1,945,954 of record NC_138109.1, on the reverse strand, counting down.
ACACCTTGTCGCTCCTCACGGATCGTCCTTGGGTTGCCCTTCGCCGGAAGGAATCGGCGTCCGGGTGTAAGTGACCAGAGAAGGAGGAAGGTCCTGGCCGGGGGCTCAGCTGGCTGGGCGTCGTCGGCGCACCGAGAGGTCACCGGTTCAATTCCAGGTCGGGGCACACGCCCGGCTTGGGGACTCGCCCCCGTTGGGGACATGCAGGAAGCAGCCGATTGGCGTTTCCCTCTCTCACTCTTCCCTTCCTCTCTCTCTAAAAAGTCAATAAAAATATTTTTAAAAGAAAGGAAAGCAGGGAGGAGAGAACATTCTGGAACTCTCGCATGCCTGCCTTCCCGAGCGGGTCCGCCTGCGGCCCTGTCCTGGGGAGGGCACCCAGGACGACCGTCCCCTCCGCCAGGACGGAGGCAACGAGGTCACAACGCAAGGCCCCGTAGAAAACAGGGGGTGAGGGGGAAAGAAAATGCCGTGGTTCCCACTGATTGTTCCACGGCAAGGTGGGGGGTCAAGATCGCCAAGAGGTGGGGGGCTGAGGGGACATTCATAGAAGCGCTCCCGCCCCCAGGCCTGAGGTGGAGGCTGCCTCCCCGTCGAGGGCAGAATTCAGACCATTATTGCTGCCGGGAGGGAGGGAGGGAGGGAGGGAGGGAGGGAGGGAGGGAGGGAGGGAGGGAGGGAGGGAATCGTGCTGCTGGCCGGGAGCCTGCTGCTGGGTCCCCCCCCCCCCAGAAGTCCCCACCCTGCCCCCCAGTCCCCTGTGGTTCTGAGGAGCTCCGTTGTTTCCTCCTCGGGACATCATTTCCTCCCTCCTTCCACTCGAGCGCTTAGGGCCCTTTCAGAGCTTCATTGGGAACAGAGAGCGTGGACTGGATGTTTTGATGAACCGAGTCATCTTTAGCCGCAGCCTGAGAGTGACGGGAGCTCCTTCCCGGGGGGCACCAGGCCCCGCACTGGGCACATCCTGGATGGCACAGTGACCCACCGGCTCCTGAGTCCCGCTAACGCCCGTTTCCCCCGAGTCACGGGCGGGCCGTGGTCAGGCGGGGCCACGAGCACCACCCACCGCAGGACAGGAGACTCCCCCGCGTGCGGAAGTCACGGGTGCAGAGGTCAGAGTTCAGCGGCTCAGGCGGGGCTGGGGCTCCGCGGGGGAGGGGGCTTTCCGAGGCACGGATCTGACCACGACGCTCATGCTACAGTTATTCAGGAAGGTGGATGCCGCCAGGCCGGCCTCGGGCCCAATTCTGATGAATAAACCGTTTTTCTGAATGGGTGGGTTTGCCCAGCTGAGCAAGCGTCGCTCGGCTAAATGCATTTCCAGGGCGTCGCTGAAGCTGGCAGCTCAGCGATTCCCTCACGGGCGGCCGGAGCCTCCGGGGCATTTCCCGGGACTCGGCTGGGCTGGGGCCTCCGTGAGGTTCTGAGAACCGGGACGGGAGGCTACAAGCGTCTCCGGTCCCAACTGTTTCAACACTCTTGTGCGGTGCTATGGGTACTGTTATTACGCCCCGCTTTACCACTGACATGCCCACCACGATTAAAAAAAAAAAAAAAGTGAATCACAGAAACGTTAAGTAACTTGCCCAAAGCCACACAGCTAGTAAGTGGCAGAGCCAGGATTTGAACCTGGCTGTCGGGCTCCAGCTTCTATGCTCTTGGCCCCTACATCACTCTGCCGTTTGCAAAAACAAGTCCCCCAAATGCACAGCAGAAAGAGAAACCCGAGCAATCTGTAGACAGAGGTGAGCTTTCCACGAAGCCCATGGTTTAATTAGAAATGACGGGGGTGTCACTCAGCGAGTCGGTTGATGGGGGGACCTCTCCGTTCTAAACACGTGGAAGACACCCCTGCCCCGGGGGTGGCAGGAAAGAGAACAGTCACGGTCCCATGCGGTATCATTTAGGGAACAAATGAGTCACACAGAGGTCAGAAGCCCGCAGACGACAGTATCTGGGGCATTCAGATAAATAAAAGATGCTGCTACTTCAGCGCCACACTGGTGAGACGGGAAACAAAGCCGTGGCCTGGAAAACGTCCGCTGTCATCCAGCGTGACCTCACGCTGGCTCGTGCAAGGAAGGCCGCCTCTCCCACATGAAATCAATGCGACTCTATATTCAAAGGCCTCGGGCACAGGAGGAGCCATCCGTCTTGGTTTCTAGCCGCGGGAGGCGGGAAGGAAAGCTGCCCGGTTAAATCAGCCAACGGTGAGGAGACGAAGGTCACTGTCATCAGGTGCGGAGCCTTCCGGCACCCGGTCCCCAGCCGAGGACAGGACAGAAACGGTGCCGGTCCCAGGGAGGAGGGGTCTTCCCACACGCACGCCCTGGCCCCTGGTGGTGTCTTGGACTGAACTGTGTCTCCCCCCCGCACCGATTCTCATATTGAAATCCTAACCCCCAGGACCCCGGGATGGGACTGTGTTTGGAAATAAGGACACTTTATAGAGATAATCGAGTTAACATGAGATCACTGGGGTGGCCCTAATCCAATAGGACTGGTGTCCTTGTAAGAAGAAGAGATCGGGACACAGAGGGACGGCCGTGCGAGGATGCGGGGAGGAGACAGCCACCTGCACGCCAAGGAGAGAGGCCTCGGGATGAACCAGCCTGCCCCACCGGACCCGGGGAGTCTGGCCTCCAGGCCCGGGAGGGATGAACCGATTTTCTGAAGTTCCCGGGCTGTGGGCTCTGTCCGGCAGCCCCAGGCGCTGAGAAACGGCTGACGTGTGAGTCCACGTTCCGTGGCGGGGCCCAGTGGTTGGCCACACAGTTGGTGATGAATTAGCTGCTCACAGCATGGACAGGCAAAATTAATAAAACCTTGTATTTTCAAGTATTAATTATTTAAAAAGGGTAAAATAATTTATGAGACTGTATAAGTCAGACTCCTTCGTAGAGATTTCCGCCGACTTCCAAGTAAATATTCGATGGCCCCCTCCTCCTCTCGCTGTGCATTCTGGGGGGGGCCCTCTGACCGTAGCTCCTTCCCTGGGGTCCTCGCCAGCCGCCGCTGACTTCACCCAGGGCCCGGGGCCATCGGGGGGCGTCCTCACGGACCTGCGTACTTGGGGATGGGGTGAGGCAAGCAGAACGCTCGTAAGGAGGAGGACAGTTCACATAATGAACACTGCCCCTAATTTCTGCTTGATGTTCTCCCTAATAAATCAACTGCTGGGCCATACTTGGGACTGAGGCGTTCCTGGGCAATGAGATGTCTTGTTTATGGGAACTGGCTCCCCCAAACTCTGCTCCCGCCTCTAAAGTGTGTAGAATGTCCAGGCCAGTGTGTGTCTGCTCCCCTAAAACAGTCACAGCCCTCCCGTGGCGCACCCTCCGTGGCGCACCCTCCCGTGGCTCTCGGCTCCTAAAAGCCAGGCTGCTCTCTGCAGCCTCATGAATCTGTCTTTGCCCCATGTCCCTGTCTCTTGTCTTCACCCTCGGAGTCGGCCACTGAGGGCAAGAAAGGGCAGTTCTCCTGGGGGAAGGGAGAGCTGAGAAGGTGGGAGAAACTCTCCTTGCCCGGGGGGAGGAAGGGTTAACTGGCTCCCGACTGCGAGGAAGGGGGTGCTCCTCCACCCTGGAGGCCGCGTGGGCTTCAGAACAGAAACTGAGCCGCAGAGTCAACTGCCCATAACCCCAATTACGCAGGAATGAGACTCAGCAGATACGGCCAGGGACGGGCCTGGCTGCTCGCGCTCAGCAGTTTCCTCTGAAAGCCAGGTGCTGAGCCCCATCGCTGCCGCCCCGACTTGAATGCGGGTGTTAAATCTTCAGAGGGGAGACATTCATTCAGGGCTCACCGACGGGGACAGGGTGCCGGGAGACCCCCACCTTGGCTTGACTTTGCCAACATCCCCCAGCTGCTCGAGGGCAGCGGAGCACCCAGGTGTCCCCTGGTGACCATCAGCAGTGGCCTGGCTGGGATCTAGCTTGGGCATAACTCACATTCTCTCAGGGTCCCCATCAGTGTCCCCACAAGGGTTCTGCCATTTCCTTCGCACGTCTCCTCTTCCATCCTGGGCCTCATGGGGATGGGTGACCACCAGTCATCAGAGGCCTTTCTGCAGAGTCCGAGCCTCTGAAACCTCTGTGCTGTCCGCCTGTGACTGAGCTGACATCCAACCCGGGTGGGTTTCAGATCGGTCACCTGCCCCCTCCCCTGGTGCTGCATTTGCGTGTGACGTGAGCCTCCTGGAACCTGGTGCGTACCCCGTCCATGCTGACCTTGAATTGACCGGGGGCCCCAGTCAAACAGCCAAGTTAGGAACGTGAGACTCAGGACAGCACACGGCGCGGCTTCGAAGTTTCCCGGGAGTTTCTAACACGCGTCCGAAGGGTGTGCGAACACTCGGTTATACCAACCGGGGCAATAATGAGAGGGAGGCTCGGGGAGATAAAGCTATCCGAGGCCAGGAGGTCGTCAAAGGTCAGACTCGCACTGAAAGGAGAAACTGTCCGGCCTCCAAGACCACGATTCCTCCCCGACCGCAATCCCGGGACACACAACAGCCACGTTAGCTGCAGATTTACTGCTCAATCTAGACCGGGGACGGGGTTTAAATCACCTCGAACCCATCCACCACCACGGTGGCTTCCCAGAGCCCCGCTGCTCCTCCCGTTGTCCCCGCGCACCTGGGGGGGCCCGCCCCGCGCCGGCCGGCGGCTGATGAGCGCTGCCTGTCGGGCGGCTGCTGGGGGAGCGTCTGCTCTCAGAAACGCCATTACGCCCTAATGAGCCACTGCGAGACATCCAGTCCTCAGCCTGCCAGCTGCTGCGGCTCGTTACGGCCTCACTACAGAGATAAAAACACCCAGAAAATTCCCGAAACTGATCTGACACTGCGCTTACCAGGAGGCAGCCTGGCTCTCCGCTGCCTGCTGATTACCGCGTGAAGGTCACCTTCACAGGGAGAGCGGAGTGGCGACACGGGCGGCTGGGGGTCCAGCCCGCCCTGCTTCCCACCTGGGCCTGAGGGCGAGGCTGCCCGCAGCCAGGGCTCCGGCGCCTGTGCAGGCCCAGGATGGAGCCTGCACTGCCCGCCCCCAGGGCTCCCACCCCCAAACCTGGGCAGCTGATCGTGTGTGAGGAGGCCCGGGCCCGGGGTCCTGACAGGTTGGCGGGTGGGAAACCGTGGCCCGGAAGGAAGGAGCCCACCCCGCGAAACGCTGCCGACTCCGTCTAAGAGGCAGGTGCCCCCGGGTGTGCTTTGGCTGAAGAACTGCACCAAGGCCAGTTAGGCGAACGCACCTGAGATGCGGGGCTGCGGCCTCTCTGACCCTAACGATGACAATGACACGACCATGGTGATGATGACAATGATGATGACAGTGACAGCGATGGTGACGATGATGACGACAATAACAATGATGACGAAGCTAATAATGAAGACAATGGTGGTGATGATGTGATGATGACATCATGATGAGGTCATGGTGGTGATGTCACCGTGATGGTGATGGCATCGTGATGATGTCATGATGATAATGATGACATCGAGATGGTGATGACATCATCATGATGATGAAGACAATGGCGGTGATGACATGATGATGTCATCGTGATGGTGATGGCATCATGATGATAATGATGACATCATGATGATGATGACATCACGATCATGATGATGATGAAGGCAATGACGATGATGATGACATGATGATGACGATGACATCACGATCATGATGATGATGAAGGCAATGACGATGACATCACGATCATGATGATGATGAAGGCAATGACGGCAGCATCACGATGACATCATATGATGATATTATGGCATCACGATGACATCATGATGCTGACACCACGGCATCACGATGACATCTGATGATGATATTATGGCATCATGATGACATCAGGATGGTGATGGCATTGTGGTGATGACATCATGATGATAGTGACAGCCATAATGGTGGCAACGCTAATGAAGATGACAGCAATGACATGATGATGATAATGACAATGACAATAACAGTCAAGAGAATAAACGTTTGCTAAAGGCATCTACCTGCCCCAGGCACTTGCTTAACGGAAATGAGTCCTTGCAGTTCCCACGCTCCCCAAGTGGGAGGGGCCACAGCCTAGCAGGGTAAGTGACCCTCCTGAGGCCACGCAGCCAGAGGGACAGCTCTGGGCTCACACCCTCAGCCCGCGAGCGCCCCGGATCCTCGTCTTCCTCTCTGCCTCCCTCAGGTTCTCCCTCTGAGCGGCGCCAGAGCTGCAAGGACCCAGGTAAGGACGTGGCTTGGTAAAAACTGTCCCCTTCACAGCGCACGCCTCGCGTGCAGCTTTCCCCAAGGTTGGCAGGCCGTCTTTGAACTTCTGAACGTGTTTTGCATCGCAGCACCACCACACAACAGCGACAAAGAGCCTTCCTTGGCCCGGGGACAGCGGATGATCTGGGCAACAGGCCCACCCCTAAACTGAGTCCCTCCCACCTCTAGAAAGCACCTACTAAGTGCCAGGACCACCACGACGCATGTGGGCGCGAGGGTCCAGGGCGACCCAATGTCACCCAGGTACAAAGTTAAAACCGTTCCCCCAAATACAGCCTGACGCATTATTAACATACTGTTAAGTACACTTTGTGATTGTAGACAAATTAGTTCTATCCGCGTGCAAAATTATTTTATTATGTGCATATCTTAGAAGACTAAGTAGTCAAATAACCAGATACGGCAGCGATAGCTCGCTAGGCTTTTTCAGACAATTTTGCTGATGATATGTTGATTAAACTCAAGTTCATTATTCCAGACAATATTGACCTACTTTGCTGCATTTAATGGCATCCAAACAGCACTTTCTTACATTCCCATCAGCATCGGAACTGTCCCGTCCTTGATGGATGGACCTCGCACGTGGAACTGCCACTTGCGGGCCAGTGGCTGGTGTGGCAGAGACCACAGCCTGGGGGCCTCCCGCCCTTAAAGACAGAGCCCCAAGGTCGAATCCCCCCTCCTGGCCGGGCCCGCTAGCGTGTGGCGCCCCGCTCAGCTCTTGTCTCTGATTTTGGGAAGTCAGGAGGAGACGGGTTGGAAAGTGTTCTGCTCTGGGGAGGCCGGTCAGGAAAATCTGTAGACGGGGGAGGATTTTAATTCCTCCCTCCCCGCCATTCCCCAGCATCTTTCACGGTCTCAGAGATCAGACACACGCCGGCAGAGTCGCTTGGGTGGCCATGCGCCAAAGTGGACAGAAAACCACTTTGCTGGTCTCCGCTGGACGCCTCAGCCTGAGAAACATCTCCCCGGGGCTGAGTGAGCTGTTCCCCTTTGGGGTTCCATCCGTCAAAGTGCCATCACCCCGACATCGAGACTGAGCTCCGGGCTCAGGGGCCTCCGCAGGGTTGCCGGTTAGTCCCACGCGGCCACCGGGGCTGGCCGGCTGGAGGTGCCAAGTAGCTACTGCTCAGTGAAGTGGCCTCAGGACACAGAATCCTGGGGCTCCTGGCTGGGAAGAGCCTGCGGTTGACCCCGCTCCCTGTGCCCTCAGTCAGCGAACCCCTGAACCCGAGGACCGTCTCCCCTGCCTGTAAGTCCCGGCAAGGGCTGGCGGGCCTGCGGAGCACCCTGGTCCCCGCTGCCCACGGTTTCACTCTTCACGGTCTCGGTTACCTGCGGGCCACGCAGGCTGAAAATCCCAGAAATAAACCATTCATTCATTTTAAATCGCACGCCGTCTTGAGATCTCGCGCGATCCTGCTCCTGCCCGCCACGGGCGTGGATCGTCCCTCTGTCCGGCGTCCCCGCGCTGTAGACGGTCCCCGCTCATCAGTCACTCAGTCGCCGCGGGGTGACCCGATCCACTGTCACAGCCTCTCAGGGCTTGTCTTCAAGTCACCCCGACTTGACTCAGGAATGTCATATTTATAAAACTTTTATTACAGTATATTGTTACAGTTGTCCTATGTTATTCTTAGCTGCTGGTGTTAATCTCTCTCGGTGCCTGATGTATAAACTAAACATTATCACAGGTGCGTGTGTAGGAAAAAACGGTCTATGCAGGGATCGGTGCTATTCGCGGCTTCGGGCATCCGCTGCGGAGGGTCTCGGTGGTATCCCTGTGGATAAGGGGGGGCTACTTGACGCCACCTCCCCTGAAGGGAGATGTCGCTCAGATGGCTCGGGAGTTGTCCCGCTCTTTATAATCAGGGCCCAGCACAGCAGTCACGCCTCCCTGCACCGCCCGCAGGATCAGCAGCTCCCAGCCCATCGCCAAGTTATTTGTTTATGCAACAATTTATTTATTCAACAAACATGTATTAGGCATTAGCTGTGTGCCAGGAACCCAAGGCAAACGTTGGGAAACAAAGATGAACCGGGATACACTTGAAGCAGCTCCCGGGCCGATGAGAGGACGCGGGGTCGAGCAGGGACGTTTAACGCAGGGTGACCGCGCTGAGACGGAGGGGTGGCCGGGCAAGGGCACAGCCTGGAGCGCGGAGGATCGATGGAGCTGGGCCCTCCCTCCAGATGCCGTGCACCTCTGGTCACGGGAGGCTGGCCCGCCCGGGCTCAGCGCCCCAGGCCCTCCGAGAACCTGTCATTTCCGCTGTGTTCACAGTGACCACCCTGAGCAGTGAGAGCGGGAGGCCTTGGGCGGGTGTCTTCCTCTATCTATCCCCCGGTGAGATGAGAGGCTGGGATCAAGCTGACACCCACGGGGCCCGCAAGCTCCAACCTGCTGTTAGAGACGCTTCAGTGGCAACTAGTTTGACCAGAGACAAGAGCCTCAGTTTGTGTGTTTTTTCTAAGCTACTTAAAATGTCCCTGACAACGCAGTGACATCACTCCTCACAGTCTCGCTAGAAGCGGGGAAGCGGCTGGCCCCTTACAGGGGTCCCGTGGCTGTGTCTTCGTCAAGGTCAAACCACAGCCGGGACTCCTCCTCATTTTTGCGGGACGTGTGGCCTCTCCCCCGAGGGCCTGGTTTCCCAGAGGCTCCCAAGTCGACTCGATTCTTTCAGGGCTGAATGAGAAGAGCAGAGACCATGTCCTAAAGCTCTACTCACCACATCGCAGGCAGAGAAAGCGAAAAGCAGAATTCCCAGCGTGTGCTTCTGTTCGGGTGTCCCGGGCTTGGGCTGAGCCTGCACACGAGCTCACCAAGAGTTTTGAAAAGGAAAGAAGAAAAGGCTGATCTTTGTTAAGACTTTCCTGACCCCTCATGAGACACACAAGCTGAGTGAACTGCCAGGCGCGTCTCTTTTCTCCCCTCGGAACCCAGGCTTCGGGCCTTGCCTGTGGTTGGCCGGTAGCTCTGGAGGACCGAGCAGAAGGGAAAGCCCAGGGCCCCACGTGTTTCTTCCGCTAAATGAAGGTCAACACCAGTGATCTCCAAGCCCAGGTCTCCGGAACCCTCTGTGGTCTTCAAACATCGAGGACCCCAAGGAGCTCTGATTTAAATCTGTCCGTATTAGTCATGTTAGAAATTAAAACTGAGAAAAATCGAAACTACTGATTATTTCATCAAAAATAATAAGCCTATTACACATTAATATAAATATTTTAATGATATAACTAGGGTGTCCCCCCAAAATGTACATGCAATTAACAGCTGATAGCTCAGTTGATGTTTCTTTCTTTTCAGCTTTAACCCATTGGAATTAATAATTATTCAAAGAGCTATCAGCTGTTAAAGTGTGTATACATTTGGGGGGACACCCTGTATATTTTATATATATAAAAAAGTGATGAGAGTGGCGTTTTTTCACAATTGTTGCAAATTTTGTAATCTCCGGCTTTTGTAGAAGATGCTCCACTGCTGCTTCTTTCAGCCAATTGTGGTCCAATGTGTCACGTAACTTCTGGGAAACTCCGTGGTACACCCGCGGGAGGAAGCAAGTGAAATGGGCAATACAGTCTCGGTGCCCCGATGAACAAGGTCTTCACCCTCAAGAACCCACAGAGGGTGTGGGGAGTTCCCAGGAGTTCTTGGACCATGGTTTGTGGATTGTGACTCTGCACGGTTTTCAGGTATAAACACCTCAGCTTGGGAAAGGCTGGAGGCTTAGAAACCCTGAGTTTAAACCCTGTCCTGTCACTTATGAGCTGTGTGGACTGGGGACCTTCATTACTCACCCTTTACTCAGACCGCTCCTGAAAGAGCACATGTCCCCCTCTGTCCTCTCAGTTCACATGGGGTGTCCTGGGTGGGAGGGCAGGTGAACCCAACACTGTGAGCTTGAGAGGCCCATAGTACAGGGACTACATCATCCCTCTGACCTCTACCAGTAAGAGAACTTCGATGTGAGCCTCCGTCACCTGCTGTTCTTTGTTTTATTTCTCAATTTTGTCAGAACTTGGGGGTAGGGATAAGTGGAGACATAATGGGCATCTGAAGATCCCAATAGCTATCATCACCACCATCATCATCATCACCACCATCATCATCATCATCACCATCATCACCATCATCACCACCATCACCACCATCATCACCATCATCACCACCATCATCATCATCACCATCATCACCATCATCACCACCATCACCACCAGCATCACCACCATCACCACCATCATCATCACCATCATCATCACCATCATCATCATCACCACCACCATCATCACCATCACCACCATCATCACCACCATCACCACCACCATCACCACCATCATCATCACCATCATCATCATCACCACCACCATCATCACCACCATCACCATCACCACCATCATCACCACCATCACCACCATCATCATCACCATCATCATCACCATCACCACCATCATCATCTCCATCAACATCATCTCCATTACTATCACCACCATCTTCATCATCACCACCATCACCACCATCATCATCACCATCACCATCACCATCATCATCACCATCATCATCACCATCATCATCACCATCATCATCATCATCACCATCATCACCATCATCACCATCATCACCACCACCGGCATTATCCGTAACACTACAGCCATTTAATTTTGTAAAGATAGCAATTGTGGTCATGGAGAAGCAAGTGCACACACACACACACACACAATGTCTACAGAACAGGTTTCAAAGTCTGTTTCAAAATTTAAATAAAACACTTTAAAATGCTTTCATAATCAAGACATCACCGATTGGACTCATGATTAAGGGGTTAAGTATAAAATGAAATTTGGGATTTCAATAACCAATTATAAGACAGAAAAATTAATGTTGGTTAATCAGTTCACCAGGCGATACCAGCGGCCAAACCGAGAAGAAAACAAATTCTTTTCTGTGTATGAGAAACTTGGGAACAAGAATTGAGGACATTACTTATTTTCAATAATTCTGTTGCTCACTGTGTGTGGTCACTGTGTTCATTAAAGGCTCGCGTGGCTGGCTTTCCAATAGCAGAGCCTTAGGAATGAGTCAGTGCCCTGCCCTGGAGCCCGGCCACTCTCACAATTACCCAGAAAGCGTGGTTCTGGACTCAAACCCCACGGTTGCCATCTGCACACTAATGCGGGTGTTTTATGGGCCTCATTTCTGGAGGTGTCACCCAATGGCTTCCCCCGTCTCTGAGAACACTTGACATTGGTTTATGCTGTTGGATCAAGTTCTGGACCCATTTCTAATTCAGTTGTGTTGGTATTTGAACTTCTTAATCCAGGCAGTTGGCTCCCAAGGCCAGGTCTCTGTGGAGCCAGGGTTGGTGAGTCATTGCTACAGTAACTCATTGGGGCCACCAGGGTGCCAGATGGGTCCCTGAGGCAGGGGACAGATAAGAGCACCCTGGTCGGTCACTCTCACCAGAACCATTTTTGGGGCTTAAATAATTAGATCCACTTAATGAAATGGAGCTGATTTCACTTCCAGTTTATGACCAAGGAATAATTTCCACCTGTGCTCAGGCTCCGCTTCAGGAACAGACTCACCTGAAGCCTGCACCCCAGGAACAGGGAGACACCTAACACCCCAATTGCCAACATTTTCTTCTCTTGATTGTCAGATGACATTTCCTATTAAAAATGCAAATCCCCACAAGAAGAATTCACTTTTTAGTTACCTCTCATCCATCACTTACCCCTTAATGTGCATATAGAGCCCAACAAAGAAATGTGAAGATCAGAGAGACCCAGGAGGGTGCTGGGTTTCTATGGAAATGAGAAAGGGGGACCGGGGAAGAAAACAAGGAAATGACGCCAAGACCAGGCGCACCGAGGCGCAAGTCCCCAGCGTACACACGTCGCCTGAGGATTTGGGTAGAAACACGCGTGTGCAGAATTTTCAGGCGTGGGACACACAGAGCTTGGCTTGTCTGGCGTCTCACCATCAAGCCCGGACTCGGAGGCCCCACTGCTCCACGCCGAGGAAAAGGCTGCCCGGTGTCATTTAGGATCTCGTTTGGACTTCTCTGAGCTGTAACAATAATTGACTCCCCAGATACTGAGCAGAAGCTGGCCACACGTAGTGAAATCATTTCTTGGTCATACACTGAGCAGTTAATTGGCTTCATTGCTTTAAATAGATTCAATTATTTAGGCAACAATGAATCTTCCAGAGGTGCTTACAAGTCGGGGACCACTCCGGGAGACCTTCATCGTTTGAGGCGCGCTGCCCAGAGGCCTCTGCAAACGGCCACCCTGGAGCTCGAGGATTGGGAGGGGATTTATTTGCACGTATAAAATATAAAAATTGCCCTCCATGGTGTGATCAAATAGGATGCAATCAGCCTATTAAAAATTCACATGGCCAAGAAGAAAAGCCTGTACCGGCGGCGGATTCCGGCGTTGTTGAGAGCAGTCGGGGCGTCTCGCGTGAAGCCCACGATCGACTTGGCCTTTCGGGAGAAGCAGCTAAAGCCCGTCCCGGGGCCATCGCTGGCTCCGCTGACCGCTCAGCCCCATTCTTCCCCTCAGCAGGCTCGCTGTTGGGCTCTGAGTGAAAAGGTTAATTCCTGAACTCACAGAGGGACCGGAGAGCCGCGGCCGCACTCATCCCCAAGCACAGCTTCCTTCCACGCAGCGGACGTCCGTGGATTCAGTTCAAAGACTTCCTCCCCCCGCTATCCTCTGTCCCCTCCCGGGTTGGCCCCGGCCCCGAATGCTGGCCAGCCCCAGAACAGCGTCAGTAATTAGCTGAGGATCTGACCTAACCTCCCACCCGCTCATGGCTGCTCTGCTGAAAGTTGCTCCGAGTGGCCCTGACCCCGTGGCGCGGGCATGTCCCATCCTCACACGCGGCCACGAGTGCGTGGGAATCACCTTCCCAGAGAACATGCTTCGGAGCACAATGGAATCGTTAACCTTTCCCCAGAACCTCGCGAGGGTGAAGATATTTAAACTGCAGGGTGAGGTGGGTTAATTAGGAGCCAATATCTTTCTTTTCCTTCCAGCAAATGAAAGACACGAGATGAGATCAAGGAGCTGCTGGTCACGGGTGCACTTCAAAGCACGGGGTGGGCGCGGGGGGGGGGGTGTCCATCCTACAGGCTGAATTTTTCTCTAATGAAACCAGAAGAGACACACCTCCTGCCCAGCTGGTGTGGCTCAGGGGTTGAGTGCCCGCCATCCCGTGCACCAAGAGGTCTCCGGTTCGATTCCCAGTCAGGCCACACGCCAGGGCCGAGGGCTCGAGCCCAGCGGGTGGCACGCAGGAGGCAACCGATCGATGCCAATGCACCCACGTTTCTGTCTCCCTCTCCCTCTCTCTCAAGTCAATAAACACGTATTTTTTCAAAAAGCGGCGCACCCCATCCCTACGCACCCCATCCTTAGGCCCTGCAGAGACTTAGCCACGCCCAGAGCGCAGGGCGTGCGCCCCTGGGGAGCGGCCCACCAGGCCGGCGCCGAAGACGTTTACGTGAAACAGCAGCAGGTACATGTTGACTTACGAAGACAGTGCCTTTGTCTTTCCTCCAGGGCCCAGAGTGGGCCACACTGGAGAGCAGACGATTAGACACAACATGTTGAAATCTTTTCCGAGAAAGGGACCATGGGTTCCCTTCCATTCTTTTCCTGGGCATCCCTGTTGGGCACCTTCTGGTATGTGCCTCACCCACGAGGCAGGCGGACAGCAAAGGCACTGGGAGGCATCGTTTCGGGTGATGCACTTCCCGGTGCTGGAAACGAACTAAGGGGAGGGGAAGCTATGGGCACCCGGTTTTCCCAGCCCAGGACCCCTCCCTTGCCCGGTGTAACAGCGGCGCCTTCCTGCAGCCTCACCCCCACCCCCGGGCCCCTCTCCAGGCAATTCCAGGGCGACAGTGTCCTTTCCCCCTCCATCCAACACGCGGACACGCTCCTTGTCTTTTCAAGAGTATCATTTGACGTCAAAAGCGCACAAGCCACGGTAAATATGGAATTAATTAAATCTACGCTTAGGCCTTCTCAGAATTAACTTACGAAGAGTTTGCCGGTAATTTTATTAACATGTAACTCTGATGACAATGAGTCCATTTCGGGTTATTTAATTACTGGCAGGATTATGGTATTTACTCTCACGCCGCGGCTGCCGCTCGGGCCTCACGCGGGAGACGCTCCTGAGGGTTTCCAATCCAGGCCCCTTCTGGCATTTCAGTTGGATAATTATTTTCACCAGAAAGGATGAAACTTGTTGAGCAAACGGAGTCGCCGGCTCTTGGTGGGACGGGCGCCTTTGGAATCCACGTCCCTGTTGACAGAGGCGTCGCCCGCGAGGGCGAATGATCGCGGGCTCAGAGGCGGAGCCGGGTGGGAGCGCGGCCGGAAAACTGAGCCCGGCTCCCTTCCCCGGGAGGGGACGTAGGACGAGGCTCCATCAGCAGCAACTAATTCTCCGTGGGACCCAAAGGGCCCCGGGGAGCTGGGCCTCCACCGCGGAGGGCCCACTGCCCTCTGAGGTCTCGCCGAGTGCGGCACAGTCCGGGTGAGTGGCCTTGGCTGTGATTTTTAATTCTTATTTTTGTTGATTTTCAGCAGGGGGTATTTTTTCCATTGATTCTTAGAGAGAGTGGAAGAGAGGAGGGGAGAGAGAGAGAAAAACACATGAGTGGTTGCCTCCCACACAGGCTCCAACAGGGCCGGGGGGTCAAACCTGCAGCCAGGTACGTGCCCTTGACCAGGAATTGAACCCGGGACCCTTGGGGGGGGGGGGGCGCGGTGGCTGCTGCTCTAACCACTGAGCCCACCAGCCAGGGTGCCTTTGCTGTGTTTTTACTCAAAAGCCCTCCTTGGTCCAGGCAGAGACGGCCCCCCATCCGACGGGTCACCGCTGGGGGGTTGTCGTGGTCCCGAGTCTCCCCAACAGGCTCTGCTCCCCTGCGACGGGCTGGGCGCGGCTGCCCGGAGCCAGGCCTCCGTGTTCGCTTTCCTCGGAGCTGCTCTCCTGTTGGTTTTAGGGTGGGGGGGACACAGGTGTAGATGGTGTCGGCGTCCTCGGAAGGCCTGGAGGGGCTCGAGGGGCTGGACAACGCTCCTTGTTTCTCTCTCCGGCCTTTGCAGCCAACGCCGGGCCCCCCGGAGAGCCGCCCGGTCCTCCGGCCTCTCCTCCACCACGGCCGGGGGGACGGGCCAGAGCACAGCCCCCTGCCCCCACCCAGGTCCCCGCCTGGGGCCCCGCCCTCGGTCCCCTTTTCTCCAGGGTCCCTGGGATGCCCCGAGCCCCTCAAGACGAGGAGAGAGAGGCAGAGCCGGGGAACAGAAGGACCGCCCGCGCTTTTAGAGGCGGCGATAGCGCTCCGTGCCCCGAGCGCCAGGCCGTGGGGCTCCCGAGCCCAACGCACAGCGCCCGAGATTTGAAACCCAGCTCGTGTTTCCCGGGAAGGGCTCTATTCTTCATGCTCGGAAACAAAGAAGCCAATTTCATGCTTCAGGGAGCTGGCCGATGGCCCCGGGCCGGGGAAGGACGCCCTCGCCGGGGCGGACACGGGGAGCCACAGGCTGGGACTCGCGGGAGACCACAGAGGGGCCGAAAGGGGCGTCCGGGGACCACGGGGACCAAATCCAGCGAGGGGGGGGAGGGGGGAGGGGGGAGGGGGCGCGTCTCGTTTTCAGTAACAGTGTTGCCTTCGCCACATTAGCTCCGCTAATTCTCCCCCCTCCCCCAGCCCGGCCGCCGGCTTTCGGACGCCGAGCTGTAATTTTCTATTTAATTAGTTGCAGTTCTGTTCGATGGCAACAGGTCCGGCTAATGCCGCTAATTGTTTATCCAGCCTTCGGTAATATCTCATTAGCTTTATGGGCTACGGGCTCCCCATCAGCTGCAGAGCTCATTTTCTGCAAACCGGGGGACGCCGCGGCCGGGAGCGTCCTCTCGGAGAAACGCGACAGAACCCAGCCGACAAACGGACGACGCCCGGCGGGTTGGAGAAGCCCGTTGTCATTGTCGGCTGCGGTGTCCCTCGGGGAAATAACGCCCAAAAATGGTCTTCCTCTAATTTTTTTTGTTTTTAAGAAGGATCCGCCTAAGCCATCCGTCGTTTTTATAAGAGCCGTTACCCATCAGGCATCACGGAAACGCAGGCACGAGGTGAGGCCGCGAGCGAGGTGCGCGGGGGCAACCCGACCCGGCCCCCTCTCACTCGCTGGGACACAGTGAACCGTTACCCAGGTGACTTTTATGGCATCGGCGTGATTTCTGCTCCCCGAGAGGACGGGAAATTCCGAGGATAACTGTACGATTTACCTGTAACCCCCTGTCGCCTCGTCTAAGTTTGACGCCTGGTTCCGTCCACCCTCCTTCCTCGCCCCTCCCCTGCCACCTTTGATGCAAAGTGCAAGATGTTTGCCTTGGTCCTGGCTGGTGTGGCTCAGTGGTTAGAGCGTCGGCCGTGCACCCAAGGGTCAGGGGTTCCATTCCCAGTCAGGGGCACGTACCTGGGTTGCGGGTTTGATCCCTGGGCCTGGTCAGGGTGTGTGTGGGAAGCAACAAATCGATGCGTCCCTCTCCCATCAATGTCTCTCTCTCCCTCCCTTCCACTCTCTCTAAAAATCAGTGGGAAAAATATCCTCAAGGGAGGGTTAACAACAAAAATGTTTTCCCTACACGTGCCTCCCCTCCCTCTCTCCAGCGCTGGCCTCTCTGTAGCTTATCTGGTCCCTTATTTTAAGACCAAAAATATATATACATTATGCCCCTCCCCACTGCCCCCACCACCTTTGGACCATGTGGATGGACTGTCCCCTTTTTCAGAGTTGCAGACAAGAAACGAGCTCCGCCCGTTGTCACAGTCACAGCAGAGTGTTGCTAACAGAACGTCCCTGCAGATGAGCCTGCCCGGTAACAGCCGCGGGGCTTCCTCCGCCCGGTCGCTGGGCGCACAGTGGCTCCTGGTCCTGCTCGTGTCAGTTCTCCAAGGGGCTCCTCTGCTTGAGGGGACGTGTGGACCTTCTCACAGCCCGGACCCCACTGGGAACGTGCTCTTCAATGGCCAGGCTGAAAAACGCAAAGTTGCCACTCAGCCACGGACTACACCGGGCAGGATGTAATTGCCACCCAGTGAAGTGCTGCGGGGACTTGATCGGCCGGGCCGAAGACAGAGGTGGGTCCGACTCTGGCTGCCTAACCGTGGCCACGGCAGAGACCCGGGCAACAATGCAGGGGGCATCTGAGGACCTGTACGGAAGGAGCGGGAGAGCCCGTGCGTGGCAAGGGAGTCGAGAGAGAAGCCTACCCTTCAGTTGGACATGGAGAGCAGAGGTGACGGACTCGGGCCTCTCTTGATTGGCCGTTGCCCATTCAGTTCAGGCGAAGGTCAGTGTCCATGACCGACAGGCATTCCGGGAGTCACCTGTGCTCACTGTCGCAGTACGATATATAAATATATAAACAGACTTATTTTAAGGAACTGGCTCACACCGTTGCGCAGACTGGCAAGTCCAAAATCTACAGAACAACCCAACTTGTTGGAGACCCAGGCAAGAGTCGTGGTTCACGTCCAAAGGCTGCCTGGGGGCAGGATTCCCTCTCCCTTGCGGGATCTCGGTCTTTTTCCTAAGGCCTTCAACTGATTGGACAAGGCCCACCCTGTCATGAAGAGTAATCTGCTTTACTCAATATCTACTGATTTCAATAAAAAAAATATCTTTGCCAAAAAAATCTACAATAGTGTTTGACCCAATATCTGGGCACCATGGCCGAGCCAAGTTGACACATGAAATGACCCATTCCGGGGACTTTCTCCACTGCAGCTGTTCTCCTCGACCTACTGGGAGACCTGGCTCCAGGGGCATAATAGGAAGGCCCAGCAGCATCCTCGAGCGCCCGGATCTACGCCCAGTGCAACCAGTAACTAGTCTCGAACCAATTCATCTCAAATCAATAACATATTATCTGCTTAGAACGGGCCTGCCATCCTGTCAGAGGGTCACATGGGACCTTTTGTCAGCTTCTTTGAGCTGAGCCCTGTGGCCAGTGTCTATCTTCTGTGGGAGGTGGCCACAGGCCGAGCCCCAGGAATGGCTATAGTCGGTCCCTCCTCAGGAAGTTACCTGACTGTCCAGATGCCATCGGGAAGGCGAGAGGTTTATGAAATCGCTCCAAGCATTGCACTGAATGTCGCCTTGCTTCCTTGCACCCTTCTGTTTTCGGTGAACAGAGCCGTAAACACACAAGATTCCTCCAATAAGTCCCGTGACCTTTCTCCTCGACTCAGCCAGGCAAATGCAATATTGACTCGGCGAGGAAGGGATTTCTCAACCTTCCCGCGGAAGGCTGGATTTGGCATAACCTTTGGACCAAAGCCGGCTTCTGTGAGCCAACAAACATGATCTCAAAGGTTACTTTTAAAAATAGCTCCTGGACGTGCAGCCTGCAAA
This sequence comes from Miniopterus schreibersii, assembly GCF_964146895.1. Taxonomy (NCBI): domain Eukaryota; kingdom Metazoa; phylum Chordata; class Mammalia; order Chiroptera; family Miniopteridae; genus Miniopterus; species Miniopterus schreibersii. Next base: position 1,927,226 of record NC_138109.1, on the reverse strand, counting down.
TAAAGCCACAGGATGTCGGGTGGACTTGGGTCATTTATAATCAGGGTCACCCCTCGGTGGAAAATGCTCCGCAGAGGCCCGTCGCTGACCGATGTCACGGTGATCGCTCAGAAGCCGCCCTTGGTTTTCCACGCGGGATTCGGGACCTCCACCTTCCCGCCTGCGGGCCACGCTCGCTGCGTGCGTGCGGCCTCCACGCAGCCCTCTGGAGGGAGATCCAGATCACAGGCCCTCGCTGCTCATCCTGGACCGGCAGAGGCTCAGGCACACGCCCGGTGCCGACGTGGCCCGGCCTCCTCAGAACCGCGTTTTCCCAGCAGGGGAGCGGGGCTGGCCTCCCTTGGAAGCCTGACACGAGCAAAATCTGACGAGGTGGAGCCGTGGTGGAAATTTAGTGACGCTCTTTCCGATCCAGCCTCTGAGCTCTTTGCTGTGCCCTTCAGGATCAATGGGGAGCCCAGAGCTTCACCGCCCGATGGTGCTGGGCTGCAGACATGGCAGCTGTGGGGTCCTTGGTGGGGGGGGGAGGCCCCCTGTGGCCTCTGTCCCTCTAGTCGAATCACAGGGTAGTGGGCTTCTGTGGGTCCTGAAGCCTCGAGACTCCGGGCACCTGTGGTGACCGAGTGTCATAATTCTAGAGCCTCTGAGCACATCGAGAAGTGACCATGGGATGGAGATGGGGTTCCCCCTTCCTCCGCTCCCCTCGGAGGAGGTCCTCTCGCAGCTCCCCTTTTTCTGGGAGTCTTTGTACCTGATGCTTTTTCTCCTTCTGGCTCCCCCAGCCCAAATCCCTGGGACCCTTCTTATCCAGGGGTCCTCGCTGAGACACGGGGTTCAGCAGCGGGACTTCCTGGGGCCAGAAAATGAGTTTGCCAATGAGAGTGGACCCTGGAGGGGCTGCAGTCAGGGGCCTCTGGCAGCTGCCAGGATGGAGCGGATCCCAGGCCCACCTGTCCTGCTGTTTGTCTAGGAGACAAAGCCGCGGTCGGAGCCGGGCCTCCCACAGAGATCTCTGGCGGGACTGGTGCCCACCCCAGGGAGCAGCAGGCGAGACTCCAGTCCCCACGACCCTCCTAAGGATGCCCCTCGATCCCTTCAAGAAAATGGGCCCCTGTTCTATCCATGATTCCCCCAGTGGGGTCCCCTCATCCCCGAGACCCCTGAGCTTGGCCTGGCTCTGGACCAACCAGCCACGGCGACCTCTCTTAGCAACAGTTTAATCCTGTTTCACAGCCTCCCTACGACCTTGTTCTACTGTGATGAAGGACGGGGGATGCGTGGACCTGCGTTCCCCACCTGCCCCTGCTCCGGTCCCCTACCCTCCACCCCAGAAGGGATTAGGAAACATTTCTCCCAGGATGAGAAAACTTTGGAAAAGGGAGAAAAATGCAGGCGTGGCCTTTGGCCACCAGCCCCCGGTGGATTTCTGTCCCTGGCACCGGGCAGAGCCGGCCCCAGCCTTCTGAGGGGCAGAAACCAGAGCTCGTGCACTGGCTGAGAAAACGGGTGTGAGCAGGAGTGAGTGTCTGAGTGTGTGGCCCTGACAGAGGCGGAGAAGCCAGAGACCCCTCTGGCCTAGTGCGAGGGGCCGGAGCAGCGGTCACAGGAGCTCCGGGGGAGGGAGGGGGCCCTGCCCTGCTGCACAGCCCGTGGTCACGTCCAGGGGCACACGCTCAACCTGGAGAGGCCTCTGCAGCTGCGTTTCTGCGCTGACATGTCAATCGGGGGCTCAGGAGTGAGAGCTGACTCCCGGACTGAGAAGTAATAAGAGGCCGTGTTCGCAAAGGGGCCGCAGGATGCAGTAAACCAGCCGCTCGCTTATTAAACAAAAGGAACGAGCCTCCGTCGGGCTCAGAGGCGACGGGCTTCGGAAAGGGCACAGGGGTTTTAATTAACTTTTTGAATCCTCAGTCCTTGCTGTCAGCAGTTTCAGGGTCCAGGCCTGAGGGTCCTGTGCCCCAGCCTGCGGTTGGGTCTAAACTGCTCCCGGGTCACTCCTGGAGCCAAACACGAGCAGGACGCCTCCGGGAAGACGCCTGTCATGCTCTTACCTCCTGCTGTCCCGGGTTCGCAGCCCTGACAGACAGCCCATGCCCCTCAGTGTCCACTCTCAGTGCCCTGGGCTGGGCCCGGTGGGGACAGCCGCCCCAGGACCCCAGGGGAGCCCACTCTTCCTGCGCCTGTGACATCTGGGTGCATGATGGCCTTTGTCTTGTCCCCCACCTTGGATGCGAAAGGTAGAGGTAGAGCCCACAGACTCTCGTTTGAACACTGGTGCTGCTTTTTTAAAAAAAATATCTTTTTTATTGATTTTAGATTTAGAGCAAGAGGAAGAGAGAGAAACAGCCATGGTAAGAGTCATGGGTCAGCCGCCTCCCGCACGCCGCCGACCGGGGATCGAGCCTGAAACCCGGGCATGTGCCCCGGCCGGGAATCGAACCCTGACCTCCTGGCTCATAGGTTGAGCCACACCGGCCGGCTGGACGCTGCTGCTTTTGCCCTAGGCAGTGCACCCTGGGAGTCACCCCACGTCAGTTCTGCGGGCGTCTTCACGTTCCCGCGGCTTCCCGTCACTCGTGCTGTGGCCCCGGGGGAGTCACTCACCACCCTGTGCCTGAGCCCTTCGGGTGCTTCTGACACGTTGCAGTTAGAAACGGCGCTGTGGCCGGGACCCAGCGCCCGTCTGTTTTCCATCCTCAGGTGAGTTTCCAGGAGAGGGACTCGGAGTTGAAAGAGTGACCGTGGGTGAGGCTCGGGCAGGCTCCGCTCTAATTGGCTCCGAGAGCTGGTCCCCGGGGGCAGATTCGGAGCGAGAATTTTTGCGACACTGAAACACCAAACCATGTGACAAAATAAGAGCCGGGAACTGGAAATTAATGACTTTCCCCGCGATGTGGGCTTTGGCGATCTCCCAGGCCCGCGGGGGACTGCTCGCAGCAGGGTGATGGACTGCGACCTTTACTTCGCAATAAGTTGGCAATCACAGCCGTTTGATTCATTGTTTCTAAAAACGGTTACTGGTAAGGAAGCCACGTGACCCCTGACCCGGCTTCACCCCCATTTTACAGAATGAGCCGCAGTTTCGACGGGGAGCCTGGAAGTTCCCCCCAAGGCACAGAAGATAGGTGTTTCCACTGGATTTTGACCTTTAAGGGTGATACCCCCGGCAATTAAAAACAAAAACGGGCCCTGGCCAGTTTGCCTCAGTGGTTAGAGCGTCAGCCTGTGAATTCAAGGGTCCCGGGTTCAGTTCCCGCCACGGGCACGTACCTGGGGTGCAGGCTCGATCCCTGGCTCCGGTTGCGGTGTTTGCGGGAGGCAGCCAGTTGATGTTTCTCTCTCAAAGCGATGTCTCTCTCTCCCTCCTCTCTCTCTCCCCCCCCCCCCCCTCACACTCTCTGAAGAGCAATGGAAAGAATATCCTCCGGTGAAGATTAAAAAAACAAAAGCCATAAGAGTGATACGAAGCCATCAAGTCAGTGCGAGGAAGTCCCACACGGTGTTCGTCTTTCTGCAGGATGCCTGCTTGATGCGTAAACACATACGGCCGAGCCTCGGTACTCAGGGGTCTCCTGGGTACACACCCTCCTCCTCTCTAAGGGTATCTGAAGCCCCGAGCCTGAGCTGGTTCTTAGAGGATGCGTATTTCTTTGTCGGCTGCATAGATGTGGGGAGGGCGCTCCAGGCCCACTCTGGCTGTGCATGAAAACGAGGGAATGAAGCCGCCTGGTGTCCCATCCAGAGCAGCAGGTTGGCTGGAGCACCAGGCGTGGTTGGGTATCCAGCCTCTCAAGGAGGGCTCACCCACAACGGCCCTGGGGCCACCTTCCCCCCCAAGCCCCTCCACCCATGGTACTCACTTCCTTGCTCCTACAAGAGCCTGGAGTTGGTGCCAAGATCGGCCCAATCTCCAGTTTGCTAACTAAGAAATCCAAGAATGCAGGCTCTGTGGCACTCGGGCACATGGTCTGTTTCCATGTGGGATGGTGTCCTGACCCTGGAACAGCTCTTGACACCAAGTGACAGGACTGAAGATGGAGCGAGTGGCCATCAGCCACTGATCCAACGGCTCATCCTTTGAGTGCAAAGCTGCTCTAACCTGTCCAAGTCAGAACCACCAGGTGTTGCTGAAAGGCCGGCTCTGACTCGAGCCCTCTGAGGAGGCCTGGTCTCCCGACCTGCGCCTCTAATGAGCCCACACCAAGGAGAGAGGAACTGGAGCCTCAGGACCTGCCTACCTGTCCGTCTCTCACGTCCACCGTATCTACACCCACTCACTCTGCACCCAGTGCTGGTTAGGCTCACACAGCTCTATCCATCTTCATTTCCCACCACACTCTCATGAGTGTGGACATGGGGGAGGGGGCAGGGCACAAAAGATTGTCCCAGATCAGGGGTGATGACACTGTGACCCAGAAAATTAAAACAGTGTGGCCAAGGCCCAATGGCAAGTGAGCCCCTTAAACGTCACACACCTGCAGCCACCCTCCTGCAGGCCCCAGTGGTCCCCATTGGAGCCATCGGGAGCTCCTTGTGTGCACGGACCTCACACTCAGCCTGCTCGGGGGTCTGGATGCAGCCTGGTCTGTAGGCAAGGCCTCCTTCGCTTCCATAGCCAGTCACCCCCTCGGATGGCCAGGAGCCAAATGAAAACAGGGGCTCATTTTGAAATTTGTCATTTTCTCTGTGAGAACATTTCACAGATCTGTGCCCCATGAGTGCAGGACCAGTCAGAATCAACATCTTAACAGTCATTAGATCCCCAAATAAACAAAATCAGAAATAGTTCTCCGAGCCCCAAATGTCTGTGCCAATCTATTTTAATTCTGTTGTCATTACCATCATCATCACCATCTCCATCATCACCATCATCATCACCATCTCCATCATCACCATCTCCATCATCACCATCATCATCACCACCATCTCCATCATCACCATCTCCATCATCACCATCTCCATCATCACCATCATCATCATCACCATCTCCATCATCACCATCTCCATCATCACCATCTCCATCATCACCATCATCATCATCACCATCTCCATCATCACCATCTCCATCATCACCATCTCCATCATCACCATCTCCATCATCACCATCATCATCATCACCATCTCCATCATCACCATCTCCATCATCACCATCTCCATCATCACCATCTCCATCATCACCATCATCATCATCACCATCTCCATCATCACCATCTCCATCATCACCATCTCCATCATCACCATCTCCATCATCACCATCATCATCATCACCATCTCCATCATCACCATCTCCATCATCACCATCTCCATCATCACCATCATCATCATCACCATCTCCATCATCACCATCTCATCATCACCATCTCTATCATCACCATCTCCATCATCACCATCATCATCATCATCATCATCATCCTAAATTTCAATCCACAGTGGACAGCATTTGGCTTTCTGTCTTCTCCTCACCATGAACATGCCCCCCCCCTTAGGGTCCCCAAGACTCACGTGTGCCCCTGGCAGCTGCTCTTTCCAAGGACAGCATCTTGTTCCCGAATGTTGACGGTGGTGGGATGGGGACTGGAGCAGAGGCGGCCGGGGAAGGGTAAGCATTGCATTCATTTCACTAGTCCTGTGTTTCCATCTTAGGGAAGGACCAGGGCAAAGGAATTGCTGCTCGACTTTTCCGAACTTGCCAGGATGTGAGCGAGAGACTACAAGGCAAATCGCAAAGCTCGGTGGGAACTTCTGAATGACCTTTCACCTGCGCGGGGCTAAGTACTTACAGGTGCCTCGGTCGGTCGGCGGGAAGGGTGAGTATGGACCCGCCCATTCTTCCAGGGATGACTTTCACCGGTTAGTCTTCGAAGAGTTTGTGAGTTCCTGACCAGCCGCCGCGGAACCACCTGGAAACTTGTTAGAAATGGAAACTATCAGGCCCCATCCGTCCCACCTACTAACTGATACTCGGAGGAGGGCCCCGAACAACCTGCCTTTCCAAACCTTCAGGTGACTCTGATGTGCGCTAAAGGTCGGGAACACCTGTTCTAGATCAAATGGATGGGCCCTTCTACCCCCGCCCCCGCCAACTACTTCCCGGCACAGGTGAGTGGCCAACACCGGGGAGCCTCAGAAGCAAAACTTCGTAGATTCCTCTGAAATTCACCTTTTCATTGTCAGTGAACAAAGGGGCTCAGGTAGGACATGAGTCAGATGCACAAGACGACAAGGGGATCTATTCAGAGGGAAAAGTTGGTTTTGGAAACCTTATTACATTAATTGTCTATATGCAAATTATTTCTTCTAATTATAAATGAGTCTCCAAGATAAAAGCAGATACACTGAAACACACTCTGAATACTCCAGTTGGCTCGTTACTCAGGCTCCCATGTGATCGCACAAAACCACCCTCTGGTCTGGACCCCGATCGCTCGGGCCATTTCACCCTCAGACCAGCGTGGAATCTCCTGGAATTCGAGCCTGAGGAGAATTTTCATTGGTGACTTGCTAGTAAAATGTCCACACTGTTACCCCTTCCAACTGTGGACGGGGAGTCGCAATGGCACCTGGAAAGTCACAGGGGAAGAAGGACCTGCAGTCAGGTGTGCCCTGGCTGATAGTCTCATCAGACAACGTGACAGAAAGTCTCCGGGGACAGGAACATGCAAATCAGAGGACGTTTCCTACCCTCGTATTGACTCTGGCTTCCAAAATCAATTTCCTTTATTAGCTGATGTACCTCTGCAAAAGCCGTTCTGCATGGGATCTGGACACATTATTTAAGCGGTAGATTGTTTCCATGCTGACTGGTAACGGCAGGGAGATTTAACAAGATAGAGCGCAAGCTGCGGGCTTGGGGGAAGGTCACCTGGAAGGGAGATGAGGATCTTCATGAACCCGCCAAGCTATGTCTTTGAGGTCAGAACCAGAGAGAACCCACGGTGCACAATTCGGGGGGCGCTGGGCAGGCTGGGCCCTGAGTGGCCTTGTAGAGTGGCCCTGAAAACAGGTGTATAAGACTCACCAAGTGTTTGTCCAATCAAAGGACAGAATGTGTGACATGACTGCTTATTATCTCCATGTCTCTTTGTTGGGTGTCAGAGGTCTCCAGAGACACAGAAGCAATAGGATGTATGTATAGATATAGACATGGACTTAGATGTAGACATAGATACATAGACATGGAAATAGATACATAAACACAGATATAGAGACACATAGACATAGACACATAGACACATAGACACATGGGCATAGACATAGATACATAAACATAGATGTAGAGACACATAGACATAGACGCATAGACACATAGGCATAGATATAGATACATAGACATAGACATAGATATAGGCAGAAACACAAAGACATAGATCCATAGACATAGATACAGATACATAAACATAGATATAGAGACACAGACATAGACATAGACATAGATACATAGACATAGGTACATAGGTACATAGATGAAGATGTAGACTTAGACATAGACTTAGACACTGTAGGTTTGCCTGCCGGCTCCAGGAGGTCAGGGCTGAGTGGTTTCACATCTCCGTCTGCTGTGCCTAGAACTCTGCCTGCCGTATAGTAGGAGCTCAGTGATTATGTGCTGGCTGGATGAGCACATGAACCAGTGGTGCCCCTTCTTGGTTATGCCAGTTGGATTTCTGTCCCTTGAAGACCGAGAAGCCCAATTAGCACATGACCAGGACATGGATCGTGGTCTCCGCTGAGACGGACACCTGTAAACCCAAAGGCCACTCTAGTTCTCAATCCGGGTCATAGCTCAGCTCACTGAGCGAGTTGATTGGCAAACACAAGCCTAGAGCTTTCCCCCTCTGTAAGTGACACTGATACACTCCTGAAGCTTGTCCTTCCAAACCCTGCCAGTTCTTCAATGCAAATCAGCTGCTAACAAAAGAGAGCCCGGGCTGAATGCTGATGCCCCAGCTCGAGACACCACCTCGATCCCGCCGAGATGCTGAGGTTTGATCGGGAGACTCACACATGAATTTAAAGTCCTCCTAGCAAATGGGCTTTGGGATGTTTTTGTGCTGTGTTTGCACAGAGAATCGGGGATCCCTCATGTCCAACAACCTGCAGAATTCATGGGCAGGAAAGGGCTGAGTCACCAAACCTTGGGGGTGAAGGTGGGCAAGGGCTCACGGGCGTGGCGAGTGCAGGGTAGGGGATGGAGGGGTCCATGCAGGGCGAGAGGTAGAGGGGGTCTGTGTATGGTGGGGGGTCGAGGATCTTGGCTTGGGGGGTCCTCCATTTCAGCTGGGGAACCAGCCACACGATTTGCTCAGTTCTGGGGGTTCCTGGGCTGCAGGACTTCCAGTGCTATGCCTGGGAGAGTCCCGGGCCCCCGGGCTCCCGCTGACAGTCCTTCAGTCCACGTCGGCACACACGTCCCCCTCCCTGCACGGCACCAGCCCCCTCTGAATTTCAACTGCTCCGGCAGGAGGCAAACACCCCTGAAATCAGCTGAGGAGCGTGACTCTGGGAAAGTGACGGCCCTGTTCGCACCGACTTGGCCGTGGTCGTCTGACTGAGGCCACCTCACAGGACAGCACGTGGGAGGAGCGCGAGGAGGGCGAGAAGGGCGGGTTTAAATTTAGCACTTGTTGGTGATTTCACTTCTCCCCGTGACTAAGGGGAGTCCAGCCCTGACGTGGGGCCGCTCACCCTTCGGGGCATTGGTGTTTCATTCCTTCCAGACGCGGCCTCAACAGCTCTCCGAGTGTCCCACCGACGGCAGGTCAGAGCCCGGGGCTGTGGGGCCATCGGGGGCCTCAAGGAGAGTTAGGAGGGACACGCGCCACCTGACCGCCAGGTGCCACTGCAGGTGCCCTGGGGGTCCCGGAGCACGCACCCTCACGCTGCCCAGCCCCTCTGCTGCTCACGGGCAGGGTGACAGGGGCAGCCCGGAGGCCAGTGCAGGCCGAGGCCGCCTGGTGAAGGGACCTGCGTCTGCATCGAGCTCGGCGCTGGCCCTGGTCCTCTGAGCCTCTCGCCCCCAGGCCCCCCCATCCAGCAGCACCGGCTCCAGGCCCCCTGGGTTTCACCACCTCCTGGATGCCGCTGCTTGTCTGGGGCCTGAGTGCGACCAGCCCCTGGAAGCGGATCTGGATTCGGTTGTTTTCTGTGGCTGTCTTTACAAAATACCACAAACCAGGTGCTTCCAGACAATAGAAGTTTATTCGCTCAGTTCCAGAGGCCAGATTCCGGACTCAGGCGCGGGCCGGGCTGCGCTCCCACGAAGGTCCTAGGGGAGACCTTCCCAGACTCTCAGCCCCGGGTGCTGTGGCCGCTCCTGGGGTCCCTCGGCTCACAGACGCATCACTGGTAACGTGGCCGCCTTCTGCCTGTGTCTCTCCCAGTGTCCTCCCATTTTCTCCCCTTTGTGGGCGTCTGTGTCCAAATTTCCCCTTCATCATGACCCCCCCGTTGCTGGCGTAAGGTCCACGTGAACAATCACCTGTGTAAAAACCTTATTTCCAAATAGGGTTCCACTGTGAGGTGGGGAGGGGGGCGGGGAGGGCTTCAGCACATCTTTCTGGGGGACACAGTTCGACGCCTCTCCCCTCCCTTCCCACACCGACGCTCCGCTCGGCAATACTCAGGCGGCTGGGGAGCAGCCGGGGCGCCAGCCAGACACCTGGCCGCCCCCCAATTCCTGTGCAGACCTGAGGGGTGGGGGTCACTGAGTGGACTGCTTGGCCACGTCCCCACCACTCAGGCCAGGGGACGTTAGGGGGCAGCCCAGGCTGAGAAGCTGTGACCGGCCCCCAGGACACTAGTCTTCCGACCTAACTCCAACTACAATAATGCTGGTGGCACCTGGCCGCCCTCACCGCTTAGAACAGCCCATCCGAAGGCTTTGCCGAGCAGAGGGGTCCTCCAACCTGAGCAAAAGGGGCGCAGGGGGGAATGAGGCCGACCGACCCCCAACGACAACCTGGCACCTCCCTGAGGATGCCTCACTGTGCAGCAGGTGTGGGTAGAACCTGTCACTGGCTGCCCCCTCTGTGCCACCACTCTTCCCGGGGGGCTCTTGGAGGGGCTTCCAACTCTAGGGGTCCAGGTGATCTTGGCCTCCAAAGAGCCACTTAGTAATGAGGGAGCCGTGAGACGCATCCCTGCTGTCAGCCACCCGTCTCCTCGGATGTCAGGGAGCCCTTGCCAGCGCTTTGCTCCCGGGGGGTCACCTGTGACCTGAGTGGTTACAGAGCTGCAGAGGCCTGTCTGTGGCGCTCGCTGACCGTGGGAAGATGCGCTCCTTCCAGCTGCCCGGCCTGGCCGGCAGGGCGGGCCTCGTGATTCCCAGGGGACCCCGACGGAGCAGTCGGGGTGCTAAGGTGCCCTGTGCAGCCCCTGCTCCCGAACGCAGCTGCAGCGGGGGGTCAGCGGCGGGGTCGTCAGGGGTTAAGCACCGCAAGGTGGACAGATAAGGGAACCCCCCTGGGCCAGGCCTCCCCAGGCTCCATCGTGGGTGTTTTGTATCAATTAGGAATTGATACAAAAGTATCGAGCTGCCCACAGCGGGGCAGCCCGTCCCCGCCCCGGCAGGGGTTGGGGGCCTGATCCATTAATGGGTTTTGGGCAGGAGCACACTTGGCATTGACGGAGCCCGAGAGTGTTTCTCGGGATGAATAATTGATGCCGTGTTGGCTAAAGGGCTTAGCGTATTTACCCTGCTCTCGGGCTGCGTGTTTGCCCTGCCCTCGCTCGCCTCTCACCCCCCCCCCCCCCCCCCCGTCAGCCATCGGCCATCGGCGCTGCTTCCCTGCACCCACCTGCCGCTGAGCTGAGACTTGGGGGGCCTCACAGTCTGCGCTTCAGTTTCACTTTTGTAACCACCTTCTGCAAACGAAAAGCAACAATGTGACAGACGCACATAGGTCCCTGCTTCAGGTGGTCTCGCTCCGCTGGGGAAGCAGGCAGCTTGCTAACACCTGGCCCCCCCAGTGTCCTCTCATCAGCACCCCCAGCTCCGGGGACACCCCTGGCTTCCTGCCCTCTGCCTCCACCTGGGCCAGGGGCAGGAGAGTGCTCGCTGCCCCCCGGCTCTCCCAGTAAACCGCTGCCCTCCGGGGCCCCAGACGCGTGCCTGAGGTCGCCACGGGCCCAGGGCGGCACAGGCGGGCAGTGGGGGTCCCCAGGCACCACAGAGCCACCAGCCTGCACCTGACTCCCCGCCCTCGGACCCGGGGGCGGGAGGAGGCGTCCCCAGCCTTCCTTGGAAAGAACACTTGACATTTCAAAACAGCGAGGCTTTCGGCTGTGAATGGAGGAAAGCGGCAGCTCACCAGTGGCAGCAATTAATATGCCCAATTTTTCCATCTGAAGCTATTTCGAATCTGTCTCAAGCTGTTTCTTATTAAGCTCTTTAACATTAAAATGTTCCATATTTAACATTGAGGCGGGCGTGGGTACTGCCGGGGGGCTGGGAGGGGACACTGATGCTCGCCCACCGAGAACAGCCGTGTTTCCAGGAGGGGCAGCTGGCCTCAGCCATCCGGCGCCTGGCGCTGCGCCCAGCCCAAAGTGGGTGACAGGAGGTGACACCTGAGCTCTGCCCAAGGTCACATCACCACCCCCTCCTCCGCGATCTCTCTCCTCTCGTGGGGTTTCTGGCTCAGGGGTCTGCCAGCCGGCCCGGCCGCCAGCTCCAGCCCGTTTCCCGCAGCCCGGGAGCTAAGAACAGCTTTCACATTGTCACGCGCTTGGGGAGAAAACCAAAAGGAACGTTACATTTTGTGACACGTGAAAACGAGATGAGATTCGAATTTCAGCATCATAAATAAAGTTTTATTGGCACACGGCCATGCTTGCTCCCCCGCCTCCCCAAGACCCTGAGCCGAGCAGCTGGACCGGGATCGAGGGGCAGGTGACGCCTGAAACACGTGCCCCGAGGTCCTTTAATAAATGCGAGGGGGGGAGGGGGGAGCATGTGCCTCTGACATCAGCCCGAGTCTGGTTGGAGAACCCGCTTGGGGATTGTTATGGACTGAACGTCCGTGTCCCCCAAAAATGTATATGGTGAAGCCTCCCCCCCAAGGTGATGGTATTAGGAGGCGGGGCCTCTGGGGCTGGTTAGGTCGTGAGAGTGGACCATGGAGAGAACTCTGTCCCCAACTCACCGCCGGTCACCGCCGGCCCCCTTGACCCTGCAGCTGGGCCGTCTCCACCGGTTCCGACCCCGGGGGCTGTTCTCCAGCTTGGGGTCCCGGACACCTGCCCCAGCTGCCCCTCCTGCGAGGCCCAGACACCTCGGACCCCGCGATCCCACGCCGCTTTCACCTCGCGGCACTTGCGCTGACTGACCTGCGGCTCGCCAGGAGGTATATTTTTTTGCTGATCTGACAAAAAAAAAAAATAGGTACAACTTCGATTCATTCACACTGGGCGGCTATTGTGTTGGCTGCTTTATTTGACAGTCTGAGGGGAAAGGGGTCGGTGGCACGTGTGGTAACAGTCCCGCGGCGGGTTGACAGCCGCCCCTCTAGTGGATCGTCAGGAGCCACAGCCACGCCCCGGTCCCTGCAGACTCGGCCCCTGGGGCTGCGGGTTTACCCGTGTTTTGCTCACAGCATCCGAGGGTCGTCTCCCGCCTGTAACGGGGGAAGCCGTGCCCTCCTGGGGACCTCACGGCGACCGGGGTGGCTGTCCCCCGTCCAGTGTCCATCCACAGCAAATGCAGCCCTGCTGTCTCTGCCGCCGGCCCTGGAGGGACCCGCGGATCTGGGGGCCTGGAGAAGGTTGGGGATAGTCTGGAGCCTCGAGCTGCCTCCCAGGCCCAGGCCCTGCCCCCACGTGACCTTGGGAACATCCTTGGCCCAGAGGGCAGAAGGTTTACTCTGAACAGTCGCAAGGTTTCTCATAGGAAAGGGCATCCTCGCCACGTGGTCCCAGCTGCCTCCGTCCAGGGCTCGCCCCAGTCAGTGCCGCCCGCCCTGGCCCGCCCTGGCCCGGCCTGGCCCGTGACGTCAGCTTGCTGAACTTCGGTTTTCTCCCTCCATTTTTGGGAATGTGTTGTTGTTTTTTTGCCTGGGGGAGAATGTCCTGACAGGGCGGTTTATGCTTCTGACTTTCATCTCAGCCGAGTCACCCAGAAGAGCAGGTGCCCTGCTGTCACCTTCCAGCTGCTCCCCACCTGGAATGTAAATATTGTCTTTGTTGCCTCCTGCGAGGCGTGACCAGCTTCCTCTCCCCATGTCCTCCCCCAGGGGACAGTGGTCATCAGCGCCCAGAGGTGCCAAGAAACTACGCAGGAGCCAGAACAGCTCTTCCAGAGCCTCCGGAAGCCCAAGGCCTGCGCCTCTCCCAGCCCAGCAGGTGGCCCAGCAGGTGGCCTTTCAGCCTGGACCTGGGACATGACTCACCGTCTCCAAAGACGTCACCATCGGGAGGACATCTGAGCTGAGTTTGCAGGACCTGAGTGTCCGGGAGACTCGGGTGGACGGATGGACAGATGGTCCATCCACTGTGTCCTAGACAGCGTGACCTCCTGCGGCCCTTCCTCTCCACCAGTTGAGATGACCTTTCCACCCCAGCAGAGGGACGCAGCCCACGGGGACAGGCCCAACCGGCCCAGCCTTGCAGGACCCGGGGCTGCGAGCCAGGCGGGGAGTCTGCTCTGCCCTCTGTCTGCCTGCTGCTCGCCGGGCCCCTCTGACACCAGACGCGGGTTTTCCACGCCGAGCACCTGTGACACCGGCCCCCATCTACCTGGGGTCAGCACCAGGCCCACAGGTTAGGGGCTCAGTCCCACAAGACTGTCCCCAGTCCCAGGTGGTCCCCTGAGCTTCTGACCGAGCAGCTACAAGTCAGGGGCTCCCACAACCTCTCCTCGGGTTGGAGCATTTGCTGAAACAGCTCACAGACCTCAGAGAAACACTTATTCTGACCAATTTATTACAGAGGATTTTAAAGGGTGCCCCTTAGGGATTTAATGATGGCTGGGTCACGTAGGCATGGTAGGTGGTCAATCTCTGCTCCCCGCTCTGAAGGACAAGAGGGTGGGCCTGAAAGCCCCCAGCTTCTAATGATCGTGTCTTGGTCTTTCTGGTGACCAGCCCCCATCTGGAAACCACCCAGGAGCCACCCCGAGTCCCCTTGTTAGAACAAAAGCTGCCGCTATCACCCAAGAAGTTCAAGTTGGGAGCGCTGTGCCAGGACCTGGGCAGAGACCAGCATACGCCCACGTTCCGTCACTTCACAGGGACTACAGACACATGGAGGGGTCATGCACGTTTGTCTCGAGACTGGTTTATGTCACTTAACATAATGTCCTCAAGCTTCACCATGTTGCCCCCAATTGCAGGATTTCCTTCTGTGTCTCACTCTGAATTGCATTCTGTTGTGTGGGTGTACCACGCTTTCTTTATTTTTTTTTTTAATATGTTTTTATTAATTTTAGAGAGAGGGGAAGGGAGAGGAAGGGAGAGGGAGAAACATCAGTGATGAGAGAGTCCTTGACCGGCTGCCCACAGGGGCTTGAGCGCAACCCGGGCATGTGCCCCGGCCAGGAATCGAACCGGTGACCTCCAGGTTCAGAGGCGACACTCAGCCACCGAGCCACACCGGCCAGGCCCACTCTGTCTTTATCCATTCGTCTGTCCGTGAACATGAAGGCGGTTTCCACATCTCGGCTGTTGTGACGTGAGGAGTGAAACCCTCCGACGCACTGAAGCCGAGAGTGGGCTGCGGTGTGGGGCTGGGGGCAGGTGTAGAGCTGTGGTCGGGGGGTGGGGGGAGTGTCAGTCATGCGGGGGGGAGGTCCTAGCGACCCCGGTACCACAGCGCCGCGGGCAGTCTGCGGAGAGGCTGGGTCGCAGGCTAAGTGTTCCGACCACAATACAAAACTACAACAGGATCCGTGGACTCCTCAGCGCCTGGCAGGGGAGCTGCCGGGCGCTGGTCCCCCCCCGCCCCCCCGAGTGCCCAGGGGCTGCCCGGAGCCCCGAGCTGCGTGTGAACCCCTAACCGACACTGAAGGCTCCAGCCCTCGCCGGCACCCCCCTTAATCCCGAGTCAGAATCACTTTGCCTGGCCTCCCGGACTCGCTGTCTAACCCACGGGCCCCCAGCAGGGGCAAAGCTGTTAGGAACCGGGCACCTCATCCTCGGGGGCCCGAGGCTGCCAAGTCAACAATGAGCCGCCGGTGTGCAGGTAACACCCGGGCACTTTTGAGAAGGTTCCTTTACTGGCAGAAATGAATGGCCCCTGCCCGGGAGGGTAAGGCCTCAGCTGTAGTCAGTTGACACACCGCCAGGCCCAAAGCATCTGCACGTGGGGAAAGCCCACCTGGGAAGGTGGAGGCGGCCCTGTGCCCGCGGGCTCCGCATCCGCAGATGCCAACAACCGTGGACCGAAATAGTCCCCAAAAAATATTGCGTGGCTGCCAGCGTGCACTGTGCCGTGGGGCCTGTGTGGCTGCATCTGTACCAAGGTGCACAGACTATTTTCTGCCATCATTTCCTAAACGATACAGTGTAACCACTGTTCACGCAGCGTTCCCGCTGACGCAGGTGCTACAAGGTATCCAGGGACGGCTTAAAGGGCAAAGTTCACGTGCAAACACTACGGCGTTTTATATGCGGGACTTGAGCATGCGTGGACTTGCGTGTCTGAGGGGGTCCTGGAACCCATCGCAGGTGGGGGCTCGTGGCCCGTGGCTCGAGGGCCATGGCTCGTGGCGCGCGGCTTCGAGCACAAGTCTCCTCTGGTCTAGAGCTCTGAAGGCGGGAGCGGGTCCTGAATATTCATGACATGCAAATTGCAGGAAATGCAATTGTCAGCTGCTCACCTGCTCCCTCCCCCGCCTTCCCTCCCCCAGCACCAGGCCTTCTCCGCGAGGCTGCGCTTTTCCACCTCTGAAGCTGTGCCAGGACCGCGCGCCGGCTGCCATGCAGCCGGGGGGGGGGGGGGGGGGGGGGGGGGGGGCCGCCTTCCTCACTGCCCCCGGGGCAGCGGGGGCTCCGCGGTAAATTCATCCTGCCTGTTGAGCACGCTCATCACGGTCATCTCCACTTCGTGGGTGACTTCCAACCTGCGTGTGTGTTCCTGGGGCCACGGCTTCTTCGGGCTCTGCTTTCTATCGCCGCCCTGGTTGACGCTGAGGAAAAGCCACCGCGGATGCGGGAAAAGCTCCAGGAGCGTGAAGGACAAGTGGCAGCGGGAACGTGGACTGAAGGGTTCCCAGCGCCCCTTTCTCGGTGGCCTTGCCATGACTCGGGGAGCTGTGGGCTTGCTTAAACATTCCTTCCTCGCCGAGCTCGCAGAGATTCGCCAAACCTTAGGAGATTCTCTTAGGAAAAGCAGCCTCCGCTCAGCCTCGGTCCACTCACTCGGGGTGCTGCCTCTCAACAGAAGAGGCCCCCGCTCCATTCCCCATCAGGGCACAGGCCCGGGTTGGGGGCTCCATCCCCGGTGGGGGGCGTGCGGGAGGCAGCCGATCGATGTCCCTCTGTTTCTCTCTCCCTCTACCTTCCTCTCACTCTAAAAATCAATGAAAACACATTAAAAAAAATTTTTTTTTAAAGTGTCCCAGAGGAGTTTGGGTCAAGGAATGGGCCCCGAGTCCTACCAGGCTACTAAAGGCCGAGGTTTCTGGGGTCGAATGCCTGGCCGCCTGCCAGGAGGTGCCCAGGATAACCGGGTTCCAGGGTGGGCGGTTGCCCTGCCCCCCGCTCAGGGCAGGGCAGGAAAGGCAGATGGAGGGTTGCTGGTGGAAGGTGGAGGCACGGCCGGGGGTGGGGAGGCCTGAGAGCAGGGCAGCAGTGACCCCAGCTGACCCGAGCTTTTTTCGTTGGCTGGGAAGGGGCGCTGTGGCCGACATCAGCAGGTCCCTGCGTCAGCTACGGCCGATGACATCTGTGCTGAGTGAAACGCCGTGAGGCAGGTGGGTGCGGCCTCCTGAGTCAGGCAGGAAAAGGCCGCGGTGACACCGGGCCTGGCTCCCTGCCCTCGGGGGCAGCTGCGAGCTGAGCGCGGCCGGGGAGCTGAGCGATTCGCCGCTGGCGCTCTCACCGCGTCTCCGAGCCACCAGCACCCTGTGCTTCCCCCGCCCCCACCCCATACGTCCGCCTCTTTTATTTTTTCCAACTTCATTGAGATAGAATTGACAAAAATTGTGACTAAGGTATAGAGCACAATGTTTGTTTGTTTTTAAAAATATGTTTTATTGATTCCAGAGAGAGGAAGGGAGAGGGCGAGAGAGAGAAACATCCGTGATGAGAGTCACCGATCGGCCGCCTCCCGCACACCCCCGACGGGGGATCGAGCTGCACCCTGGGCCTGCGCCCCGACCGGGATTCGAACTGGGACCTCCTGGTGCCCGGGACCACGCTCAACCGCTGAGCCACGCCGGCCGGGCTGTGGCGTGACACTGATACCAGACACGCCGTGAAGATAGCCACCGCCTCCCTCCCCGCGTAGCCACTGTGCTTTGCGGGCTGCGAGGTCACTGACGACCTAGTGTCCCAGCAAACTTCAGGTTTTCAACAGTCCCAATAACCACAGGCGCCGTGCCGCACACGGGGCCCCCGAACGTGTCGGTCCCGTACTGAGGGCTTGTCCCTTTGCCCAACACCTTCCGTCTCCGGCCCAGCGCCCGGGCCCTGCCCACCACCCTCTCATTTGGTGAGTCCGACTGCTGCGGGTTCCACGCGGCCGCGAGATGCTTACACGCGTGTGCCCTCCCTTAGCATGCTGTCCTCCGGGTGCCTGCGTGATGTTGCAAACAACCCCCCAGGTTGGAGGACCTACCGCGCTGGCTCAGAGCCGGAACGTGCACCTGAATGACCGCCCCAGCCCCGCCCTCCCTGCGGGGCCGTCCCCTGGGATGACCCGATTATGCCGCTGGCTCCGAGCGGGGTCGTGGATGGGATGCGTCTGCAGCCCCCGCACCCCCGCTATTGGATTTTCCTGACTCGCCGCTGTTTCCTTTGGTCGATGAGCGTGAGCGGATCTCGGTGGGGAGGCAGCAGGGAAGGGTCTGGGGTAGCTGGGCAGCGTCTGCTCGGTCTCGGGAGGCAGCTGGCAGGCCTGGCGGCTCCCTCGTCTGTTCGGGTCCGCGAAGCCGCGGAGGGGTGAGCCCTCGGTGCACCCCAGGCCTCCACAGGCCACCCCCCGGAGGCTGTTTAACCGTCAGGGATGCAGGAGCTGGAATCCTGGCCCCTGATCCAGGGGAGGCCGCGAGGGCTGGGCGCTGGGTGGCCGACCTCTCTCCAGTCTTGTCTCCCCCATGTCCCCAGGGAGCTGGGGACATGCTGGGTGAGCCCCGGAGGTCGGCTGTCTGAGTGAGGCCGCCTCCTTCCCGACGTGAGCTCCCGGCCATCCTGTGGCCCGTGAGTGCCCCGAGGACGGAGGTGGCACCGAGGGGTAATGAGCTGACCCATCGGAGCGCTGGGCACAGGGACGCTGGCCCTGAGGATGCAGCTGAAGATTCAGAGACTGGTTCTCGGGGGTCTTGGGGAGCCCACGGGTGGTGCGGGCTCCGGGGCAGACAGCCCAGGAGGGCGAGGGGTCTGCACACCCCCAACAGCCAGCAGGATGTTCCGGGCTTTTCCTTTTCATTTTTATCTTGAGGTGCAACTCACAGAACATGAAATGAACCGGTTTTTAAAATGCACACACTCGGTGGCGTTTAGCACCCTCACAGTGTTGGACAACCACCCCCTCCGCCTAGTTCCAGAACATTCTCATCTCCCAGGAAGGAAACCCTGGGCCCAATAAACACACGGAGACTTTTACTCATTTAGGCTACTCCTTGTGCCACAGGGGGTGGGGGGAGAGGGGGAGCTCTGAGCTTTCCTCAGGCGGAGGCGGCTGGGCAGGTGCAGGGTCGGGTGACATCAGGTGCAGGGTCAGGTGCAGGGTCGGGTGGCATCAGGGGCAGGGGCAGGTGCAGGGTCGGGTGGCGTCAGGTGCAGGGTCAGGTGCAGGGTCAGGTGGAATCAGGTGGAGGGTGGGGCAGCTCTAACCACTGCAGAGCACTGCCTGCTCCTGCCTCGGTCCCTCACCTCTAGGACCTTGGCGGGCAGGATGCTCTAGGTTTGGGTGGGAGCCTGGGGGCAAGACTCCCCCCGCCCCCGGCATGCACAGGGGTCGCTATAAACACTCTCACCCTGTCGGAACCGTCAGCCGGCCCAGGCCCCGCCAGCATGCACACGCGAGCTGCCGCCTGGTTAGGCGCTTCTGAAGCGTTACCCTCGGCATCTCCGCGCCCCCTTCCTTGTTTCGCCCACCCGGGCTGCGCCTCTTCAGAGAGTCAGAGCAATTTGTTGCCATAACAACCCTGTCTCTCACTCTGAAGGTTTAAATACCAGCCTCCTTCAGCCTGGCGCACTCAAGGGACTCGGCAAAGTGGCTCGATGGGGCGCGGGGCGGGTCCCATCTCCCTGGTCTCCGGGAGCCAGCTCGCCCCAGCCTGGTCTGAAGACTGCCCGGATGTCTGTGCCCCCGTTTCGCTCAGCGCTGTTCCGTCCCAGAGAAACGAACAAATTGCGAGCGAGTGGGCAGGGAGCACAGAATTCTTTCTGTTGGGAAACCCTGGTCCCGAGGGAGTCTCCTGTGTCTAAGCCGCGAAAATGTTGCTCAATCCTAGTGCCAGCCCAGGGCCTGCGCCTATGTCTCCCCCCCGGGCCCCAAGTGGAGACCCTCAAGGAGCTAGGACAAGACCCGGCCCACTTCCAAGCCAGCAGACAACTCCCCAGAACCCAGGGTTGGGCTCGTGGGGAAAAGGGTTGTTTCCAGTCGGCCCCGCCAGGGCTCCTGGGGGAAGCGAGGCTCCGCAAAGCGGCCTGAGAAAACCCGCAAATGCCCCTGAGTTTAAAGGCTCAGAGTAACCCAGGCCCCCCTTTCAGAGAATCACGCAACCCGGATGGTGGATTCTGGTAAGTCCGCCAACCAGAAACCTCTGTGACCTCCCTGCCCCACTTCACTGTGAGCCTTCCGGTCCGAGCCGGGATGGGCCTGGGGGTGTATTTACTCCGGGTCTTATTTATATGCCCAATCCAACCTCTAAACAGCGTGGTTAATGCCAATCGCTTGGACTTTATATGTAATCACGCCGACTGCTTCCCAAGCTCCTGAGAGAAAACCCACCTGAGAACCCGCCTTTTCACCTGCTCCCATCAGGACCGTTTTTACCCCCAGAACCGCCAGTGGTGAATTCTGTCCCTGGCCTCCCTGCTCAGCCGTGCGACCCTGTTATGTTAACATAGAAATTAATCGTGAGTCAAGTCCTCGGAATGGGACTCACTCACGTGGATCGGGGGCTGCAGCCCGGCCGATGGGACCAGGGCCCCGGGGGAGCTGGACCTGCAGATGAAGGAAACGGAGAAGGGTCCCCGGAATGGAAGCCAGTGTTGAGGGCCCAGCACTGTCCCTTCGGGTGCCTCCCAGGACACACTCCCCCTCCTGAAGCTGCCTGGGCAGGGAGCAACCCTGCAACCCAGGTATGTGCCCTTGACTGGAAATCGAACCCAAGACCTTTTGGTGCGTGGGCCAGAGCTCTAACCACTGAGCACACCTTTCTCTCTTGAAATGCCTCCTGAGATCACCACTCCTGGAAGAAGCCTGGGACGAAAGGCCACCGGGAGGTCCCAGCCGAGCCCGCCCCAGCTGAGCCCTGAGAAGGCCCCAAGGAGCCGCCCAGCCGCTCGCCCGGCTCGGGGTCAGGAGGACTCGGATCTCTGGGTTTCGAGGCGCTAATTTGGGCACCGCTTTTCAATTTCGCCCATGAAGAAAGAAAGCTAATCTGAATTTGATGAAAAATGGGCTTTCAGGGTTTAAAAAAAAGAATCTAGTTGTGTAATTTTTTTTCCAACTAATGAAACAAAGATATTGTTCAATAAAAGTGTTAGGGGACATGGGCCCTGCAGCAATCATTTAAAATAATTTGTAATATGATGTTAATTGTACACAAACAACGCTTTCAAAACTCTGGGAAACGACGGATCCCTTTAATAATTCAGATGCTGCCCTGAAACCCCCTGCAACACGGTTGGCTCAGCAAAATCCTTCCCCACGACGGGTCCCGGAGGCGTTGATCCGCCGTAAATTACGCCGCCTCGGAGGCTGCGCCTGGGGCCTGAGTCAGGGATGTTTTCCTGGGTTTGACCTGAGCGCAGCTCTGGTTCTCCTTTATCTCCCCTTTGGGGGCCTTTGAGCTCCTCGGTAGTTTGTTAAGTTAGCACATTTCCCGAAATGCTGGGCTCGTCTAAATTTGTCACCGTGCGCACACCAGAGATGCCAGAGCTTTCCTGAAGGTCCTCTCCGGGCGGAGAATTCCACTGTGTGTGTGCATACATGTGTGCACGCGTGTGCATGTGTATGCATTGTGCATGTGTGTGTGTGTGTCTGTGTGTGCATGCGTGTGCATGTGTGCCTGTGTGTGTGTATGTGTACATGTGTGTGTGTACTCACACTTGACTGGGAGGGCGACTCAGTCCTGTGTTGGGTGACGGCGCACAGGGGCCCTGTCAATGTCCCCAGCCAGCTGACGTGGTTTCGGGTCCCTCGTGACGCGGTTGCTGGATCACGTGTGTCCTGTCCCTCTTCAGGAATGCGGCTCCTGGAGAGCGATGGCTGGAGGCGGTTTAAAAGGCAAAGTTCTCCCGCACCCCCAGCCTTGGAAACGTAAAGACCAACGGCTTCATCGCCTCTACCAGCCCTTCGCCCTGGGGACCTGGGGACGCACACAGCCCCCCGGGGGGCTGCAGGCGCCAGGGGACCTTCCGGAAAGTACAGAGCACCGGCTGTGCGCCTGTGGAAGCTGATGAAAGAGAGACAGCGAAGAGTGGGGGACAAATGCCTGGCTCCCGGGAGACGCCCCAGAGGCGCCCTCATCCCGCCCAGCCTGCGGCTCCTCCTGTTTGGGGCTGAGTGGCCCCCGCCCTCCACGGGCTCCGGGGAGAATGGCCAGAGCGGGAGTTAATTAAATTTTCACATTTAATTTTCTTCTCTTGTTTTCACCATCTCTTTTCGCTCCGAACATGCTATTCTCAGGGAGCTGAAAAGCTCTGGGAGAGCAGAACGCACTAGGATGGGAGGGAAATGGGGGCCCGGTGGGTTTCCTTTAAAAGACCCAAATCTCTGCACCTCCGCTCAGCCCAGAGCGCGTGTGGGACTCGGGGCAGCAGCGGGCGAACGAGGAACTGGCCACGCCGGTCGTGAATGAAGCCACGGAGGGCCTGAGGCCCGCCCTGGACGGAGGCGGACTCGGGAAGTGGGGGACAGGCCGGGGCGGCCAGGCCCAAGCCCGCCTGCTTCCCCGCCGGTGCATCTTGGGTCCACAAAGCACAGCCCATGCAGGGGACACACTGATGGGGTTGAAAGCAATGCTACAAAGTAACATAACAAACCCCCCTCCGGGCTCCACAGGGCCCATGTCACTCTCTCTGCCCCCCACTCACTTCCTCTGGGTTGTGGTAGGTTTGGGACACGGCAATTCCATCAGGGCCTCTGGGGTCTGGGCTCCCGCGGCCTGGCCACCCTCACCTGGGTCAACAGGTGTTAGTCAAAATGCGGACACCAGGCTGGGCTGGGGACCTTGGCTGAAGACCCCAAACATCCCAGCCCAGCAGGAAAAAAGGCCAATGACACGGGACCCACAGGCGGGGTGGGACCCAGGGTCAGAGTCCCCCACACTCACCCTCCCATGTTCCCCGCACCAGACGAGCTCACGGCTTCTCACACTCAACATGCTTCCCTTCAGAGTCCCCGGGCTCCTGTGTCCTCACCGCGTTAGTCCCCTCGAGCCACCGAAACAAGGACCACAGACTGGACGGCCTAAAAGACACATTGACTCTCGCCCCGACCTGGAGGCTGGGCGTCGGGAGCCGGGCGTGGGCAGGGCTGGCTCCTCCCGAGGCCTCTCTCCGGGGCGCGTGGACGGGGCTCCTCCCTGTGTCCTCACGTGGTCGCCCCCGTGTCCCGATCTCCTCTGACAGAGACGAAAGCCCAGCGTGTCGCGAGCACACCTGTGTGTTCACTCACCGGCGAGGCCCGTGGGCAGCGTTCACTCACCTGCAAGGCCCGTGGGCAGCGCTTCCGTGAGCCTCACGCACCAGTTTCCGTGGACACGGCTTCGTCTCTCCTGGGCAGTCGCAGGGGTGGAACTGCTGACTGGCTGTCCCCTGGAGGCCCCCGAGGACAGACACGGTGTAGGGCCGGTCACCCAGCAGCGCCGGTCGGCCTCGGGCCGCCGTTGTCACCCCGCCTCTCTCCTGGGGCCCACACAGGAGGAAATGGAGGCTCAGGCGTTTTCCTCCCCGTGTGCTGCTTGTTCCTACACGGAGCGCGCAGTGCTGACCGGCGGGGAACCTGGGCCTGTCCCCCCGCACTCGCCGCCTCCCCCCAGCCGTCGCCGGTTCCCTGGCCTGAGTCCCGGCGAGGCAGGTCCCTCCTCCCGCCGGCCCGGCCCCAGCAGCTGTCGGTGCTTAAGGAGCCTCCTGGGGTTTCAGGGACAAGCCCCGCCTGCCGTCCCCACGAGGATGTAGAGTCTATTCAGGTATTTTTACTCCCGTGTGTGTGAAACCTCACGGTGGCCCGGAAGCCAGGCTCCCCCCCCGCCCTCTGGCCTTGTCTGGCCCTTTGTCCGGGGCCTTCGCCGCTCTCGTGGAGCCCGGAGAGGTGGGCGGTTTATTTCCCTGAAGATCTTTTCACGCCCCGTTGGGCGGGAACTTTGGCAGGTGGGCTTCGGGCAAGTGGTGCCCCAACCATCGAAGGACATGTTTTCCAGAGACTTTGGGGAGGAGCCGGAAGGTCCCCCATGGCAGGGATGGATCCACAGGGGACAGTTCTGCCTGCTCTGGGTCCCCAGAGCCGAAAACGGAGTTTCCAGTTGGTGATAACAGCGCTGGCTGGACTCTGGACGCTGGACACTGGACGCTGGACGCTTAGCCAGAGTCGGAGTCTCCCCCTCTCACCTTCAAATCGGCCTCGCTGCTTTTATCCCTCCCGACCTTCAAGTGAGAGCAATGGGCTCAGGAAGTTAAAATAATTCACTGCATCTCTTTAAAAAAATGTTTTTATTGATGTTAGAGAGAAAGGCAAGGAGAGGGAGAGAGAAACAGCCACGATGAGAGAGAAACATGGATAGGCTCCCAGCCACACACCCCCTGGGGGGCCGAGCCTGCGCCCCGAGCCTGGGCCCGACCAGGAATCGAACGGGAGCCTTTCAGAGCCCGGGTGATGCCCAGCCACCTGAGCCGCGCCGGCCGGGCCACCAGGCTCCCACTTGTAGGCGTCACGTCCTGGGGACGGAGGCTCCTTCCAGCCAGGCCCGGCCCTGCTTCCCGGGCGCCTGCAGCATCTACGCACGAGCGCCCTCAGGCCTGCGTTTTGCTTTGCACGTTTTCTGGGCAACATTTTCTTACTTTGGCTTTGGAAGTATTGTTAACATGGACCTCACCGCTTTCTTTGTCCAGTTTGGAGCCGTCCGTTCGTTTCCAGGGCTCACAGGATTCTGCACGCCCTCGGCGCCCGTGGGCCTGGCTGCGCCCTGCCCCAGCCCCCTCGCTCCCCGACTCCTCCGCACCCCCTGCCGTCCCCTGCAGGCGGCTGACTCGGGCTTGGCTCCCCGCAGCCGAGCGTCCTGGCATCTGTCCCTGCCCTCCGGAACATTCCGTCCTTCCCAGGAACGTGCCTTTGGAGTCTGGTTCTCCCCCCACGCGCCTGACTGCCCGCGCCGGGCGGGGTGGGCCGGCCTCCTGCCCCGCACCCCCGAGCCAGGCCCTGCACCCCGCTCACCTGCAGCATCCGCCCCACCCGCATGAGGGGCTCCTCCCGGCGGGAGCTGAGGCTCGCTCCTGCCACACGGCCATCTCCAAAATCGCTCCTTAACTGCCCCCGTCCCCAGCTTCATTTTTCTGAAGCATTCGATTCCATTAAGCTGCCAGAAGCACGCACATTTTAATTTTCCTGTTTTACGCCAGGTAATAAATAATGACAGGGGAACAGCGTGACCTCCTCCCGGGCCTCCTCTCCCCGACCCCTGGTTTCTCTACATCTTGTTCCCTGAGGGTGTCTGAGTGTCCTGAGGTCCTTGGACTCAGGCCAGCGGGGGAACCTGCACCAAGCACCTGCTTTATCCCCAGGCTCCGTCCCCAGGCCGGCAGGATGGGCGGGAGCTCAAGGGCAGCAGAGCCTCCCCGGGTGGGCGCAGACGGGCGCAGACGGGCGCAGACGGGCGCACACGGCCCTGGCTCCACAGCTCTGCTCGGCTCGGCTGCCGGAGCCCAGGCCTCTGCCCGGGCGGCTCGGGCCCACGCTGCTCCTGTGCAGGCCAGTGCAGCCCTGCCAGCCTCCAGGTCCCCCCTCGGCCGGCACAGAGGTGGGCTTGTCACACAGGGGCCCCCATTCCGGTTCTACAGAGAAGTAATACCTGTGGGGGGAAAACCACCAGTCATTGAATCGTCTCCCTAGGTCAGGCTTTGCTCCAAAGCCTTGGGCCACACGGTTTTACCTCCCACCAGAAGCCTGAGCCAGGGCCGTGGCCGCCTTTGCAAGAGGAGACCAGCGCCCTGGCTGGTGGGGCCGAGCGGTCAGGGCGCCGGCCTGTGCACGGGAAGGTCGCAGGCTCGATTCTCGGTCAAGGGCACGTACCTGGATTGCGGGTTCGATCCCGGCCCCCGTCGGGGCTCTTGGGGGAGGCAACCTATCGACGTGCCTCTCACACCCTCCCCTCCCCCTCCTCCTTTCCACTCTCTCTGAAAAGCAATGAAAAAAAATATCCTTGGGGGAGAATTAACAACAACAAAAACGAAAGGAGAGAAAACCCAGGGTGCCCTGAGGAACCCAGCCATGTCCCCAGGCAGGTGGTGACACCAGAAACCAGCACAGACTTCACGTCCTGACCTTTTCTATTGTTTTTTGCTGTCAAACCATCTGCCCCTGGTTGTCCTGCCCACCGAGGCCTCCCTGGTGTTTCCAGAATCACTTCTCAAATGGTGAGAACTTGGCCAGGCCTCCCATTGACTGCTCTCGGGGGGGGGGGGGGGCTCCCCAGTATCAGTGGGCTTAGGGCATCAGTCTGAGGAAACCCCAAGAGGGCAGACTCTCGGTTTGGATTTGATTATCTGTCCCAAACCTGCTTAGCTAGGGGCTCTTTGCCAAACCTCAGTATTTCATCTTTAAAATGGGCTCAGCTGCTCTACCCAGAAGACCCCAGACTGCGATGGCTTCCACAAGGTGAGCGGTTACTTTTTCCTGGTCGCAGGGCGATGGGCTCGTTTCATGAGCCCGTTCGGGGCCTGGGTTTTTTTTCCTGCTATTTCTCAATTACGCCCTACGGAGCTGTCTTCTTTGTGGGTGAAGCTGGCTAGCCCCGCCATTCCCTTGCCACAGCCCCGCTGAGGGGGGCAAGTAGATAGCAGGTGATGGATTTGCGCCCCTCGCTTCTGGTCACTTCCCGATGGTGACAATACAGTTTAGTGACCAAATCTAGCTGCGAGGGAGTCTGGGAATAGAGTTTCTCACCAGGCAGCTGTGTGCCTGTTAAACCTCAGGGTAGGCAGATCCACTGTGTGTTTTTCCAACCTCACAAAGCAATTCTCCAGTTCTCAGTGGACACCAGCTGGTGTCCTAAAAATTTAATTCAATTCTGACACTGTCTACCTAGAGAGAGCATCGGATCCCATAGGTTAAGGGCTCAGTCCCACAGACTTCCCTCTCTTCAGGTGCCAATCACATGTCCAGGCTGTCACCTGTCCTATAAATCAGAGGACCCCAGGACACGCTCTTCGGCTTTAATAAATTTCCTAGAGTAGCTCACAGAAACATTGACTTGCTTTACCACTTTATTAAAGGGTATTATAAGGGACACAGGTGAGCCCTGGCCGGTGTGGCTCAGTTGGTCGCACATGGTCCCTTGCACTGAGGGGTTGCTGGTTTGATTCCTGGTCAGGGCACATGCCTGGGTTACAGGCCAGATTCCCAGCAGGGGGTGTGCAGGAGGCAGCCAATCCCCGTGGCTCTCCCGTCGATGTTTCTCTCTCTCCCTCCCCCGTCCTCTCTCTAGAAATCAATAAAAAGTCTTAAAAACAAACAGACAGATGAACAGCCAGACGGAGAAGTCCACAGGGCAAGGTCTGGGAGGGTCTTGAAAGCAGGAGCTTCTGTCCCTGTGGAACTGGGATGCAGCCCCTTCCCAACATGTCAGTGTTTTCACAAACGTGGAGCTCTCCAAATCCCATTTCTGGGGTTTTATGTAGGTTTCATTATATAGGCATGATTGATTATATCATTGGTCATTGGCAATCAATTCCACCTCCAGCCCCTCTTCCCTCCTGAGAGGTCTACAGGCGGCGGGACTGAAAGTTCCAGCTCTCCACTGAGGGTTGGCTTCCCTGCGGTGATCTGGGGGCTTTCAAAAAATCACCTCATTAATGTAACAAAAATTTTTTATTGCTCTAGCCACTTAGGAAATTCCTAGGGTTTTAACAGCTCTGTGCCAGGAACTGGGATGATGGCAAATTATATATTTCTTATTATAAATCAACTATAACATATAGTTCTATTGTTAAAAGGAAAAAGGGGAAGTGGATGCTGGGGGATAATTAGCTATCGCCGTCAAATGCAAAAATCCTGGACCCCGAGGTTTTCTGAGAAGATTAAATGAGCCAGGCACATGAAACTTTGAGTATAGAAGACTGACATTTGCTAAACCTCCAAAAATGGTTTTATTACTGTCATCTCCAGCACCATCATCACTGCTAACACCAGTCATCACCATCATCACCACCATTATCATCCCTACCATCCCCATCATCCTCATCATCACCATCATCTCCATCATCACCATCATCACCATCATCATCACAATCATCACCACCATCATCACCATCATCTCCATCATCTCCATCATCACCATCATCATCACCATCATCACCATCATCACCACCATTATCATCACCATCATCATCATCTCCATCATCTCCATCATCACCATTGTCACCATCATCATTACCATCATCACCATCATCATCATCATCATCTCCATACCTCCATCATCACCATTGTCACCATCATCACCATCATCACCATCATCATCATCTCCATCATCACCATTGTCACCATCATCATCACCATCATCACCATCATCATCATCTCCATCACCTCCACCACCATTGTCACCATCATCACCATTGTCACCATCATCACCATCGTCACCATCATCACCATCATCGTCATCTCCATCATCACCATCATCATCATCACCGTGTTCCTCATCTCAGGTAATGCCATCACCACCAGCGAAGACAATAATTGCCTGTATTAACATTCCTGTCCCCTAGTCACTGGTATGTTTTTCTAATTGCCACGGCCTCCAATGGCTTTTCGAATTTGAGTGAAAACCGAAGCCTAATTTGTCATCACATCAGATCCAGTAAACGCCCGCTCGGCATACTAATTCTTGCAAGTTTTTAAAACCATCTTGATTATCAGAAATTCATAATAACCCTTGTAAATATGTGTCTAGCTTTTAATTGGGATGCTTTTTGACCCAGCAACTTTCCTTTTGAGGCTTTACGCAAAGAAAATAACCACGGAGAAGCAAAGGCATTCATCTATGGAGCTGTTTCTCCCAGCAATATTTATAACCATAGAAAAATTGAAAACTAACTAAATGTTGAATAATAGAGACATGGTAAAATAAATTATCCTATACCCAGATGATGAAATACTATGTAGCTTTTAAAAATTGGGTTGTCGAATATTCAAGTATATGGAAAATATTCTTGACGTATTTGTTAGGTGGAAAAGCAGACTCGAGAATAGTATGTGAAATTATAATCTCAGGCTGTGGGGGGAAACCACTCTCAGGGATGAGTCTGGGCTCTAGAAACCGAGATGTGTCATCACCACTCCACCTTGTACCCAAGGTTGGACCTTCAGCAAGTCACTTATTTTCAAGCTTCACTTTCCTCATTTGCAAAATGTAGATCATAACAGTCCTCTCCTCAGAGACACCCAGGTAAAAGCTCTCCCTCTCCTCGGGAGCACACCTGGCAGGTGGCCCTCCCACCTCTATTTGGATGCCTCCAGGGAAGGGTGTCCCCCTTGGGCCGGTGGCTGCTCGTGGCTCTGTGGGACAGTGAGCATGTGGCCACACCTAGTGGGCTGTTCACATGCGGGCAGCTATGGCCATGGCACCAGGCTAGGTGCCCAGCACTCAGAAGGACCCCACCTGTGCCAGCTGTGGCCCGGGCAGGGTGGGGACTGGCTTCCTTCTGTCAGGACATAGGTACTGAGCACCCGCTGTGGGTCCCCATGCAGACCCCATGCTGGCACTGAGGCTGCAGTAGGGACGGGGCCCCTTTGGACCCCGGAGCAGCGAGTTCACAGCCCAACTCAGAGACCAGCTTCCTAACGAGGCCACTGGGTGCAGCCTCCAGAGCAGGGGCCTGGGGCCACGTGGTTGAGGGGGGCAGAGGGTGGCCTTCAGAGGCGCTGAGGGAAGGAGTAGCAGTCACCATGCACGTCGCCCCCTCAGACAGGTGGGGGGGGAGTCAGGGAACCCCCTCTCCTGCCTCCACCCGCCCACGCCCGTGTGGGTGACTTTCCTGAGCCTGGGGCCTGGGGCCAGGAGAGCGCCGGTGGCAGTGGAGGCTGGGGCCGCACTGGAACGTGACGGGGTCTGCACTTTGTGGGGCTCCCACTGGCTCCTGGGAAAAACGGGGGCCAGGTCGGGGTGACAGTGAGGGCTGGGAGCAGGAGAGGGTAGGCCCAGAGAGATGGGGGTCCGGAGAGGGACTGGAGAGGGAGACACCCCACAAAGCGCCCACGTCACTGGGCTTACGGACGGCCTACTGTGTGCTGGGCTTCGGGACGCAGGGATCAAGGCGGCACGGCCCCTCCTCCAGCCCCCCCGGCCTTGGGTGCGCGGTGGCATCTCCCTGGGCTTTGAGTTGCAGTCCCCGAGGGTTAGGGGTTCGAGCATCCTTTTGTGCGCCGGTGGTCACCTGATGTCGTCTTTGGGAAAAAAATCTATTGAGTTTCTCGGCCTATTTTTAGATCGGGTTGTTTTTTTCTACTCCACTGTGTGAACTCTTTATATATTTTGGCATTAACGCCTTATCAGATGTCTGATGTACAGATACCGTCTCACACACGGTTTTAAAAACCTCTCCGTACCGGCTGTAATTTGCCTGTCGCCGGGGAGGTCGACACCCGGAGTACTGGCAACAGGTGAAAATCCCCTCCAGCTACCACTCTGTTCCAAGGTTCAGACGTTTCCACTTTAAAAATATTTAATGACTTATTTTAAAAATTCAAATAAATTAAAAATAAATCGACTAAGGCTTAATCAAGCGATTCATTTAAACATCTCTGGAAACGGCATAAATAAAAGGTATGCAAATCCCACAGTAAGCCGCACTCTTTAGAACAGGATCCCGGGGAGCCAGCTGGCTTTCTGTGCAAATGCGCTGGGGGAGCGAACAAAGCCGGCGACTATTGTGGTGGGAAGGCCTTATTTTTTTCCCCTAAGTTGATTTCTACCTCGGAGACAGGATTCTTCACAAATGGTTCCCAGGCCCCTAACAATGCAGCTTTATTTTTAGTCTGAATTTCTTTCCTCCCTTTCTGAACCCAGAGCTCTCTGCAGACCCGAGTGGGTCCGAGCCGCTGGAGAGAGCCTGTCCCGGACCCAGACCCGGCGGGCGGGGAGCGTCCCAGGGGTGGGACGGGGCTGGAGGCCCAGAACCGGCCCCCGCGGGGCATTCACATCACAGCGCCAGCATTTCCAAGGCAGGTCCTGCCTCCTCCTTTGAAAACAACTGAACATTTAACTCCAAAGCGATTTCACAATTAGCCTGTTTCCCGCAGGGAAATTCAGCCGTGGGTACATCCAAACCCAGGCCTGGAGCGAAGGGTCCCTGAAAACTTCCCTTTTGATGGCGTTGGAACGGGGGCCTCTTAGGTGCATGAGCGGCTCCCCGTTGGACTGAACGCCGGGGGGCCTGTGCAATGCCCCCTCCCCGGGGCCCACGCTGAGCCAGCCCTCAGCTGCGTTCTTGTAAAGTGTCACATTTGACCAAGGGAAATGCGGCATCGCCTTGTCACCGCCCGGCGGGAGGGGAGGGTGGTGTCACCTGTGTCCCTCGGCAGATGAGAAACTGAGGCGGGGGCCAGGTAATCTGCATAGGTCCTCAAGGCCGTTAGTGCCTATCGTAGCCAGTAAGTTCTCCGATGAAGGGGGTCAGAAGATGCCACTTAAAAATATGCCATTTTGGCAAAAAGATTATTTTCAGCTGAAAGCAATCAAGAAGCAGCGGGCTTGGTGGAAACTCCCTGCCCTCCCCCATCTGCCTAAAAGCAGGACATGAATGTCGCTCGCAGAGGTGCCCCTCTGCCGAACCGGGAGGGGACGGGCCTCCTCGGTCACTGACGATGAAGGTGGGTCGAGATGGGTCCTGCGAACAGGCTTCCTGAAATGATGCTCGCCCATTTAGGGCTCCCTGGGCGTTCACAGAGCCACAGCCCCCCCCCCCCCCCCCCAGAAGCCCAGCCCTCTCCCTTTTCCTGTCACGTCTTTACCACCTCTGTGAGGACGGTCGATGAGCCCCTGGGTGCCTGCGCAGTGACCTTGGCCTCCTGCTGACCTGTCTCGGCCGTATCCACACGCGCACACGCGGTGTACACAATAGTGCGGTACATGTACACACACAGTACAAGACCGCGGCACAGACGCGTGATGCACGGATGATATTCTGTATACACCCACACGGTGCGTATCCAATATTGTGCGACTACACACAATGTATATAAGCTACGTACATGGCCCCTAAACTGTATGGCGATACCTTATGTATCTAACATACAGATCTAGAACACATACATAGGTCTGTGGCCTATGTCACACACGCCTCCACATACATGCTTGACCCTATGTCAGGCGGCCCGGGCCCAGTCGGGGAGGCAGAAAACACAAGCACCGCGGCAGGGAAGTCCCAGGGCCCTGAGAGCAAGCAGGGCAGGCTCCCCGGAGGAAGGGGCATCCGGACAGAGCCCCAGAGGATGCAGAGGGGACAGTCAGGCCAAGAAGGAACCCGGAGCCGGAGCAGCCAGCAGAGGGGACCGCGGGCCGAGGGCCCAGGCGGGAGCAGCTGGTTTGCGGGAAACAGCTCCGTAGCCTGGTGCTTCCTGGAGGCGAGATCCTCCGGCGGAAAAAATAATAATAATAATATATATTTACTTCAGTGTCGACACTGCTCGCACGCTGTCCCGGTTCTTCTTTATTAATTCCAGGCTCATCGTTTACATTTAGTTTGTTGGTGGTTCCGCGTCTAATTGCGAACCTCTGACGAACTCCTGCTCTCGTCGCGAGCGGGCTGGGTGTCAGCCGCGGGGCCCCGCCAGCCCCCCTGGTTCACTGACGCGGCGCGGCCGGGGAGGGGCTCGCACCCCGTCTCAGGCTCCGTCCTGCCGCCGATGGTGCCGGGAGGGTTTTAGGCGGGAACGAGGCGGCCCGGCTCTGCGCTTCAATCCGCTCTCTCTGCACACACCGCGCGTTCCCGGGCGGCCGACCTGTGCGGTGCCCGCCGTGGCGCCCGGCGCAGGGACCCGCAGAGGGCGAGACCCCCTGGCCTCCCGGGGCCGGAGCCTGGTGGGCGAGACAGACTCCAAACGGCTGAGGATCGCGGACGCGTCGCCGCGGGGTTCGAGCGCTGATGTGACACCTGTGAGGAGCCTGAGTGCGGCCAGCAGCCTCCTGGCTCACAGGTGCCGTCTGCGCGCTGGGTCCTCGTGGCCGAGCCACCTCCCAGAGCCCCCACCCGCCGAGCCACCGCCCTGGGGGCTGGGGCTGGGCTTCCGCGTAGAAATGTCAGGGGACCAAACGTTCAGGCCGCAGTAGACAAAACCCGGCGCTAGCCCCCGATACACCAGATAAGATACAGAAAATGCATTTTTATGAGCATATTCAAGCTTCCAAGAAAGAAAGGGCCCTCCCCCCCTCTGGTCTGGGGAAGGGACACGGACGTCTGAACTACGCCGTGTGGGGCCGGCCGGCTCCGGAACGAGCCCCTTCCTGCGCTCGGCTTCCGGTCCCTCCGTCCCGCCGACTTTCCCACAAAGCACCGCCCTGCCCTGCGGGTTCGGGTCATTGTTTCTCTGTAAGGACCTCACTGTCCCACGTACCTTGTCCCGGGGACTTGCTGACTTCATGTCCCAACCAGGACACGGGGACGAGATGGTGACACGAGGCAGGTGTCCCCCGGCAAGGCTGTGGCCACGCTCAGCCCCCGGTCTCAGTGGCTCTCCATGTCTTTGGGGCCAGCGGGGCTCCGCGCTCCCTGATGGGCCCCGGGCAGGGGCAGGACCGAGTGGCCTCTGGTGCTTCTTCGGTAAGATGACCCCTGAATCGGCCACGTACGTGACGTGGCCGCACCCGGCATCCACACGGGCAGGGGGCAGTCGTTTCTCAGAGGGCACTGGGGGTCACTGGCCCTGGGCAAGGGTGCGCGAGCCCACAGGACACAGACAGGCAGCGAGGGTCCCCAGAAATGCTGAAATCTCCTACCTCCGAGGGGCTTCCCTGAGAAGACGACCTTGGTGAGGGGCGGGCTTGCGTCCCAGCAGCCTAATGACATGAACCATTTCTCCAGGCTCTCATTCAACCCCGTTTGCGGTCGTTGCTCGGCCGCTGTGGCCCTGGAGGGCATCCCCCGGAGATGTCGCACCCGTGGGCTCCAGGCCAAGTGGCCTGCTCCACGGACTTTCGCCCAGTCCTGGGGCAACTCCACACCCCCCGTGCGCAGGTAAAATATTGAAAGTAGAAGGCGCGCGGGAGAGGCAGGCAATAGGGAAACAGCAGCACCGTCCTGGACGGGCGCCTCCGGTAGCTCCCCCGTGAGTCATCCTCGCAGATATAAAATTATCATCTGAAGGAGACTGTTAACACAGCTGGCACTGCCCCATCCCTCAACTTAATTCACAATATAACATCTCCCAGCCCAATTACGGGTGACTGACGGCCCGTCGTACGTGGCCGCTCACGTGGAAAAGTGCATCACGGGCCCGAGATCCTGTATCACACAGGGGCCGCCTTCCCCACCGGGGGCATCCAGCCAGGGGACGTGCCTCCCACACAGAGAGGGGCTCCCACGTCCCCAGGGGCACGTGGGTCTCCGGGTTGTGGCAGCTCATTGTGAAAGGGCAGTAAGCGTAATCGGGGGAATGCCCCCTCCAACAAGAAGCCCCCCTGGCTTGGGTCTGGGTCGGTCAGCAAGGCCTCCATTCAACCCGTAACAGGTGGCATTCTTCACTGCTTATTAAAAATAATACAACCGCCCGGCTGGCGTGGCTCAGCGGTTGACCATTGACCTGTGAACCAGGAGATCACAGTTGGATTCCAGCTCGGGGCACAGGCCCTGGTTTTGGGCTCAATCCCCAGTCAGGGGCGTGCGGGAGGCGGGTGATCAATGTCTCTCTCATCACTGGTGTTTCTCTCTCTCTCCCTCTCCCTTCCTCTCTCTGAAATCAATAAAAGCATATTTTAAAAATAACAATCCAACCAGGAGGGCTGTCAGCCTCTCAGTGACCCTAGACGCGGGTCGGTGACTGGGGTGAGTGTTATCAGGAGACACTGAAAGGGAGCCCAGGAAGCGACACGAAGCTGGCAGAGCCGAGCGGGAAGGGGGTCTCAGGTAGAGCGTCTACCCCAGCCCCCCGTATCCGTCAGTCCTGGACAGGGTGTAACCTGCCCCGTCAGGAGGACATTCTCTGGGGGCGAGGCCGCTGAGACCCCAGGATCCATCACACAGCACTGGGGGCTGAGCAGGGGCCCACAGGGGACCAAAGAGGACCACAGGGGACCAAAGGAGACCACAGGGGACCAAAGGAGACCACAGGGGACCAAAGGAGAATGCAGGGGACCACAGGAAACCACAGGGGACCCCAGGGGAGACGGTGCTCAGGCGCAGCTTGCAGCAGCCAGGCCACCAGCTGGGGGCCGCCGGGGCTCGGTCGCCTCCCACCTGCCTGAGCCTCAGCGTACAAATGGCCAAGAGTCCATGCTCTTTAATGAAATCAAGTGACATTGACAAAAGCCCTAATTTTATGTCTTTTCTATTCTCCAGCTGCAGAGGCCGTGCCCCGGGGAGGCTTCTGCTGAGCGAGTACAATCTGTCTGGGCGGGAAGGTGGGGAGCGCGGCCGGGCTCCGGGCTCCGGGCTCCGCTCGCTCACAATATTTATCTGCTTCCGACGGCCCCGCGGGACGCCACTGCCGCAGCTCGGAGCAGCCACCGGGCTGGTTCCAAATCGCTTTAAAGTGCAGGAAAGAAATCATCTCTCCCGCCTTCTGAGACGGAGCACAGACGGCTCTGTTCCACGGGATGTCCCTAAGCCCTCGGGGCCGCGCTGGAGAGGCAGGGACGGCGCTCCGCCGGACGCTTGTAAAAAACTCCTCGCGGCCTGAACGCGTGCGGGAGGATGGGGGACGTGCGAAAACACTGTGTCCGCTTCTTGGAAATCTTAAAAAGAAAAAAGTTTCCCCCAAACCATAAGGCAGAATGACCCCAGATCCTGCAGGATGAAATTTTTTGGTCAACTTTAAAAAAAACCTCCACATATTTGCACTGCTCGGTTTCCATGGGAACCTAAAGAGGCCTCTCAATGCCTGGAGAACTTCTATTTTTGTATTAACACTTCGTATCACAAACAAAGGAAAGCAGAGGGGGGTGGGGAGGGGCAGCGTGAGGATCCGAGAGCCTCGTTTCAAGACCGCAGAGCGCGGCCTGACTGAGGGGAGGCCGTCACCATCTATCTGGAAGCAGAAAGCAAACTCCAGCCGCAGGAACGGCGGAAAGAAATTGCCCCGAATACTGTCCATTCAGCCAGCCCGCCCGTGCGCCGTGGCCGTGGGCTCCGTGGGCCCATCCACGGCCGGAGCGCCACGTGCTGGGACCCGTGGCCCCGGCCTGGGAGGGTCAACGTGTGAAGCAGAGGGGAGGTGGGGGGTGGGGGCTGCTCACCCCCGCCCGACGCCCCGGGTCTGGGTGGACGGCAGCCCGAGCACAGGGAAGCACCTCGGGGCCCCGGAACCCAACGGGAATGGCCTTTTAGGGAGTCACATCAGCGTCAGGCTCCGCCGGGGCCTCTGCCGTGTCGCGGAGGCCTCCTCCTTTCCTGCGCAAGAAGGGAGCCGGCTCGACCTAGGAGGGGACCCCGAGGCTTCATCAGCCGCGGCTGTGACAGGGCGTGCGGTTTCACGGGCGTTTCTGGGCCCTTTGATGTTGAGGGAAAAACCGCCACAATGAAAACAGAAGCGGCAACGTGGGTGAGTAAACACCACTGGGTTTTTCCAGGTCACATTTCCCCCAGAATAAACCTATTTTAAAAATAATATGTGAATCCAACAGCCACAGGAAGCTGATGAACCTAAATGTGAGCACCTGTTTTCCTACACAGGAAACGAAAATAAACTCGCCGTAATGAAGACCAGGCGCAAAGGGGCCTGATTAACGGGCCGGCTGATGAGCCGCAGGGGGAGCTGCTCCGCCGCCTTTCCCGTCGATGGGGGGCGGGGGCGGGCGCGGCCCGGCTGGGAGGGGCCTCGGGGGCGGCGAGGGCGCCTGGTCACTGCGGCGGGGCGGCCTTGGGTCAAGGTGGCCCACACGCCCAGCGCTGGCCCTGCCTTTCCATGATCCTTGGAGGAGGTACCGGGTGGGGGCCACATCGCTAAGTTGCTGGGGGCGCTGGGGGCGCCCCTACCTGTTTGGACAGCTGTGACCTCACGTCTATGTCGTTGGCACTGTGTCCCCAGCTGGACGGTCAGCTCCATGAGGCAGGGGACCCCACCTAAACGATCCCCCACCCATAGCCTTTTCTATTTAGCACCTGTGCAGAGGCTGGCTCATGATAAGAAGTCCATAAATATTTGTTAAATAAGATTAATGTTTGCAGAAGAGAGTAACGATTAATACGGAGTTCGTTTTCTATTGCCACTGTGACAAATTACACATTATAATGACATAAAACAACACAGATATGTTAACCCACAATTCTGAGGCTCGCACATCTGACACGCGTCTCACTGGGGGAGAAACTAGACGTGGGACGGGCTGGCTCCTTCCTGAAGAGTCTGGGGGCCTAGAAGGGTCTAGAAGGGTCTAGAAGCCTCTAGACTCTGTCTTTTCCAGCTTCTAGAAGCCGCCTGCATTCTGTGGCTTGTGGCTCCGTCTTCCGTCTCCAAAACCAGCAGCAACAGGCCATGTCTGTCGCACGCTGTCTTCTCTCTGATTCTCCCTGATCCCTTCGTCCACTTTGAAGGACGCTGGGTTGACGCTGGACCCACCAGGTGACCCACGATAACCTCCCATCTCAAGGTCAGCCGACGACCAAACGTAACCCCGCCTGCAACTTTTGGGGGGGATGGGAGACTCTAGCGAGATGGTGTTTTCTTTGGTTTTGTGTTGTCGGTAGGGCCAGGCAGAGGGGCGCTCGAGTGGGCATTGGGTTAGTTAAGGTCTGTGGACTAGATTCCTATCCTGCTCCCGTCAACCGAAAAACAGCCAGCTGTGCCGTTCCCCTAACCGCACGGGGCCCCTGGGACAGGGAGGAGGCACAGACTAGCCGCGTGGCCGTCACCGGTTCTAGACCCCGCGGGGACCGCGGCCCACGCACAGTGATCCTGGCCCGCTGACGCCCGGAGGGCACATTCAAATCCGCAGTCTTTGCAAACCCGGTCCCGCGGGGCCTTTATTCCACCCTGAGGGTGGCCGTTACCCTTTGCGTTTTGCAGGAGAAATACAAGGTCAACGAAACCGAGCCGCCCGTCAGTGGCAGGCCCGCCTCCCTGACCGCGCGGCGAGCCCGGCCCCGCTCAGCAAACCCGCGACGGGCGGCCCATCCGCTTGTGCGTCACAGGCCAAGGGGGCTGAGGCGAGACCAGGGCGCCCAGGGCTGGAGTCAGGGCCACGCGGGCAGAGCCAGGAAGGAAGGGAGCGGGCGGGTGGGCCACGGGGGGAGACGACAGGGGCAGGCCAGTGCCTGTGCTCTTAGAACCCAAGGGCGCCCCGACTTTCATCCCAACCTGCCATTTCTAAGTTATATCTCCCGCCCCTCCCTCCAGGTGCCCCACACTCCACCCCACTCTCCGTCTCCTAAGACGTGACCCCCAAGACCCAGCTCACCCCCTAGCGGCCCCGGGAGGAGCCACAGCCGCGTTGGAGGAACCCCTCAGCCTCACGCCCCTGACTTATTCCACCTGAGGCTGACTTTCTCCTTGAGAAGGAGAGGGAGCGGGATGGGGGAGCGGGATGGGGGGGACAGAACATGCCTTGGCCGCCTTGGGTCTCTCGGTGGCTCTTTGGCCGCTGATTAGAACAACGTCTTGAAGAAAAGCCGTTAAGAGTTTTCACCTTCCTGTTTCTCTGGGGCCCAGACTGTTCCTTTCGCAAGTTTTCTGAGAAAATATTCATAAGGGACAGCAAGGGACAAAAGCCCCGAGAAACGAGAGCCGTACGGACGTGCCCTCCCCTAACCTCAGTTAATAGCATCTGCGGTGGGAGCTTCCAATTAGCTGTGCTTCCTGTCCCTTCCGGCGACGCGGGGCACGGCCACTGACCCAGGAGGGGACGCTGCAAACTCTAACGTGGAGCCAGCGAGCCCCGGACCTCGGTCCTCGGTCAGTGTTCAGACGCATTGATCGGGAGGTAAAAAGGGAACTGGAGGCAGAGCCCTGCCCCTGGGAAATAGCGTAGATGGGAAAGGGGCTCCTAGTGACCCGTGAAATGAGTAGAGGCGATTAACGATGTGGCTCAGCGGTCGAGCATCGACCCAGGATCCAGGAGGTCCGGGTTCGATTCCCCGTCAGGGCACAGGCCCGGGTTGCGGGCTCGATCCCCAGCGGGGGGCGTGCAGGAGGCGGCCGATCGATGACTCTCATCACTGATGTTTCTCTCTCTCCCTCTGCCTTCCTCTCTCTGAAATCAATAAGATATATTAAAAAGGGGGAGGGGATTGACCTAATTCCCGAGTCATCAGGAGGCAGGGCCAGTCGGCAGAAGTGTCCACGGAGACATAGACTTAAGTAGGGCCTGGGGACCCGAGCGAGAGGTGGCGGAGACTCCCGCCTGCGCAGGGCACAGGGACACACAGAATTGCCACGAACATCATGAACGAAAAGAACAGGAGGTCCCGGGAGACAAAACAAGGGGCGACCTATAGTAGGGACCCCCCACCCTTGGGCCCCTGGTGGCCCTGTTGCGTTTCTCACTCAGCAGTTAGCAGTATCTCAAATGATTTCCTTTGTTCAATTTTCTTGTTTTTTTAAAGCAATGCTGCCTTTTTTTTTTTTTTTTACGTTTTCTCATGGAAAATTTCAAGCACTTACAAAGTTGACAGAACAAGCTAGTGAATCTCCCTCTGCCCACCTCCCGCCCACCCCGGTGTTTGCAGCAGATCCAGCTCTGTCCTCTGGAAATATCTCAGCCTGTGTTTCTCAGAGGCAGGGGACTGTTTGCAAAGTGTGCGGCCACAGGGAAAGACGCTCGGCGCCCCCACCGCCAGGGAAACGCGAGCCGAGACCCCGCGAGCCAGCCAGCGCCCCGCACCTGCCAGAATGGGCACCGCCCGTGAGCCAGCCAAGAGGTGCTGGCGAGGGCGCGGGGCAAAGGGAGCCCCGCGCGCTGATGGGGCTGTAAACTGGTGCAGCCGCTGCGGAAAACGGCATGGACGTCCCTCAGGAAATTAAATATAGGCCCAGCAATCCCCCTTCTGGGTACTTATCTGAAAAAAAAACAAAAACACTAATTCGAAAAGGTACGTGCACTCCTGGGTTCACTGCAGGATTCCTCGCAATAGCCAAGACTGGGTCCTAGTCGGTGCTCAACCGCTGAGCCACACCGGCTGGGCCCATATTCAGATTTAAGAGTAATAAAGATTTCCAGGTTTTCAACACGCCTGTGAGACCCGAGACGTCGGCTCCAGGTCGATGCTGCTTGTTTCTCCCGGCTTCTCCCCGGGGCAGAGTAAGACCTCGCCCGACCAGACGCCTTCGTTTCTGGGGGTCCTAGTAACTGGACCGCCCAGGAATGTAACGCAGCCCAGTCCCTCTGCTCCTGACTCGGTGACGGGGATGGGTCTGGACCGCAGGAGGCGCCAGGCTCCTGCTGGGCTCACCCCACAGGTGACCACGCACCTGGACCGAAGGCGGCGGGACTCGGGGGGTGCAGAGCTGTGACCCCCTTGGGAGCGGCACTGGGGTTTCTGGTCTGGGTTTGGTTCAGGGTTCGCCTTCCCCCACCCCCGACGCCTGCCGTCCCCGGTGACCCTGGCGGGGGTGAAATGACCCATCATCCAGCGGCTCCCTGGGAGGCCGGACTTGCCTGGAAGCAGCCCTGATGGGTGAGCGACGGGCTCCGGACAAGGTCACCCCGGCAGCACCAACGTGAGGTTGGGTCGCCCCCCGGGGGATGATGCGCGCCCCCTGCAGCCCTGGAAAATGAGGTTCCGGGAGGGCTCGGCGCCCCGAGGCAGCTGCGGCCCGCGTCTGTGCCTGGGGGGGGGTGTCCTTTGGGCCGACATCATGTCCTGGCTTGAAGCCTCCGCTGTCTGTGTCCCATCGCAGGACTGGAGGTGACTCCTTCAGCAGGACGCACAGTGTCATCTGGAGAAGCTCCGGGGAAATAGCCGAATGCAAAACACGTTCACAGAACCGCAGACACTCCCCTCGACACTCCCAGGCCCCTGACGCCCCGGTACCTGCCGTCCCCCCGCTCGGGTGCGCAGGCCGCCTCCGGACCCGCCCCGCCGGCCCTCGCCGTCAGCCTTCTCGGTGGCGCCCCTGCCGACGCCAGCCCCGGGGACGGTCCCCATCCTGCCTGCAGCCCCCCACCCGACCCCGCACCCGCTCCAAGCCGGGCGGGATCTGAGGGCTGGGAGAGACCTGGATTCACGCCGCTACGGAATCCCTCCTTTATGCCAAGGGCATGCCAACAGCGGCGGTGGGGGGCGTGGGGGGATGAAGGGGCACCTGGCACACGGCGGAGAGAAATCAAAGCAGCACAGGCAGGGCTCCCTCCTTCCTCCTGCCGGCCCCCTCGGCGTGGCCCGGGGCTGCTGACGAGGGCGGAGAGGCCGGACGCAGAGGCGCAGGGCGGCACTCAGGGCCGAGGCCTTGGACCATCGCTCCCTCCTGGGGGCTGCGGGCTCCCGAGGTCCCGGGGCTCCTGGCCTGGCTGACGCCCGAGGCTTTCAGGGGCTGATGCTGCGATTCCCCCGAACCAACTGGGCCAGACTCTGGGCCTGGGCCTCGTTCTCGCCACGGCTCCTCGGGAAGGAGCCGGAGCTGGTCGCTCCCGGTCACCACGGAGACCCGCAACCAGAGCGATGCAGAAAGAGCCCAACCGACCCACCCGGGGCCGCGCCGCACAGGGGACCCGTGTGACCCGAGTCGTCCGCCCTCACACCAGGGGAAGCTCTCTGACCCGCGTCCAAAGGCCTCGGCGTCCCCGCGAGTCAGCGGCCCCACGGCTGCCCTGCCCCTCCCCGGAGGCCGCGGCCTCCTCGCGGGGACAGTCTTTGTTAAAGAGGGTTATTTGTTTAAAGACAAAGAATCTCATCGGATCATCAGATGCTCCCGTATCTTAGGCCTCTATGGCTCTTTGGGGATACAATTTGCGTGTCATTTGGCTTTTTATGGCTTTTTATTGGCTGAGGTTCGGTTGGAAAGGGAACGAGGGCGATCTGTCAGGCACAGAGGAAATCTGCCACAGCGGGGCGGAGGCGACCGGGGGAGAGGCGGCGGGGACACTGGCGGGGCCGTAAGTCCCGGGAGGAAGCGGTGAAGGACCAGGGCGCCGAGGCAGCGTCTGTGCGTCCCCCGGGCCAGGTGACGGGGCCAGCACACAGGGCCCGCCGGCCGGCCCACATCCACCCAGCCCAGGATGCTCACCGAGGCAGCAGCGAGGCTCCCCGACTGAAAACGGGGCGCTGCGGATGGCCCGCGGAGAGCCGCCGCTCACCTGCGGGGCGCACCTGCTGGGCGCACCTGCTGGGCGCACCTGCTGCCACCGGGCGTCTAACCGGACGCGCAGCTGAGGGTGCTCAGCTCGGCCCCGCCGGGAGCTGGGAGCATGAAGATGGGGCAGCGACGCCCACTCAGCTGGGCGTCCCTGACCCAGGCACGGGACAAACCCCTCCCTCGCTCCTCTGTGAAGCCCCACGAAAGGCGTTTCCTGGGCAAACGGGGAAATAAACAGTCAGCATCCCCCTGAAAGTTTTGCCCTGTTGCCCATCAGCGCAGGGCCGTCCCGGCTCCCTCCTTAGAAGCTCCGTACGTCACTGTTGCCGGGAGAACCACGCGCCTCCTGTGAGGTCTGACTTTCCTCAGCACCCACCTGGCAGGAATGTGGACCTGGGGCTCCAGCGGCTTCGTCCCCAGTTGCCATTAACAGGTCCTCAAGGCCCCGAGGCGAAGACCCCAGCCCGAGGTGCTGCCCGGCACAAGCACCCGCCCTCCCCGGTGCTCACTGGCCCCAGGCCCTTGCTGGACCTGCTCCCAGACCCGAAGCAGAAAGAAGCGAAGGTCAAAGGGGCAAAGAAATGCGGACCCAGGGGCCCACGAGCGTTTCCTACTTGCTAAAGACTTTAATCCAGGGGTTCTTACTCCAAGAGCCATTAGGCCCTGTGGCTCTTTAAGTCGTTTAAACTGATTAGAAGCGAGTGAAATGAGGAGAGATTGGGAGCCACAGGTAGTGGGTGGCCACCGTGTGGGGCAGCTTAGCCATGGGCAGTTCCCGGGACCCTGCTCGGGGTGGTCCAGGGTGCGCTCAGAGGCTCGGGGACTGGGCCTGGGGCTGGGCGCTCGACAGGGGGAGGTACGTGGCTTTCACCTGCTCCCCAAGGCCTTTAGGATCCAGGCACCAGAGGACTGGATGGTGTCATGATACTGGTGGGGGGGCCCTCCCCCCTCCCCCCCCGCCCCCGGGACACCTAGTTCCCAGTCCCCGTTGCTGACCCAGGCTCTGCTCTCTGTGCTGTGGACTCGCCCGGCAGGAGGCATCCAAAGCCTTGGAAAAGCCTTGTCTCCTGGGGTTCCCACCTGGAGGGGCTGTCCCTGGGACCCTCCGGGCACGTGCTCCTCCCTGCAACCCCAGGGCAGAGTCACGGGCATCTCGGGGTCCCACGGCCCCTCCTGCAGAAGGACGCCAGGGCGGGAGCCTGCTCCCTCGGCAGGCGGGCGGCTGCCTGTCTCCCCCTCCCGGGGACAGAGCTCTGGGGGCTCCCGGAGGGGCCTCCGTGTGACCGGCTACCTGGCCGAGTCCGCGGTCAGGGGAGAGGCCAAAGGGGCTGCCGCTTTATGTCCTTAACTGAGGAGGGGCGAAGGGGAGAAAGGGCACATTTGGGGTCACATTGCCACCCCGGGAAGGGTCCTTCCCTGTCAGTCGTGGAGGGTCCCCAGGGCTCCTGCACACTGACCGACGGGTGCTGCAGAAATAGAAACGCACGGATCCCTGGTTCCAGTCCTGGCAGGACAACGCCTGCGTCACTACTGGTTTATTTAGTGTCTTTTCAGTGGTTGCCAGTAACAACGTGGCCCTGAAAAATTAGACTAAGAAAAGGCGCCGTAGGCTTCCGGAGCGCCTGCCTAGAACAGCCTGAGCCGCTGTCACCTGGGGAGCGTGTCAGGCCACCCGCCTCCGCCGGGTCCAGGGCGGCCTGGCCGCGGCGCCAGGGCTGTGGGCACACAGGCCGCGCACCTCCCGCTCCCGCCTCCTCACGCACCTAGACCCCCCCCCCCCGCAGCCCCCTCGCTTGGCTGCTCCCCTTCCTGGAAGCCCAGCGACCCCCGTACTTGCCCAGGAATTCGGAGGTCAGGCCCCACAGGAGGACGGGGGCTGGCCTGCCCCAAACCAGTAACTCCACCTGCGACCGAGCGGCCTCTCCAACCCTGATGGAGCCGTCAGGGCCGATTTAAA
Source organism: Miniopterus schreibersii (assembly GCF_964146895.1). Taxonomy (NCBI): domain Eukaryota; kingdom Metazoa; phylum Chordata; class Mammalia; order Chiroptera; family Miniopteridae; genus Miniopterus; species Miniopterus schreibersii. The sequence goes on along the minus strand of NC_138109.1, from coordinate 1,883,287 downwards.
TTGTAAATGACAAATAACAGATCCCGTCAACTCTCTGCTCTTCCCAGAGGCCCGTCTGCCGGCGTTTCGGGCCCCAAGGTCTCAGAGGTTATTAATTGAAAGCGGCCTGCGCCTCATGGTGGGCGCTGAGCCCCCGGCGGCCCGGCCACTGTACACGCTTCACACGCCGGCGGCGGGGCCTCTGCGCAGCCTCCGGACGCGGGGCCCGAGCGCGTTTCTCAGTCGGCGTCAGTCACAGCGCCGGGGTTCAAAGCGTCCGGACCGTTCGGGGTGACATCGGTCCTGCGGGCAGTTTGCGTCGGAGGAAGGGAAAGAGGGGGGAGAGAGAGGCTTTTTCAGGCCCCACCCCGGGGTGGGGGGACCACAGACCCTGAAATGAAAGCCGACCTGACTCTCCCCCGGAAGGTTTTGATCCAGGCCACGCTCTCTGGTTTTAAAAGGAGAAAAAAGAGCCCCGGCCAGTGTGGCTCGGTGGGCAGAGCGTCGGCCAGCGCAACGGAGGGTTGTGGGTTCGAAATCTGGTCAAGGGCACGTCCCTGGGTTGCAGGTTCGATCCCCAGCCCCAGCCCTGGTTGGGGGGCGTGCGGGAGGCAACCAATGGATGTGTGTGTCTCTCAGCCTCCCCCCCACTCTCTCTAATAATCGATGGAAAAAATATCCTCCGTGAGGAGTCACAAAATAAATAAGTGAAAGGAGCGAAGAGAACACTGAGAAACAGAACTCTGACCAGCCCCCAAAATAGCCGCATCAGGCCCGTGCTCCTGACTCAGTTGGTGCGAGAGGAGGCGATCTCGCCGCAGCTCAGCCCTGCGAGCTCAGTTACCAAAATAGGGTGTTTGGCAGCCAGTCAGGGGGAGTCAGTCACGCGCAGAGATCAGGGGCGGGCGGGGGGCTCAGCCGGGGCCCCCGAGACCGAGACCGGGAGACACACGCAGCTCCCAGCCTCCCGCCCGGGACCAGGGAGGGTGACGGGGGGAGCAGGGGCTCGTCCGGACCCTGCCAAGGAGCAAGCCCGGCTCGCGGGAACTTTCCCGTCACCAGTTCTGAATCTCTGGCAGGAATGTTCTGGCTCCCGAGGAGTGATTGGCAGGTGACATCTGAGCTGCTTCTTAATTTGGGGATCTCAGAAAATCTCAATTTTCTGCCCGCTCTCTGCGTCTCTACATGCTTGTCCCATCCAAATTTTAACACGTACGTAAATTATGTTCCCGAAAAATTGAAGGCCCCAGAGCACACTGAGATGGTCTTGCCTTGGGGGGAGTGACCAGCGGATAATTTTTTTTTTTTTTAATTTCGTATTAACGACCCCTCCAAATTCCAGCTTGCTCCTGTCCCGACACCCCCGCCCCGGCGGCGGCTCCTTGTGGGGAAGAAATGAAGGCGGCAGAGTTCGCCCCGGCGCCGGTGCCCCGGCTCCGTTCGTCTTCCCTTTACGGTCCACGAACACGGGCGGCGAGCCGGGAACGCGCCTCCTTCCCGGGAGCACGGCCCACACTCCCTCCGCACGTGCACCCCAGACGGGCGCCTCCGTTTGCGTCTTCTCGGGGTGCCCGGAGAGTGACCTCATAACTCAGAGCCCAAATTTCGCTCAGATTGGCTTGTCCTTAAAAGAAAAACCAACCCCGGGGTGCCCTCACCTTGACAACGTGGCCAGAAGCCCAAGATCAAGCCGTGGACAGCCCGGGCCCCTTCCCTGGCTTGTGGGTGCCTCACCCCGTCTCTGTTCACCTTCGCACAGCACTCTCCCCGTGTCCAAATTTCCCCGTCTATAGGGGCACCGGTCCTATGGGATTAGAGCCCCTGCTCCTGACCCCTCCTTGACCTGACCGTATCTGGAGAGATCCTAGGGGACCCTGCCATGTCCTTTGTGGGGAACACCGGTCAGTCCCTAACCCCCCTCGGCTCAGAAGGGTTGGCCTGAAAGTGCACGTGTCGGACCAGGACCAAACCAGCTCCCTTGGCCCCTGGCAAAGCGGGCTGAGAGCACAGGACCCAGGTCCGCACCCACAGTGGCCCCCTCATTGAACGGGCCCCTCTCCACCCCCCAGGAAGAAGGGTGTCCCCCTGCCCGGGCAGGGGCACAAGAACACTCACGCAGACCCCCGGCTGGGTCCTCAGGGCTCCTCACGCCCATGTCTTGGGCCGGGCTTCACAAAGTGAACGGCGCAGTCGATGGCCCTGGGCCTGGACCTGCGCCCCGACCTTGCCGCTGGGTGGCCAGAGTCCTCACTTGACCCTTTCAAGCCCCAGCTTCCTCACCAGGAACTAATGAGATAACACGCACCAAGCTCTCAGAATCCGCCACGGAATGGCTCCCGGTGGGTGCGGGCTCCCCTGCGCCCGCCAGGCTCGCCGCTGCGCCTGTGGCTTGCCCGGCCTCGGGCCCCCGCCCCCTGCTGGTGAGGCACTTCGCCCACTGAGGGTTTATGCCCCTGGCACAGGTGTCGGGGAGGGCACAGGGGAAAGGAGTGGGGGTAACATCGAGCCGGGCCTGCCTGCTGCTTTTCTGTGGCATAAACAGCCCGGGATGTGTCCACCGCACAGGGGTCTCATGGAAAGTGGGGCCACAGCCCCCCACACCCCAGCACAGCCCCGGGGCACACAGACTTCCCTCCACAGACCGCTCCCCTCTCCCTGGCTCTCTGTCCAGGGACCACCCACCCCAAGCGTGATTCAAACGGGAGCCTGAAGAAAGGACCCTGGGGCCTCCGGGCTCAGCGGGGCACAGGCTGGGCAGGTCTCACCCCCGGGCCCAGCCATGTGGGTTCCCTCAGAGCCGCTGGGCCTCCGTTCTCCCTTCCCCCTCCTCCCTGCCTCCCTCTTCCCTTCTCTCCTTCCTGCCTGTTTTCTCTGCCTTTTATTTCTTTGTTTTTTAAGGTGTAATCTGCACGCAGTGGAATTGAAATGCAAGGATTTTAAGGGCAGCTTTATAAACCCAGACAAATCCACGCACTCACGTCAGCACCACCCCCATCGAGACAGGGAACGTTCCCTTCCCAGCCCTGAAGGTTCCCACGCCACTCTCTGCGCAGCACCGCCTGCCCCACCCGGGCACCTCTGCTCCGCTTCCTGCCACAAAATTCGTTTTCCCTCCTCTGGACTTTCACGCAGATGCAATTGCACGGAGTCGCCCGGAGCCCGGCCTTCTGGTCAGCAGCTGCCTCAGCTGCCCCGCTTCCACGATTCGTTGTCAGGTGAGCGGCCTCCGGGGACTGTCCAGGTGCGGCCGGGCCGGATCTGCTTGTCCCCTCCCGCCTCCAAGGGCATTCAAGGAGATGGGCAGTGAGGTTGCCGCGCCCCCTCACACGCACCTTTGGGAGAACACGTGTTTCATTCTCTTGGGTGGAGCCGGGTCGCGGGGTCACAGAGGAGATGCAGGTTGGATCTGGTCAGTCCCGCTGATGGTTTTCCAGAGCCCCAGAGCAGGTGCACTCTGCCCTGTCTCCCGCAGCATCTGAGAGTCCCCACAGGTCTCTATGCAGCACCAACAAGCCCTGGTGATGGAGACACTAAGCGACCACCCCACTGGGAGACTCAGGGGCGTCATCGAGGCTGAAATGCCTCATCAAGGTCCCATTGTCTCAAAGGTTGCAGCCATGGAAAGACATGAATGGACAGTAAACCGTGTGGCAGGCTTTCGGTTCTTACTGAAAGGGGGGCCATGCACATGGGCTCCACCTCGGTCAAGCTCCATCGGGACCCGCCCATTTCCCAGTCAGCACGCCTCCCTCTGAGAACACGACAGGATGGAACCCCCACTTGGAGCCGAGGTCTCAGGTGGATCTCCAGCCTTCCCCACCCCCTGCCCACTTCACTGAACCCCACCCTGACCCAGAAGACGGGCCTGGACGGAGCCCCACTGCCCAGCCTGAACTGACCCCTCGTCTTACCGGTTGGGTAACCTCGGGCCAGTCTCTTAAGCTATTTGTGCTTTTGTTTCATCCCCTGAAGAATGAAGGTGCTGAATGCCGCCTCACGGGACACTGGGAAGATTCAGAGAGAGAATCCCATGCACAGAACAGCACCTGGCACTCAGGAAGGAGAGGTGGCTGTGATGAGAGTGACCTTTTGAAGATGGCCTTGTCCATATTGACAATGGCCTGGATTACTGGCTGCCCCCACTCTCTCCACTTCAGCTCTGATCCCAACCCTGGGAGAAGCCTCATCTGGGGTGATCTTTTTATGACACATGACTGACCTTGACGTCTCCTTCATAAAGTCCACCACTGCCTCCCCCGCCAGTCTTCAGGGCAAGGTCCAGATACAGTGACATAGCCCTTTGTGACCCGGCATGTGATGGTTTTCCAGGTCATATCCCCTGCGAATTCACATAGGCCCTGCCATCCAGCTGTCCAGCCAAACCCTGCAGCCCCATAACCTCCCTCAGCCTGGGAGTCCACCTGGCTCATTGTTATGCTCATTTCAAGGTCAAATCTCCTTTGAGAGCTTTTTCTGACTTTTCCACGTTGAACCACAATGAACTCTGGACTAAGATGATGTATTGTGCACACTTCCGGTTGGCATCCTGCATCTTCCTGTGATCTTCTCAGTAGAAATGGGCCTTCCTCAGCAGGGAAGTGGCTGATGATTTCTGTTTCTTCCCAGCACAGAGAAAGGGCCCAGTCATCATTGCTGACTGGATACCTGAGTGGATGGATGGATGATGGATGATGAATGTATGGGTGAATGGTGAATGAAGAATGGATGGATGATGCATGGATGGTGGATGGGTGGATGGATGGATGGTGGACGGATGGGTGGATGGTGGATGGATGGATGGGTGGATGGATGGGTAGTAGATGGATAGATGGTGGATGGATGGGTGGATGGATAGATGGATGGATGGATGGTGAATGGGTTGATGGATGGTGGATGGATGGTATATGGGTTGATGGATGGATGGGTGGATGGATGGGTGGGTGGGTGGATGGTGGATGGATGGATGGGTGGATGGATGGTGGATGGATGGATGGGTGGATGGATGGATGGATGGATGGGTGGATGGATGGGTGGATAGATTGATGGGTGGATGGATGGATGGATGGATGGATGGATGGATGGATGGTGGATGGATGGATGGGTGGATGGGTGGATGGATGGATGATGGTTGATGGATGGATGGTGGGTGAGTGGATGGATGGATGATGGATAGATGGATGGATGGATGGATGGATGGATGGATGATGGATGGGTGGATGGATTGATGCGTGGGCGGGTGGGTGGGTGGGTGGATGGATGGATAGATGGATGGATGGATAGATGGGTGATGGATGGATGGGTGGATGGGTAGATGGATGGATGATGGATAGGTGGATGGATGGATGGATGGATGGATGGATGGATGGATGGATGGAAGGAAGGGTGGGTGGGTGGATGGATGGATGGATGGATGGATGGATGGATGGATGGATGAATGGATGGATGGATGGATGGATGGATGGATGGATGGATGGATGGATGGATGAATGGATGGATGGGTGAATGGATGGATGGATGGGTGGATGGATGGATGATGGATGGGTGGATGGATGGATGGATGGATGGGTGAATGGATGGATGGATGGATGGATGGATGGATGGATGGATGGATGGGTGAATGGATGGATGGGTGGGTGAATGGATGGATGGATGGATGGATGGATGGATGGATGGGTGGATGGGTGGATGGATGGATGATGGATGGGTGGATGGATGGATGGATGGATGGTGGATGGGTGGGTGGATGGATGGATGGGTGGATGGATGGATGGATGGATGGATGAATGGATGGATGGGTGAATGGATGGATGGATGGATGGATGGATGGATGGATGGATGGATGGATGGATGGATGAATGGATGGATGGGTGAATGGATGGATGGATGGATGGATGGATGGATGGATGGATGGGTGAATGGATGGATGGCTAGGGATGTGGGTGGATGGATAAGCAGCTGGGAGTGGTGAGACTGAACTGAATCTCAGTGCATGTTCCACACAGGACATGATGACATTTTCATCTCACATCCACCCTGGGTATGGTGCCTCTCTAGTGGGACTCCTCAGATGCAGAGAGGTCTCAGCCAAATCTTTTTATTTAAATAATTATTCAGGAACAGAAGGACAATGGGCCGCCTGCTTCATTCTCTTACGGGATGAGCCCACCCTGACCCCCACCATCAGACTAGCCTTTCCTGAACCCTCTCCTTATTTGGTCCTTTGCCAACAACCACCCCACCTTACCCCCCACTGGCCTTAGCCATGGCCTCTGGAATCCTAGGAAAAGAGGCTGTTGGTTACAGAATGTGAGGAGACTGTGCTGACAAATGACCCGTCTTGTGCCATTGGCGTCAGGTGATGAACTCACAGGAGCAACAGAAACAAAAATAGCAACCATGGTAAATGAATATTGAGCACTGATTGTGTGCCAGGCCCCTCACTGAGGGCCTCAAGCTCACCCCAGTTGTCAGACTAGGAGCAGCTTCCCGACTGCACGCTTTACTGAGACGTTGTCGAGAGGACAACTCAACCTTCAGATCAATTCAATCTTGTGACCATTGATTCTGCAAGTGTCAGGGGCTGACTGTGAGGAAGGTCACCTAGTGTCCTTCTCTCCTCACCTGAAGGTGAATTGGGAGACATCTCCTGACTGGGGGCCACTCTGCACCCTTGAGAAGAGAGCAGATGCACACTTGCCGCACTGGAAGGGGGGAGGGTGCAGGGACGTACTTAACCAGATGCAGGAAGCCCTGTCTCCTTGTTTGGGCTGCTGCCCCCGTGTCGGTGGTCAATGTATTGTGCCGGATTAGCAGACTCACTGTCAGCCCTGCCAGGACTTGCAGGGAGCCAGGCACAGTGACGTGGTTCTTAGAGCAGCTTGTCCTAAAAGCCAAATTCATGATGAGGGGATTAGCAGGGAACAGAGCCCATCTGCAGCTTCCTCTGAGGCAGAGTCGAGAGCTTTGTAGCCTCGAGAACAGGCCAACGCAGCAGTCCAAGGCCTGGAGCCCTGCTCAGAGAGGCTTAGATGTCATGTCCACCAGAGATTAGCACCAGAGGTGACAGAGCTCTGCCCAGGGCCATTCCCATTGGTGTACCAGCATGCCCCAGTGTCTCCTGTATTTAGAACCTGACTGTGACCACTGACAGAGACTCCATCATTGACCACACTTGAATAGGCTCCTCTGAGCCCTCTTCTCGACTAGACCTTGACACTGGCCTGCCTTCCACAAGAATCCACATAGGCCAAGTTAGCAGGAAACAACCTTTGATGTCTCTTCTTGTGGGTTTCCATCCACTGAGCCCCTCACTCTGCCTATTGGCTATAAGCCTCCACTTGGCCCTATTGCATTCCGAGCTGAGCTCACTCTCTCTCCTCTACTGCAATAGTCTTGAATAAAGTCTTTCTTACCAACTTAACCAGTGTCAGAATAGGTTTTTGTACACCCCACATTTCTCTCCATTTATTACCCCCTTTTTAAACAACCATCATAGCAAAACTTCCCAGGCCCTCCCTGCCCCCACTGCCCAATCTCTCCTAAGCTCATGGTAAATGTACTTCTGTCTCCACTGTCCTGCTGAACTGGCTTCTGCCCAAGTCACCCCTGGACTCCATGTCACCAACTCCAATGGCCACTTCTCCATTTTCGTTGACTTGTCCTCTCAGCAGCGCTCACCATGGTGGTCCACTCACTCCTTTCAATACTTTATTCTCAGCTCCTAGAACACTTTCTACCATGCCCTTCCTCTATCTCCTTGACCACTCCTCTGTCCTCCAAGCATGTTGCTCATCGTCTCCCTGAATTCTAAGTGTTTACCTTGCCCTAGGAGACCTCATACTGGGAGAGGGAGCACAACAGAGGTCAGGAATGCTGCAGAATCTGACAGTGCACTGGATAGCCCCCCACATGACAAAGAATTATCGAGCCCAGAATGTTACGGTGCCGAGTTTGAGAAAGTCTGTCCTACACCCAATCCACTAACACACACCATGGCTTTGCTTCCAACGTACGTCCCACTCTCACAACTTCTCTCCATATCATTGCTAGCAACCTGGTACAAACTGCCACTCTGTCTCCTGTGGTTATTGCGACAGACTATTTAAACATTGAATTTTACTACTTTTCCATTAGGCCTTATCTCTTTGTCATCAGGGGTTGTATTTTCTTTTTCTGTATCCCAGGCAGCTGTCAGAAGATCTCACACTTGTTCATGTATATTATTATCATCATCATCACAGTCATCACCATCATCACCACCATCATCATCACCATCATCACCACCATCATCATCATCACCACCATCACCATCACCATCATCACCATCATCATCATCACCATCATCACCATCATCACCATCACTACCATCATCATCACCATCACCATCATCACCACCATCACCACCTTAATCACCATCACCATCATCACCATCACCCTCATCATCATCACCATCATCACCACCATCACTATCACCATCATCTCCATCACCATCATCACCATCACCATCATCACCATCACCATCATCCCATCATCATCATCACCATCACCATCATCACCATCACCATCATCCCATCATCATCATCACCATCACCATCATCACCATCACCATCATCCCATCATCATCATCATCACTACCATCACCATCACCATCATCTCCATCACCATCATCACCACCATCACCATAATCACCTCAAATCACCATTATCATCATCACCACCATCCTCACCATCGCCATCATCACCATCATCACCATAATTACCATCATTTCCATCACCATCATCACCACCATCACCATGACCGCATTTACTGAGTACTGGCCCTGTTATAGGCCCTGTTCTGGGTACTTCACACACATCACCTCATATAATTTCCACACATCTCTCTAGGGTGGGCATTAGTGCTCTCATTTTACAATGTTTCATTAGCTAGGAGATTAGATACCAAATCTGGAATCGGGCTGCCTGGTTCTGTCAAATCACCCCTATGTGTCTTTAGGGGTAAGTTCTCTAACTCACTGTTCCTCAGTTTCCTCACCTGTAAAACGAGGTGAAGGGTGGTGTCCACTTCGCAGAGCTACCATAAGGATTCCAGGAGAGGGTCCGTGGGAAGCAATTAGTCTGGAGCTTGGTAAGCAATGAGCAGTCAAAAGATGTCAGCCAGCCCGTCAGCTAGTTACTAAAAAACTAAGGCTACCGAGGCTCGCGGGGGTCAAGCACTTTGCTCAAAGTCGCGTTGTAAGTGGTCGGTCCATGACCTCATGGCCACGCGGGCTGCCTCCAACCAGGGCCAGGAAACTCCTATGGAAGGAACCGAGACTGACCAGCCCCTTGGTTCCGAGGGAGGTGGACGACCTTCCTCCCCCATTTCTATAAAATGTTCCAGAGGCAGCAAAAGCCCCGGAGGAGGTTCTCACTGTTTTTACTGCTTTGCCCTTTCGGAAAGCCTTCTGCCTCCCTGCCTGTGCCTGTCACCACCATCTGAGAGGAAACCCTGCACACAGCCCTCCTCTCCGCTCTCCCACACAGCAGCCTGGCCGTCCCCTCCCACCCCCGCTGGCCCTGCGCACCTGCTTGGAAACCTGGCCCCGGAGCCCAGCCTCCCGGGAACAGGGACAGGAGGCGGCGGAGTGTCGGTGACATTTGCTCCGCCGTAAATTAGCTTGTCTGCGAGGCTGGAGAAATTGTTCTGAAAGAAAGTTGCTTAAAGTTCATTTTTGATTACAGTGATAGAAGCAGAGATTGCCAAGGACCTTTGCCAGCTGAAAAAAAGAAAAAACCGAGAAAGAACCTTTAGCCCCACAGCCCCAGGAGTGTGTCATCGAAAAGAGGAATCTGTACGAGACCTGGGGGAGGCATGTGGCGTGGGGACTCCGGGCTGGGTCACCAGGGACGGCCTCCCAGGTTCTCTCTGAAACGCTTTCCGTCGCACAGGCCCCTGGGAACGGCATGCGGGGGGGGGGGGGTACACATCATCTCTGCTGCCTCCCACCCTCCAAACAGGCCTCACTGCTTGCTCACAATGCTCCACCTGCCTGAAATGTCCCTCCCTCCTTCCCAGCTCTTACACAACCGCCAACTGAGCTGGGGAGTCACTTCCTCCAGGAAGCCTTCCCTGAACCCCCTCCGTGTACATATTTTCCCCACCCCCATTCCCTGGTTGGACTTGCCTGGAGTTCCACGAGGTGCACCTACTTCCACCCGATGATATCTCTCTGCTTCTTGGAACATGCCCAAGTGACCCCAGAAAGACAGGTAAATTATTTGGCACCTGGTCCTCTCCGACGATCCAGTTCTCCCTGGCCCCCAGGGAAGCCACCTGAGGGAGCCGGCCGTTTTGAGCTGACTCCAGATTAAAAGAGAAATTTGACCCCAGGGAAACTGGTTAGGGCCGCAGAGGCAGACAGGGCCCGTCCTGCTGGCCTCCCCACCTGCCACGGACCTCGGCCGGGCACCGGAGCCCCCTCACCCCCCGGGGCCTGCCGGCTCGGCCTCGGAACCGTCCTCTCGTGGGTCTCTGTCTCCATCTGCACCTGCTCAGAACCCATCCCCTCCCACCTGCGCTCTCGCTGGAGCCTGACGGGTCCCCGGCTTCCGTTCTTATGCAGTTTTTTGCCCACATGGCAAAACCAGAGCAGGGTTGGGTCACAGATCTGAACCTGACCACCGCTCCCTGGGCAGAGCCTCCCATCGGGGGGTGATGCCCCGTGCCAGCCAAGCCTTGGCCTGGCATGAGCGGGCCCTGTGTTGTCCCAGGCAGCCCCCAAGCACCTGGGTGCCATGTGGCCAAGAACTGCCCATGAGCTTGTGGCTGGGATGAACCTGCTCCCCGAGTGCCTGTGATCTCTAGCCTCCCTGCGGCGCACACTGGCCATGGGGGCACCAGCCCACCCACACCTCCCGGGCGGTGCCCCCCCCAGCCCTTTCTCTGGGGATGGAGGACTGTTCCGGGGCTCAGGGCGCGGCACCCACAGCCTGAGCAATCCTGGCCACGTGCGGTCGGCGCCGACGTGAGGAGCCACGTGAGGCCTCGGCTGCGCTCCAAGCCCCTCGCGCCGGCCTCTCCCGGGCCATCTGTCGGCGGGTCTCGAGGCGAGCAGCACGCCTGGCACTGGGGACAGCTGTCTGGCGCAGGGAGGGCTTCGAGATGCCTCCGCAGACCTGTCGCCTTACAAAATGCCACACGCCGGCAGGGAAGGAAGACGGACGTTCTGTCCGGTGGACGTTCCCCGCGATGTCTCGTGGGCTCGGGAAAAGACAGGCAACGTAACAGAAGTGTCCCAGATGGGCCACAGCCCCAGCCAGCAGCCCTGACCCCAGGAGATCCCCAGGCTGGGGAGGGACCCCGGGAGTGTCAGCACCACTTCTGCGCCCGTCGCAGCTTCAGCCTGACCGTGCCACCTCATTCAGCTGTACGTCTGGATTCACCTCGGAGCAAAGTCCCCCTGCAGAGCGTGTCAGCAGAGAGCCAAGGATGTGCACTCCTTCCGTGGCTCCTGGAGCCCCGGGCCCCCGGGTGGCTGCGGAGCAGAGCCCGCCGAGGTGCCAGCGCTAGAGTCCCGGGCGATGTGACCAAGCTCCACCGCCGGGAGCTTGACCCACAGAGACGTGTGTCACTCGGTGCTGGAGGCTGGAAGTCCCAGGACAAAGTCAGCAGGTGAGCCGGGTGTCAGCAGGTGGGCCTCTCCTCCCGGCTTGAAGAGGACCGTCCCCTCACTGGGTCCCCACACAAAGAAGCGATGGATCCTCTGGCGTCTCTTCCTATGAGGACACCATCCCATCAGACAGGGGCCCACCCTTAGTACCTCATTCAACATTAATTATCCTCTAACAGGCCCCCTCTGCTGATATAGTCACACTGGGGGCTGGGGGGAGAGAGAGGGAGACACGGAGAGAGACAAAGACGCAGAGAGCGAGCGGGCAGAACCCAGGACGCGGGCTCAGGGACGGAGACGGGAGGCCCGAGAGCGGGACCCAGCCCCTCGGAGGGACCCAGTGCCAGGCCTCACAGAGCCAAGTGGGCAGCAGCCGAGCGAGCGCCTGCTCAGAGGAGGGGATGCTACTGAACTTCCCACGGGAAACGACGGCGGGAAATATAATGACTTACAGTTGACACTGGGCTCTGACGGAGTCTGAGGAGACCTGGCTAAGCCACAGGGCTCATCCAGAACCACTACATGAACCCGAGCTGGGCCTCGACAGGAAGGACCACCAGCTCTGCCCGGGGGTGACGGGCTGCCGGTGGGGTGCCAGGCGCTGCTGCGGGCAGAGCGGTCCTTTGAAACTGTGTCTGGTGGCAAGGCGACTCAAGGACAAGGTCACAGCCTGACTCCTTGACCCGGGGTCTCGGGAGTCCCATCCTGTCCGACGACCTTGTGCTAATTGTTAGGATGGGGCCTCTGTGCCCCTGAGTTAAGCCCGTCCGAGAACAGCTGTGGAGAAAGCCATTGTTCTATCGTTTATTCCACATTTGTCCAGCGCTTCTCCTGCCAGAACCTGTGGGTGCTGACAAAGGGGAATCAGACCCCCCCCGAAGGACCATCCCTCATGTCCTGGATCCCGGCGTGTGGGCCGGGTCTTCACCGACAGCGGACTCCCCAGCTGCGTTGACGACTGAGCGACAAGGGGTCAGCATGGGAACAAGGGGCAGGGATGTCCCAGCAGACGGCCGAGCAGCAGATAGAAGGGCCAGAGGCTGGCGGGCGCCCGAGCCAGGCGGGCCCCGCTCCTCTCAGATCGGCTTCTGGCAGGAGGTCGCTTTCTCCGTCAGCTCCTCGAGGCCCTGCCCCTGCCCTGGTGCCCTGCCTGGCCTGTGACGGGAGAGAGGGGCCCGCCTGGCCAGGGGGCGCCTGCCCTGGGACGCCTGTGAGCACCCCCCGGCTGAGCGCGCCCCTGTCCTTATGAGACCCGGGGACAGCTCTTCACTGAACAGGCTGCCTCCCAGGCCGCTGCTGCTAGGACGTCGTGAAGGACTCCGCTCCTTCCGATCAGATTTTCTTTCTGATTCCGCACAGCGTGCGTGTGCCCCCTGCCAAGACCTTCGAACGGCGACGATTTGAAGGAACCGGCGTCCCTTCATCTGTCAGAATTCACGGGGCCAGCACGACGCCTTCGAATCGGACTTAGCGTCGCGGAGTTTCTCTCCGGCCTCCTGTCCCCCTGGCAAGATGCCCCAGCCCGTGTCCACGCCCCAGGACGCCTGGCACGGTCCCCGGGCACAGTGGGGGCAGAAGAGCGGCCCTGTGGTTAGGGCCGAAGACCGTTCAAATCCCGGCCCTGACCCTGGGAGCGAGGCCAAGCGGTCTCCGCGCTGAGCCCCCGCTTCTCCGTCTGGGAGGCGTCAGCTGGGTGAGGGTCACAGGAGCGGCGGTGGCAGGCTCCGGGCCCAGCCCCTCCCACAGGCCCCCGTGGCGGTGCCCGATTGCGGTGCCCGACCGCGGAGGGGCTGCTGTTCCTGACGCTGCAGACACACAAAAGGCTGTGCATTCGAGCCCGCGGGCTCGTGGGTCACAGAGGAAGAGGGCAAGGCCCCGGCACGCCGCGGGGAGGTGTGGGGCACTCGGCACAGACCCCGTGGCGTCGCTCCCGGAACCGAGGGACGGAGTGAATGCGAGATGCTGCTCCAGGCACCCGGTGTACGGCGAAGGCCGGATAAACACCCGCCACCAGGAGCAGCTGCGAACATTTGCAGAAAGCTCCGCGCGGCCTGTTCGCTCCTGGAACTCCATGCCCTCCCCGAAGGCGGGCGCCCCCCGGCAAAGGAAGCCAGGCACAGACGTGCTGGGTCTCGGCCCAGAGCCCGCAGCTCGCCGGTCGGCTCCCAAGGCTGCCCTCTTGGCCACCGGCTCCTGCATTTTCCCACGAGACAGGCTTCTGATTTAGGCTCTTGTTCAAGTAACTCTGCTGCTCCCAACAGCAGCTGCCATGTTCTCTCTTTTAAAAAAAAAAAAAAAAAAAATATATATATATATATATATATATATATATATATATGTTTTTATTGATTTCAGAGAGAGGAAGGGAGCGGGAGAGAGAAACATCAATGATGAGAGTCATTGATCGGCTGCCTCCTGCATGCCCCCTGCTGGGGATCGAGCTGGAAACCCGGGCCTGTGCCCTGACGGGGAATTGAACCCATGACCTCCTGGTTCCTAGGTTGATGCTCGACCCCTGAGCCACACTGGCCGGGCCCCCTTCCTCTCGTTTGCCCGCCTGCGAGTGTCTTCTCCCCACGGGTCATCCTGCCTCTCAGGATCAGCTCCGTGTCTTGCTGGCACATCTCTGAGGAGGAGCCCCTCCGCCTCCCTGGTAGGAAATTGCTGCCTCCTTCCTCAAAAGCCTCGGAAGGACGAGAGAGCAGGACATCCACCGAGCCAGGCCCACCCTGACTTGGGGGACGTGAAGATCTTTCCATCCATCTGGCCGTCCTGTGACCACAGCGAGCGACTGAGAGCCCCCAGGGGAGGATGTGGGCTCGGAGTCGGGGCCCAGGGTTCATCCTGACTCAACGACCCTGCTGGGTTGAAGAGTGAGCCCAAACCCGTGTCCGCCCGGCACCCCTGAATGGGACCCTGCTTGGAAACGAGGTCTTTGCAGGTGTAGCTGAGTTAAGATGAGGTCACCCTGGAGCAGGGCGGCTCCTAAACCCAGTGACTGGAGTCCTTATGAGTCGATGAGGGACGGACGCACAGAAATACAAGAAGAGGCCACGTGACACTGGAGGCAGAGGTCAGAGTGGCGCATCTACACACCCAGGACCACCGAGGAGTGAGGGGGCCTGGGCGGGTTCTCTCTCAGAGCTGCAGGAAGGATCCACACCTGCCCACATCTGGGTTGCAAACTTAGTCTGCAGACTGTTAAGAGACTACATTTTTTTGTTTCAAGCCCCCCCTAGTTTGCAGTAATTTGATACAAGAATCACAGGAAACTAACACAGTGGCCTTAAGGTGCCATCCGCCCCCTTCACCCAGGCTCTGCCCCCCCACCTGTGTGGCCACCCTTTGTTGGTAGGGCCACAGCCCAGGCCAGGGCAGCGCCGGGGACCCCGGACCCTCCTCTGTCGCAGGGCTGCCACTCGGGCGTCTGTCTCCGGCACGTTGGATGCCCGAGCCCCGCTGCTCAGCCATCAGGCAACCGCTGGGGTAATGACTGTCATTATGTGGTTGCGGTGTCGCTGGGCCGGCGATTTGTCATTGTTAACATTTATGAGGCGTCCAGTCCATCTGCAGAAAATGATGATGATAAACTTCCCTCGGGTCATGGGCCGGCTCAGAGAGAAGGTTCCGGAAAGAAAGAAGTACTCGGGCCGTAGTGAGAGGTTGGGACCCAATGATTAAGATGGGCAGCGGGCTGCGACCTTTCAAATAACCCCCGAAAAACACCTGACAGCGTCGACTCATGTTGACGGGCAGGTTCTCCTTGAGAAGGTGACGCCACTGATATAAAATGAAGGAACAGACCCATTCCCGTGTCTGACCTCAGTGGCTGGACCGAGGGACCAGGGCCCTGGGGAGAAGTCATTCCAGCTTCCCTTGTTTTAATCAACGAGGACCAGAGGGAAGGAGGTGAGAGACGCATCTCACTCCCTCTGGCACCTTGAGACCTTGTCCGGGTCCATCTCCACTTTCCCATCCAAAGGGGCGGCTCAAACTGACTGTCTGCTTCCCCGAATGGACCCGGCCCTGGACTTCAGACGAATCGAATGTAGAGCTACAAGGAGCCCCGAACCCAGACTCTGCAGATCTCGAATTGCTGCCCCATGCGTGGTGTGTGGGACATGGGTGGGTGAAGATCAGGGTCCCCCTGGGGCTGGTCAAGAATGGACCCCGCTCACCACCCCACCTGTCCCACCTCAGCTGACTCCCCAGGAGGAAACCACAGGCTCCACCCCCTTCCCGCCTCACTGTCCGGCCTCAGTTCCTGCAGAACTAACCAGAGGCCCTGCCATCTTTGGGGAGAGAAGAGCCAGGCTGGTGGGCCTCCCGGGCATGGACCCCCATCCAATCGCATAGGTCTCTGTCCCCTCACCTTCTGGACTTAACAGAGGAAGCTTCAAGCGAGTCTGAGATCATTGAAATACATGCAGGACAACCAGAGTCATGTGTGGGCACCGACTCAGGAGCCTAGCTGCCCCGACACTGGGACAAACCCAGCCCTGCCCCTGGCAGCTGTGGCCAGGAGCTCCTTGGCCTCTCTGGATGGTTTTCTGTTCTGCAAGGTGGGGGGGGTGGTGGTATTAGCATCTTCCTTGCAGGGCTGCTGGAGGATCCGGTGAGTTCATGTCATAAGGACTGGGGACAGTGTCAGACGTGTGTGTGTGTAAATAAAAACGGGTGCTTCGTCTGCTTCCTGGTTTCAAGTGATTTCTGTCTGTTATCACAGGGAATCTGCAGCAGGGGTCCCTGGAGAACCCCCTTCCCTACCCCCTTTCCCCTCCTACCCCTCTCCCCCTCCCCCCCATCCCCACCCCCAGCCCTCTCCACACCCAGCATCCCTGACTCCCTCCCCATGTTGACACCTAACTAGACACAACCTGTCAGCTTGGGCATAAAAAGCTGCAAATGGCACTTAGGAAGGGAAAACAAATGATTTTTCCTGTCTCTCTCTCTCTCTCTGAAGTCCCAATGTCCCCAGGAGATGAGACACTGAAGTGTTTCACAATAGCTTTCTGGGGAAGTCGGGAAGATAAATACAAACACTCTTCATGTGTCTAAGGCAGCCAGGAAGGCTGGCAGGAGGGGCCAGCCTCCAGGAGCAAATGTGCAAAGGGGACCTTTCTCCTGGGGACAGAGGCTCTGAGCTGCTGCCACCACGCCCGCCCGTCCATCAGGAGCAAGCCCAGTGCCCAGGCTGCCTTTACCCGGCACCAGCCCCCTCCCCACTTCAGCTCTAAATCCACCATCGTTTAAATCCCAGCAGGGTTGCTGGAGCTGCATGTCCAACCTGTGGTCAACTCCTGCCTCCTGAAACCCTGATTCTGGTCCCCGACTCCTGTTGAACATTTTCTGCAGGAAAACACCTGTACAGTGAGTGGCAGACCCAGGAGCAGAAGGGACATGGAGAACCCAGGTGGGGAACAGGCAGGACTAAATGGGAAGTTCATGGTCACAGAGGATGTAAGTAACACTTCTAAGTCATGGGGACCACACCTGAGAAGGTGCCCAATAGATGACAGGTCACCTGAGTAGGGAGTCAGGTGAACATGGACATTAACCTCTATGGGCCTCGATTTTCTCACCTAAAAATGGAAATGATACCTATATGATAGGATTGTTACAAGGATTAAATGAGTCAATACACATACTGCCTGGAAAGAATAGTGTTAGATATTCAGCAGGTGCCAATATTACTATTTCCATCATCACCACCAATATCATCACCACCACCACCATCATCACCATCATCACTATCATCACCATCACCATCATCATCATCACCATCATAACCATCATCACCATCATCACCATCACCATCATCACCATCATCATCATCACCATCATAACCATCATCACCATCATCATCACAACCATCATCATCACAACCATCATCACCATCACCATCATCACTACCATCATCACCATCACCACCATCATCATCACCATCATCACCATCACCATCATCACTACCATCACCATCACCATCATCATCACCATCATCACCATCATCACCACCATAACCATCACCATCACCATCACCACCATCATCATCATCACCATCATCATCATCACCATCATCACCATCACCACCATCATCACCATCATCATCATCATCACCATCACCACCATCACCACCATCACCATCATCATCACCATCACCACCATCATTATCATCATCACCATCACCACCACCATTGCCACCACCACCATTGCCACCACCACCATCACTACCATCATCATCACCACCATCACCACCATCATCACCATCACCATCATCGTCACCATCACCACCATCACCACCACCATCATCATCACCATCATCATCATCATTGTCACCATCAGCACTACCACCATCATCATCATCACCAACACTGTAATTATTATACCCTAGAAGGGAGAAAATAACCTGGGCTCTAAAGATGGGTTATACTAGGACAGGCGAGAGGCAGAGGGAAGCAGGTCCTGCAAGAGAACTGAGAGAGGTAAGGGATGGAGGCTGGGAAGACGGAGGGTTCCTGAGGCCAGTCTTGTTGAAGGGCCAGCAGCAGAGCTTGGTCACAGAGGTAGGCTGGGGTCAACTGGCAGCAGCTCTGTAGGAACCTATTGTCTCCTGCTCCCCCCGACTCATGGCTTTGTCCTTCTTTCCCACGGATCCAAATGCCACACCC
Organism: Miniopterus schreibersii; assembly: GCF_964146895.1. Taxonomy (NCBI): domain Eukaryota; kingdom Metazoa; phylum Chordata; class Mammalia; order Chiroptera; family Miniopteridae; genus Miniopterus; species Miniopterus schreibersii. The sequence continues at coordinate 1,864,990 of NC_138109.1, read as the reverse complement.
CTACTTGGGTGGTAGCCCCTACTCCATATCTGGAGCTACACACAACCTTCTAGCAACAAGTGTGGGCACAACAGCTGAGATCCAAGCGTGCTGTCCAGGGTCAGTCCCCTCGAGCCACCCAAACACACCCCTGTGTTTACAGGAGCACGTCTTCCTCCCCAGCAACGGTGTGCCCTGCCCTCTTGGCTTCACAGAGAGGCGCTGGGGTTTCTTCTCAGGAGCTGATTGAAAAGCCCTCCTGGGCTGGGAATGCGAGTGGAATGATAATTAGCTGGCAGGCTGTGGTCGCCAGGCCTCCGGCTCCGGCCGGCTGTAATCGGGATAATGTGGCAGTTGATTTGTTCTGTCCAGAATGTACCATTATTGTCAGATTTCCCACTGGCTAGCTTTGGCAATAGTCATTTATGTCTCGTTCCCACCTGGGGGGACTCCTGATCCTTCCTCGGGCAGGGACACGGCCTCCCCCGGCTGGGCTGTAGATGCCTCATTACTGCTCTCAGCTGCACACTTGCTGCTTTTTCTCACTCGGGGTCACATTTCATTTTGGTTTAAATAATGAAACCAGCAGAGTGGAGATTAGAGCCGTTAAATGATTTTTGCTCCCAGGAAACAGATGCCTGTCCAAGCTAGAGACTCACCGACAACTCTGTGGACTTGCAGTCCAGTCTGAGAGATCAGGAGGGCAGCCACCCGGCCACACAGTGGGGAGACCGGCCTCAACGGCAGGGGCAAAGCAGGCCTCTGAGTCTCGCACCCACGAGCGTGAGCTCTGTCCAGGGGAAGTCAGGGGACCCAGGGGTGGAGACAGATGCCTCTGACCTTCCTGGGATGGCAAGATGATCCTGGGCCCATCATGCCTTTTCTAGTGCTCTCGTGCATCTTCATGTGGTCTTTCTACCCCTCGGGAATATCCTGTGGCCACTTTGCCGCCTCCACCATGCAGATGAGGGAAAGCTTCAGAGATTCTTGACTCAACCAAGATATTGAAACCTCCTGTGGCCAGGACAGAACGCAGCCCTGTGTTCTTCCCACCTCCCTGTCCCTTCATCTCCCAACTGGGAGACCAGATGTCCAGTGTGGCCAGTGATGAGTCCCAAGTGATGCATGAAGGGGCCACACTCAGACTGTTTCCTGCATTCTGCCCTGGAAGTGAATGAACTCTGCCTCCCCTGTGGACAGAGGGACCTGCTTGATGAGAAACAACAGCATGAACCTCAGAGCCTCAGTTTCCTAATCTGTGAAGTGGGAGGGCTACCTGCAGGACCACCACTGAGATTAGAGAGTGTGGGTGCATGCCCCTAAGCTGCTGTTACGATTTAGGAAGCTATCACTAAGGCAAGCTGGCCACAGGGAAGCCACCTCCTGTGCACCCCTCTCTCACTGGGACAAGCGCCCCGAATGGCTCAGGATGGAGGGCGCTGGAGGAAACCAGGAGCGTTGTACTGGAAGGTGGGTTCACAAGCCAGAAGGGCTACAGCCCCCCAAAGACAGGAAATCACTCCAGGTGACTTACAAACCCTGTCGTGGAGAAAACAGCATCATCATCACAGGCTGGGAAGATATGACATGAAGGGATTGCATGTCCCATTAAAAAAGCTAAAATTAAGTCGTGTTGCCTGGCTGAGACAGGCTGGCACCCTGGGTGAGACTCAGCTGAGCAGGCAACTGTGTTCCCAGGCCCCTACTTCCCCGGTGGCTGGCCCTGCTTCAGCCACACAAGGAGCCCAGCTCACTGGGGCCACAGGCACCAAGGGCCACGAGGAAGAGAAAAGTCACGGCTGCCCATCAGGGCTAGTGCAGAGCAGAGGCCGTCATCTCGCCTCCTCCTTCCCCTCCCCCACCAACAGGACAATTCCTGGACCCCCATCCCCATTTAAGGGGTGCCCTGCCTTACTCTTCTCCCGGGTTCCTTTTGCTTGGGGCCCTGGTGTGGCCACTAAAGTGTCTAAACCACACGGTGCCCGCAGGTTCAGCTTAGTTGCCTTAGTGTCTCGGGATGATCTCCGTCTTTCCAGCTCAGGCTCTGTGGACACGGAATTAACTCCGATGCCCATCGCAGACAGCCTTGGGCTCTGGAGAGCACCGCGTCCAGCTCCTCTGCTGGCCCTCCAGGAGCCTCGCCGATGGGGCGCCCTCTGGTGGCTGAAGCACGCATGCGCTGGGGCGGCAGGCAAGGCTGGTTCAACCCCCGCTCTGCCGCTTTCTGTCTGCGGCCGCAAGCAACTTGCTCCATCCTGTGAAGCCTTGGTTTTCTGACGTGTGAGTGGGATAATGAGGCATTTCCTGAGGGAGCTGCAGCCCCTAGATTAGGGTCCATCCCCCCCACTGCAGCACACGATGGCCCAGATTCCTTCCTCGACATTTTACTGATTCTGAGCCTGCCGGGGCCACATACGCTGTGGCTGCATTTAATGGCCGCTTTCCCATTGCCCTGTCTAACCTTTAGCACCTCCTGCACATTTCCCACCTCTGCCTTCCTAAAACCCCCAGTGCTCCTGGCTCCTGGAACCCCACATTCTCCTTCCTCCCTCTCGCCTCTCTGGGCTCTCACCCTAAAGCCGCTTGTGCCCACGGCCTTTCCCGTCACCTGTGTTAGTCAGCTCGGCTGCCACAGCAAAATACCGGGGGCTGGGTGGCTTAAACCACAGGCACTTATTTTCTCGCAGCTCTGGGCCCCAGGAGTCCAAAATCAGGGTGCTGACAGTTTGATTCCTGGTGGGGACCCTCTTCTTGGTTTGCTGGCAGTCACCTTCTCCCTGTGTCCTCACATGGCTCTTCCTCAAGTGAGCACACGGAGAGAGAGAGCTTTCTGGTGTCTCTTCATGTAGGACACTAATCCTCAGGCTACAAAACAGGATGTCATCCCAAGAGCTCGCACTCCTCGAGCGGGTCCTGATCACCCACTGAGAGGCACTTCCATTTCCCCCTCAACTGATAACAATGATTGAGACCCAATTCCCATTTCGTTTTTAAATGGGTACTGGAAAGGGAATTAGAAATGAAACGCTAATGGAATGTGAGAAATGAACTCTGCATTTTGTTCCCATTTACCAAATTGCTGAGCTCACTGCTGGGACAGGAGGGGTGTGGCCATTCCCACCCCGCACGCATGGCTGGCCGTGGAGAAGCCAAGTGGATAAATATTTTATGTACTTTAATTTAGTCATCTATGAGCTTGATGCTCTGAGTCATTTTTTGTTGTACTTTTCTACTTCAGAAATGCTGAAAACACATATTTTTTTCCCCCCTGAAAAGAACAAAATTCGCTGTTTCTGTTCTGTGGCTTTTCCCTCGAACCCATGAGGGCAAAGATGTCATAGCCTGTGCCTGCTTCCTTGAGTCACCCTGACTCCTGTATCCGTCAGGGTCCTCCAGAGAAACAGACCAATAACATATATAAGATATTTGGAATCAAGAAAGCTGGGGACCAAGGAGAGCTGATGGCAGGAGAAAGCTGATGCCCCAGCTCAAAAGCAGTCAGGCAGAAGGAGTCGCCCCTTAGCAGTGCAGGGCAGCCTTTTTGTTCTACTGGGGCCTTCCCCTGATTGGGTGAGGCCCACCACATTGGGGAGGGCAATCTGCTTTGTTCAGTCCACCCATTTCAATATTAGTCTCATCTAAAGACACCCCCAGAGCCTGGCCAGCATGGCTCAGTGGTTGAGCATCGACCTATGAGCCAGGAGATCAGGATTCAATTCCCAGTCAGGGCACATCCTCAGGGGTTTTGTGTAAGAGGCAGCCAATCGATGACTCTCTCATCATCGATGTTTCTATCTCTGCCTCTCTCTTCTTCTCTCTGAAATCAATAAAAAATTTTAAATTTAAAAATTAAAAAAAAATAAAGACACCCCAGACACACCCAGAATCACATTTGGCCAAATGTCCGGGCCCTGTGGCCCAGTGGAGTCAACACACAAAATGAACTATCCCATCTCCCTCCTGCCTTTGCCGTCTTCCCATCTCACCTCTTATCCTCACCGCACACTTTGGAACACTGCCCTTGGTGATGTATTTTTGTCTAACCGGAGCCTGCAGACTCCGGCAGGGTGGCCTGGTTCCCCCTTACTCTAATTGCTTTTTCTCCCGTGTCACATTCCCTCTTCTTCCTCAGCTCCATTTCCTTCCTCAGAGGATGATCCTAGTGTGCTTAATTCTCAGGAGCCTCAGTCTTCTCATCTGTAAAATGGGGCTGATGATTTTAGTTTGCTTAATTCTCAGGGCTATTGAGAATCAGATGAGAGACATGTGAGTGCTCTGCAGGTGATGGGTCCCCATCAAAGGGCTACGTGTGGTCTTGGGTCGGTTCCTGCCGAGCAGGACAAGCCAGGAGGGAGCTGGGGTGGGAACACATGAGAGAGGAAAGAAGTGAAGCCAAAGCCCCAGCCTCCCCCTGGCCCTGTGGGGAACCCTGAGTGGCAGCTCTGCCCCGAGTGCGTCAAGCAGCAAAGAGGCCCACCCCCCTCTTCATTTGTCAGCCGGTCTTCCTCGTGGGCTCCTCCCCACGGGGCATGTATGCTGATGGGTTAAGTGCCACGTAGGGGAGGGTGTCTAAGTACTGAGCTGATAATGCCTGTGATCGCTCCATCCGAAAGAAGGCTGGATGAAAAGACCACGTGTGAGGGCGGACACTGTTCGCTGGCCTTGAATTGCAACGCTAAGCTAGTTTGTGGAAGGGAAGGAGAGAGAGGGAGAGAGAAAGGTCAGGTGAGAATTAATGGAACACAAGAGGCCCCACAAAGTGCATGAAAAACAAATTGAGGCTGCAGCCCTCAGATTAAATGGAAACCCAGTGGAAACAGATGGTGGGGAAGGGAGAAATGTGTGCTCGGAGGAAACAAATGCCCGCGCCAGGGCACGCGCGGCCTCCCCAGCCACGCAGCGGCCTCGGCGGCTGGCGGGCCACGTTGGCCACGTTACCCTCTGCAGAGAGTGGACGGAGGTGCTACTCCCGGTCTGGGGACTGGCTGCAGTCGCTGAACCCCACCCCAGAAGCTGCCACCTCCTTTAACCCGTGAAGGGGAACAAAGGGGCCCCCCAAATATGTTGCTTTGATACAGGGATTCTTTTGAGCTGAAGACAATTGAGAAGAACCAGATGTCAGAAAAGCTCTCTGCCCTCCCCACTCTGCCTAAAAGCAGAACATAAATGTGTCCTTTTTGGACAGAAGTGAATCACCAGAGACAACGCTAGACCTTGACCAGAGATAAGACCCGCACTCAAACCCCGCTCACTGGTTCGTATCTTCCATCAGCTCCTGCGAATCTTTGTTTTCCCACCATTTCCCGCCCTAGAAACTCGAAGACCCTTTCTGGGTGTTTTTTTTTTAATCCTCGCTTGATATTCTTTCCATTGATTTTCAGAGAGAGCGAGAGAGAGAAAAAAACATCCATGTGAAAGACACACAGCGATGGGTTGCCTCCCGCATGTGCCCAGACCAGGGATCAAACTTCCAACCCAGGTACGTGCCAGTGACCGGGAACCGAACCTGGGACAACCAGGAGCTGCCCAGATCCCCCAGAGCTGCTGAAATCATCCAAACTGGCCAGTCCTGAGCCTGCTCACCCTGCCTCCCCCACTCCTTCGACAGAAACCACGATCGAGGCCTCTGCCCACGTTTCCCCCGGTGCCTCTGGTGCTTCCCTGTGTGGCCCTGCAAGCCCCGCGTGGCTCCTGTTCCCAGGGAGCCCGAGAGCATAGAACCGCTCCCTTCCTGGCAGTCGCTGCTGTGTGTGTGTGTCTCCCCAAACCCGATAAGCACAAACCCAGGTTTGGTTACAGCACCCACCCAGCAGCCTCACCCACAGCCCGAGGCAGACACGAGGCAGAGAGGTCTGGGTGGACCCCTGGACTGGGGCTAGGGCTCCCTTCTGGGGTGCAGAAGGACTCAAGGACAGAATCAGGACCCGCTGCCTGGGGCCGGGCGCAGGGCCCCCCGGCAGCCCTGACCCGGTCCCTCCCTGCCCCCTCCCTGCCCCCTCCATTCGTCCCCCGTCCGCCCCGGCGGGCTTGGAGACGTAACTTCACAGCGGCAGGATAACAGCACGCCGGTAATGACTTGTTTACGGCCGCCTGTTCAGAACAGACTCCCGCTCTTTCTCTTTTTATTTCCAGAAGACACTAATTCAAAAACGATGCCCCGGGCCAAAGGATTCATCAGAGAAGATGGAGAGAGGAGCCCTCCTGGGTGACGCGCAGGCCGCCGGATTCTTTCCCCTGCAGGCGCGAGGCAGGGGACGCGAGAGGGAGGCACGGCTCCACTCTCAGTCCATGGGGAGCGGGCGGGACCCCCGCCCCGGCCACGTCCGTGCCCGCCCGCAGGCCAGGCGCTGGGCCACAGGCCGGCAGCCGGGTCCCCCGCGGGTGGGGCAGGCGACGGCTGCAGGTGGGGCGGCTTCACTAAGCGCCTGGACGCTCGGGAAACACGGGGAGGACCTGAGTTTTACCGACTGATGCAGACCACGGGGGGCTCCAACCGAGCGGGGCTGTGGCCCAGACACGTTTTACCATCGGTCTCCTGCAAAGACGACCACCCGGAGAACGTGAGACCCGAGAAAGCGGTGGCCGTGCTTGTTACCTCTGAGAACATTTTCTGTGGCAACAGACGCCCCGGAATGAGGGAGGAGCGCGTTCGACGCCGGCGGGGTCCCCTGCGTGGGCCCCGCCCGGCTGCGCTGGGCCGCAGAAATCTCGGGGAGCAATGAGTCTGACCTGGCGTTTTGGGGGAGACTTAGGCACCTAATGAGAGGCTTCAGGTTTCTCTCCTGACAACCACTTAGAATGCCTCCGTCAGCTCGTGTCTCCTGTAAAAGTCTCTGCAGGGCGACTGTTACATTTATTTGGGGATCTCTTTGCTCAATAACATAATTATTTCCACGTAAAGGCAGATCTAGAGGGAGGTGCCGCTGTCCATTTTGGATGATCAATTGCAGGGGGCTCCCTCCCTTCCCCCACTCCTTGGGGTCGGGGTAACCGGGGGGTGCAGCCCCAAGAAGGTGCTGGCGGCTGTGTCTGCAGGGGCCGTGCCTGGGCCCGCGCCGTGTGGGAACCTGCTGACGGGTCGGAGCCCCCTCGGCGCACCCCACAGCTCCCCCGGCGGGCGATAGCCGCTCATCGCTCCTATTGTGTCACTAATCCAGACCTGGGGAAACCCTGAGCCGAACGTCTGAATTAGGGAGTTGTTTTCAGAAGCATTTTGCGGTAATAAGACATGAAGAGCTACTAGGGGGTCACTGAGACATCCCGTCCGCACAGCCCTCTGCAGGAACCCGAAGCGGGTCCACCACACGGAGCCCCGAGCCTCGTGCCGACGCTGGTCCCGGCCTTTCCGAGAAAACCCGCCCGGCGGGAACAGCGAGGAGCGTGTGGAGCCCACCAGAAATAGAAGCCTCTCTCCTACTCTTTTATTGTTTAATCCTCAACTGAGGATTTTTTTATTGATTTTAGAGAGAGAGGCAGGGAGAGAGAGAAACATTGATGTAAGAAAGAGACACACTGATTGGCTGCCTCCCACACACACCCCAACTGTGGATCGAACCCACAACCTGGGTACGTGCCCTGACCGGGAATCGGACCCTCGACCCTTCGGTGCACAGGAGGACACTCCAGCCAACCGAGCCACACGGGCCAGGGCTCTCCTTCCTCATGCTCTGACCACAGGGGTCTGGGCAGTTGACTCAGTTCCACCCTCCACGGTTCCCAGGCGCGGCCCACGCAGGCACCTCAAAGTCTGCAGGTGATGTTTTCAGTTCTCCTGACAATTAAGTCACCATCTTCTGCTGGAAACTGGTTCTCCAAGGCCCCTCGTCATTGTCTCCGTGGAGCAGATCGCTGGCCTCCCTCTCTGCAGCAGCGGGGTGCTGCTATCCTGGGCGTGGCTGGACCCCCCGGCCAGCCCTAGATTCCAGATGAGCTGCAGGGTCCAGAGAGGCCGAGCAGCCCGGCCAAGGCCACCGCCTGCAGAGGCCATGGAGCCAGGTTCTAGCAAAGTGTGTCTGACCCTGGAGCTCAGCACCTGGCCGCCTGTCTCCCCAACTCTCTGAAGGGCCCTGGACGCAGTCAGCACCCAGTGATATCGCACCCAGCACTGCAACAGGGTAGGCTCAATGCTCAGAGACCAGTCAGAGACTATGTTCTGTGAACTAATTATTCATCAACTGTTGAGCAGACAACAGGGGAGACAGGTGTGAGCTGCAAAAATCTCTGGCTTTGAAAAGGCGACAGCGGGCCATGGAGCAGTGGTCACTCCTGCAGCTCAGGGGGTGGCAGGAGGGCGTCACTAGAAACAAAGTCACTGGCACAGAAGAGAAAGACAGACGTCGCAGGCGGGGACCCTGAGATGCAGCGATTGGGGGGACTACGGGGCCAAGAGGACATGTAGGAAGTGAGGCCGGAGAGACAGCCACTTACCCGTGGCCCCAACAACTGTGTGAAAGAGAAGGAAAGTCTCCAGCTCCTGAGCTCGTCGGGCCCATCCTGGTCACCTGCCTGACTGGGACGATCATTCCAGCTGGGTGATATTTTCCAACACGGAGAAAAATTTCTCCAGCTTTTGTGAAAAATCCACGTTCTGCAAAACTGTGCTGCATGAGACAGTCCGCAGACGTCCTGAGAGGGCAGCCCCTGGCAGGTGTCCTCCCTGCCCGATGCCGGCCTCTGGTCGCGCCCTTTATCTCATGCTTGTAAAGCATCGGAATGAAATAGCCCCGCTGTGCCACATCTCAGAAGAGGGCAGCTGGTGCACTCAATAGTCCAGATAAATACTAATAAGAACCATCATCAGTACCATCTTTAACGTGCCCTGGAAGCCAGACAGTAGCTGGTACCTCATACCTCGTAGGTTGTCTTCCTATTTATATAATCGTGTGCGCTTTGCACGCGCAAAGTGGACAGATCATGATCCCCGTGTCACAGTCATTAAAGGATGAGTTTCTGAACCTCTCGCAGGTCCAGTGTCACACAGCTGGGAAGCAGCAAGGACAGACTTCCACCTGCGTGGGGCTGATGGCAGGGCCAGGACGCTCGTGGGCCACACTGGTGGAGGGCACGCTCACAAACCATTCTGGAAAAGTGCCTGTCAGAACCTGTCCCAGCTGAACAGACTCGCGCCCTGGGACCCAGGGATTTCTCCCCATCAACACCTCAGAAAAAGGAGCACCTGTATCCACCCAAAGACACGGACCACCATGTCTAAGCACCTTTATCATAATAAGGAAAAGCTGGAAATAACTCAAGTGTCCAATGACAAAAGAATAGATAAATAAATCACAGTATATTCACTCAATGCAGTTCTACACAGCAATAAAAATAGTGAATTCCACCACATGCAAAAACATGAAAAAAATATCCTGTACATATCATTGGGGGGGGGGGGGTGGCCAAAGAGTAACAATACTTCATGATTCATTTAAATGAGGTTCAAAAATAGGCAAAATTATCCTACAGTCATAGAATTCAAGAATGGGGTTGCTTTGGGGGGCAGTGATGGGAAACAGGCATGAGGGAGGCTCCTGGGGTGCAGGAATGCCCCCTTGATCTTGGTGGTAGTTTCACAGGTATGGCCACTCTGTAAAAATCCATCAAGATGTACATTTAAGATTTATACAGTTCACTGTATGGATTTGTGCTCTAATATAAAAAGCATAAGGTAAGTGAAACATAACACTTTCTAATATGAAAGGCCCATCAGGTTTCTGTCGTCACCACTAAACGTTTTTGCCTACCCTTGTCCTTCAATCAGCAAAGGTTATTGGGGCTACAGTGGGTCAGCCCTGTGCTCCTGCATTGATGCAGGATTGACTTCTGCTTTCATTGGGGTTAATGCCCTACAAGACATGCTGTGGAAAGCACAAAAGACTAAGCTTAATTTTTCCTGATTCTGGAACACACTTGGTTTGAACTGATCTATTTATTATGCAAATAGCATATAATTTAAAATAATTTTTAATTGAATCTTCTACTATTGGACTTTCAATATCCAATAATTTATTCTATAGGGAAAGAAGCCCCATCAAAATACAAAATGTACTTTACATTAAAAAAGGATTATTACTCTAATCATCAGCACCTTTACCACCATCACCACCATCACCATCATCATTATCACCATCATCATTATCACCATCCCCATCACCATCATCACCACCACATCATCATCACCATCACCACCATCACCATCATTGTCACCATCGCCATCATCACCATCATCACCATCATTGTCACCATCACCATCATCACCATCACCATCATGATCACCATCACCATCACCATCACTATCACTATCATCATCACCATCATCACCATCATCATCACCATCATCATCGTCACCATCATCATCACCATCACCATCATCGTCACCATCACCATCATCATCACCATCATCGTCACCATCACCATCGTCACCATCATCACCATCATTGTCACCATCATCATCGTCACCATCACCATCATCATCACCGTCACCATCATCACCATCACCATCACCATCACCATCACCATCATCACCATCATTGTCACCATCATCATCATCACCATCATCATCATCATCACCATCACCACCATCACCATCATTGTCACCATCATCATCACCATCATCACCATCATCCTCACCATCACCATCACCATCCTCACCATCACCATCCTCACCATCATCACCATCATAGTAAATTACATAAAAATCAGAAGCGTGTGTTCACACTTTTTCCCAGAGGCTCCCTGTGGGATTAGTCTCCAGACACCACAGCAGGAGCTGACTTGATAATGCAGCCTTGGTCACGCCCTCCTTTCCCTATATCAGTTCCCCTTACCCGTCACCAATAAACAAATTACACTTGAATTCTTGTCTCAGGAGCTGCTCCTGGGCACAGCCTAAACAAAGAGAGTCCTCCTAGAGTCATTGCGTGGATTAAATGAGGTAAACCGAGTAAATTGTGGCCCATAGGAAATAGTCAGTAAATCTTAAGTATCATTGATCTCAGGAAGTCATCCAGTTCCACTCTTTGGGGAAATGGGTTGCTTTAAGCACCGCTGGGATTGATGGAGCCATCGCGCAGGGCTCGGAAATCCTTTCTTACATGCAGCCGCCCTATTTTCCCAGTGAATCCCGCCCTCCCGTACGGGCGTCCCAGGGGGCGGGCCTGGTCCTATTGATTTTGTGTGCTGAGCTCCTATCGGGGATGCTTGTCACGTAGTCAGCAGAACATCTGCCTTTTCTGCAGCAGCAGCCTTCCCTTCTTCCAGCCCAGTGACAAAGAAGGAGGGTTTGGGTCAGGAATCTGTGGCCTGTGTCCCTGTGGGACCTTGACCTTGTCACTTGGCCCTTTCATTACTCCTCACCTCTCAAATGACAACTGTGATCATCATGACCCACCTGGTTGCCGTGGGAAACAGCGAGGCAGTGAACTTAGTGCTCAGCACAGAGCCAAGACAAGAAGGCCCTCACTGGATGTTTGCTCTTATCCGTCTTATTACAAGTCCCTTAATTCTGCAGCCGCCACACCATTGGAATACGAGGCCCCCACCTCTGACCTGTACGCAGCTTCCAAGAGCCGGTGGGAAACACGCACCTGGGGATGGAGACTTCAGCATTCGGGCCAGACGTGAACGCCACAGCCACCCCCTACCCCCCGGGTGGCTACTGCTTTGGTCCTGGCAGCTACACCAGCATCTGACCGCTGGTTCCCAGTGTTGCTGTTTTTCAATTGAAAACTCGAGTGAACTTAGTCTTACAGACAACTAACTGGAGTCCATGATTCAGTAAGTAGCCAATGGAATGAACATTCGCTGGTCCCTATTTCCCGCGACTGCTCATTTCCCTGAATTGATGCTATTGCTCCATGAGGAGGGCTGGAGGCCTGGACCTGGCCTGGTGGCTCAGTAGGCTGGAGCATCCTCTTGTACATCAAAAGGTTACGGGTTCGATTCTCCAACAGGGCACATACCTAGATTGTGGGTCTGACCCCCTGTGGGGGCACCTGCAGGAGGCAACCAATCAATGTGTCTCTCCCCTTACGCCGATGTTTCTCTCTCTCCTTCCCTTCCACTCTCTCTGAAAGCAATGGAAAAAACATCCTCAGGTGATGATTACAAAAATAAATAAAAATCAAGAAGGGGCAGCAGAGCTCTTGGGTGCAGCACTGGTTGCTGATGGACGCTTTGTTCGCCCTGCCCACTCAGCAGCGCCCCAGAGCAAGCCTGGGACTCGGGCTCCCGTGACTGGTCAGCCCGCAGGTCCAGGCCTGATCTCTGCGTGGGACCCAGAGTGCAAGCGCGGGTCCCGCCTCAGGATGGCCATGTTGACCATGAGCAGAGCAAGTTACAGAAGTCCCGCCGAGTGAGCCGGTCATGCTCGTATTCACAAAAATTGAACAGTGCACCCCGAGCTGGGCTCTGACTTAACCCCCGTGTGTGACGCTGTGGAGTCGCTCAACCCCCCGCCCCTGTGCCCCCCATCTCTAATGTGGGATCACCGGTAATGCTCTGAGGAAGGTTCGGAGGATTGAGCAACGTGTGGGAAAGGCCCGGCTGCCCGATGACTCTGGGCTCTGGTTTTCTCGTCAGGACCCGCAGGGAGATGCCGCCCGAGCGGCCCGATCCCCCTATCAGCTCCGTGAACCTGTCCCTGGCGATGTGCCCTCACTTGCGCTCCTGGGTCATTCTACGGGCCAACGGGACGCTGTTAAACATCGCTGCTGCCATTAAAAAAATAAACCGTGACAATAATTGGGTGTCGCTAGCATTTATCCAGCGCTAGCTTATGTCAACGAGCAAGTTCAACCTGTTATTTTTATGGCCCACATTACACACGACACAGTCGCCCCGACCTCCCTTGCTGCAGTTTCCCGCCCCACTGTTCTATCCCCAGGGGCCGCAGGGCGTCACTGCACAGGGTCTGGAGTCAGACATTGTGGGTTTGAGTCCTGGCTCAGCCATTCCTCGCGGGGGGACCTCAGAGAAGCCCCTTCACCTTGGTCAGCCCCAGTCTCCCCACGGATGGAATGACAATGGCAGTGCAGCTGGCTCACGGGGCGCAGGTGGGCGTTAACTGCAGCGGACACGCCCCAGGCTGAGCTCAGCGTCCAGGCCCTCGTGTGAGCCCGCCCAGTAAACGTGGGGGGGACGCGTGACCCGCTCCTAACACCAGGCTCTGGCCAAGGTAAAGGGACTCTGCAGATGTGAGCAAGGTCCTCGTTCAGGGGACTCTGAGCTCATCAAAGGGGTGATCATCTGGGCGGCGTGGCCAAGTCAGGTGGATTCTTTAAAAGAGGGACAGGGGCCCTGGCCGGCGTGGCTCAGCGGTTGAGCGTCGACCTAGGATCCAGGCGATCGGGGTTCGATTCCCGGTCAGGGCACATGCCCGGGTTGTGGGCTCGATCAGTGACTCTCTCATTGATGTTTCTGTCTCTCTCTCTCCCTCTCCTTTCATCTCTCTGTAGTCAATAAAGATATATTAAAAATAAAATAAAATAAAAATAAAATAAAAGAGGGACAGGGGCCCTGGCCGGCGTGGCTCAGCGGTGAAAGTGTCAGCTCCTGCACTGAAAGTTCTCGGGTTCGATTCCCAGCCAAGGGCACGTACCTGGGCTGCAGGTTCAATCCCCAGCCCCGTTGGGGTGCATGCTGGAGGCAACCAATCGGTGTGTCTCTCTCACATTGATGTTTCTCTCTGTCTCTCTCCCTCCCACCCTCCCTCCCTTCCATTCATCTAAAAATCAATGGAAAAATATTCTTGGGTGAAGTTTAAAATAAAAAAGCGGGACGGGGGCCCTCCCTGGAGTCAGAGGCTCCAAGCGGCAGCCTCTCTTCCGCTGCCCACGAAGAAGACAGTCACCATGAGTGTTACCACGGCCAAGAAACGCGTCCTGCCAGCCACCTGCAGAGACTTAGAAGCAGATCCTTCCTCGTTGAGCCACCAATGAAAACAGAGCCCGGCTGACACGGGGACTTCAGCCCGGTGAGCTCCTGACCCAAGGACCCAGCAGAGCCACGCCTGGGTCCTGCCCACAAACCCCCTGCAGCCACTACATTTGTGGCCCCAACAGAAAACTCCCGAAATCCACGTGAGATGCTGGACGTGGCGCCTGGGACGTGGCAAGGCTGTGACCATACACTGTTTTAGCAGCCGTCACATAACTTGGTGGGTGACACCACTGAGGCGAGCCACGTCCAGTCGCTTGGGGATGTTCGACCCGTTGCTGTTCCAGGTCTCGGTGCCCTGTTGGCTCAGTGGCTGCACCAAGAGACGAGATTCCGTCCAGCCAAAGACTCCCCCAAGCCAGGACCGGAGCAATTTTCTCACCCGCCCCGGCCCAAGGTTTTGTGACACTAAACCCTCAGACCCCCCGTGGCCTCCTTCTCAAGCCCGTTTGTCTCAAGCAGGAGTGAGGAGGGTGTGGAGCGGGATGGTGGGGTCTGGGCGCCGGGACGCCGGGGCCTGACCTCAGCCCGCCTCCCACAAGATGCCTCATTTTCCTCAACATCAAGGCCATGCACCATCACCCACGTCCGCAGGCCCCGAGTCTGGACCTCGGCTGCTGAATAATTCGTAACGGCACCTAATAAAGCAGCCGGTGCTAATGCCCCCCAACCCTACCTCCCCCCCCCAAAAAATCTCCACCTCGCATCAACAGAGACACAAGACACACGTTTATCAGCTTTTCAATTGTCTTCTCATTAAAACGTCTTTAACACCCATGGAGCCGCGTTCCAGGTGCGGGTTTCTCCGTGTCCCGGGAGCCGGTGCGCCCCCCACAGGAAGGGCCGCGCGGGGTCTCTTTGGAAATCACTGCTCGATCCTTGAGGCTTTTAGAGCAGCCACTGCCGTTATCTGCCACGTACGCTCTGTTCCAGGGAAGCCTCCCGGGGGGAAGCTGGCTGAGGGGGAGCCCGCCACCTGCTCCCCAAGAAGCCCGGCTTCGGAAACGGCGGGGAGGAAGCCGAGGTCCTGGGCCGGGTCCGCCCTGCAGGGCAGGGTCTGGGCCGGACGGAAGGAGGACACGGGGCCACCCATGCAGGACCCTGTGGGCTGCGAGTGCCTGAAACGCCAGCCCTGGCTGGCATCTCTCCCGCCTGCAGCCGCTGTGGTGGGCCCGTCGCCCCAAATCTCTCCCCAGAGATTTGAAACCTGCCTGGATGGTCCTACATCAGAAGAGGGACACCTGTGTGTCCACAACCAGCACAAATCGTTGTCACGAATCAGGACAGTTGACCCTGGATGACACGGGGACTGGGGGCGCCGACCCCACCGCTGCACAGTCAAAAAGCCACATAGAGCATTTGACTCCCCTCAAACATAACTGTTTAGCCTCCTGCTGACCGGAGGCCTCCCGGTAACATAAACGGTCGGTGGACACATACTGTGTGTGTTGTATGTGTCACATACACTGGATTCTTACGATGACGTCAGCTGGAGAAAAGAGTGTTATTGAGAAAATATTCTGGCGCCAGCTGTCTGCTGGTGTCCCCCACACTGGTGAACTCAGCGGGGACCTGATGGGCCCAGCCCTGTGTCCCCGGGGGTGTGGTTCTGTTTCTGATTCACTATCTTGACCAGAGGGGCTGCGTTCTGGCAACTTCCACTCTGCCTTTCTTGCTACAGAAGCTCCTACCCAAAGGCCGCGGAGCACATTGGGGATTCAACCAACCCAGCTGCGAACTGGGGCGTCAGGGACATGATCCCCAGGCAGGTCCACGGACCCAGCGAGGGGGTTATGGGACGTGTCCTCAGGATCGGCTTCTGGGAGGGAGGGAACAGAGTCAAACCGCGAGGCTGCCACGTGGACCGGCGTTGAAATGTCCTGTCTTAGCTGCTCCAACACCACGGCCGGGGGACGTCGAGCCCTGCTGGCCCGGGAGCGAGTCCCCCGCCGCGGTGACTTTGCGCATCTCTGCGGCAGTCCAGGCGTGATGACCGATTAGCTGACCTTGCAGACAGCAGCCCCATTCCCACTCTCCCCAAGTTTCGGGGTCACCTTTGCGGCAGCTCCCAGTGGCCCACGTGTGCTGACTGCAGCAGAGACGCGGGGAGAGGGGTCCCGGAGGAGCAGGTCCGCCAGTGAGCTCCGTGGCTGGTGCTGAACAGCAGGGCTGGGGCGCAGAGACCGGCCCCCCGCCCGGACTCCCGCGGAATCCTCCTCGCAGGCCATCTGCTCGGCCCGGGGGCTCCCCAGTGGCAGCAGCCGCCTCGGCCGAGTCCAGATCTGAGCAATTAGCTGGGTAATCGCTCTAATGAGAGCGCAGAGCGAGTCGCCAGGACCGGTCCCGCCCTGGAAAATTAAATGGGTAAACTTCCCGTCCACGGCACGCTGGGGCTCCGGCTGCTTCCCCGGTGACCTCCGCGGGCCTTTTCCAGGAGACCTGGTCCTCTCGGGCCGGAAGGTGCAGCCGCGGGGTCGGGTTGGACGGCTCTGAGCTTGGGGAATGTCGCTAACCAAGGCGGCATCGGGGAACGGGCCCTGGTGTTCCCTCTGTGGGTCCTGGGGACGGGACCGAGCCTCCGATCTCTCCGTCAGTGGCACCTACCTCGCCGGGATGAGCTGAGGATTCGGTAAGGCGACAGGTGGAAATGACTTTGTGCGCGTGGCATGGCCCTTGGGAGGGTGACTGCGTCCCCGGGAGGAGCCGGGCTCCCTCTCGCTCATCGCATGGGTCAGGTGGACCCCCAACACCCTGCATCTGTGCCTCCAGGAACCCCTGGTCTACCAGGTCACCAGAGCGAGGAGGGGATGTCCCCAGGCTCGGGGGCCCGTTCCGCAGGCCCTGGCCTGAGCGTGGCCTACCCCACGCTGCCCGCCAGCCTCTGACCGCTCAGCCTCCAGCCCCGACCCAAGTGCCAGAGGGAACGGAGACCGGGGGCAGCTCAGGCGCCATCGGAAGAAAAAGAATTCGACCTCTCCTCACTCGTGTCCCCAAAATAAACGGAGATGAATCAGAGATGTGAATATTAAAAAAAAAAAAATGGAACCAGGAAATAATTAATCATTGTTGTAGCACCTCCCAGCAGGGCAGAGTTTACCAGCTATATTACAAAACCCAGAAGCTCCAAGAGAAAACACGAGCATTGGGTTACGTAAAAATAAATCATTTCTGCAGGGTATGGAAGCAGGAGGAGCGGAGTCAAAAGCCAAATGTCAACAGAAAATATTATAACAGAGACGGAAGGAGGGAGGAACGGTCTGAACTCCTGCTACAGGTGAGCGGCACCTAAAAATCTATTTTAAAAAAACAAAACACAACCAGTTGCCCAGAAAAATAGGCAAAGAAGAGATGGTAGTTCACAGAAAAGGCAAGACAGTGGCTCTTCTTGTTTCTCTTTACTGCTGAGAGCATCACAGACGAGTCCCCTTCCCCCGGTCCCCCCGCCCGCCCGCGCCCCCTCCCCAGGCCTCCCTATCGCGGGCGCCCCTGGGCCTGCGTATCCGCGGCGGGTTTTTAGGTTCCTCTCTTCCCTCCCGCCCCCTGAGGCCCCTCAGCCCCTTCCCCGCTTCCACGCCTCTGCTCCGATTTTGTTCGTCAGTTTATTTTTGTCATTAGATTCCACATGGACGCGAGACCGCGGGACACTTGACAGGCTTATTTCGCTTAAAACACAGCGGCTCTTAAGCGCAGTCAGGGCTTTGGGCTCCGCTCCTAGTCAGAGCTGCCAACGTAAACCAGGCGGCCGCAGGGCAGAAGTGTGAGCCCCGCGGGGTGGAGCCACGGGCACCCCACCCCACCCCACCCCACCCCTGGCCCGGCGGGCTGGGCGAAGCCTGTCACTGTGGGTGACAACCTCCGGAGAGCGCGGGGCGGCCGGGCGCTCGCTGTGGACGCGACCAGCATGTAAAAGGAGGGCGGCTGGGAACCGGAGTCGGCCTGAGGCACCCTGGCCACCCCGCAGCCTCAGAGTTTACGCCCAGGAAGCGGGGAAGGGACCGCGTGCTGTCTGGGAGCCCGCGGGACACGGGCCCGGAGCCTCCACCGCCGAGCCTCTGCATGAATTGCCTCTGGACTGGGAACAAAACAAAGCAATTTTCTCAAAAACCTAGAGAAACGGGAGCGGGGACCCTGGCGGCTGCTCCGGGCCACCAGCTCCGCAGGAGGGCCCGGGCCTGCTGCCTGATCGTCACTGGATTTCGATCTTGTCTTTGCGCCCAGGAGTCAGAGGCGCTTCCCGAGGCCCCCGCTTTGGAAAGACATCCGGAGTCTTTGGTCTCCGGGAGACAGGCCCTGAGGGGGGGGGACACGCGGTGACAGGGGCCGGGCCAGGCTGACCTGCCCCGCGGCGCCCAGGCCTCCCTCCCCTCCGGGATTCTGACTTATTTCTCTCTTTCCGCCGCCAGCACAGCCGAGCTGGGGAACGTCGCCTTCCTTTCCTGCCTCGCCCCCAACAGCACCTCTGAGTCGCATGAAGTCCGTCCCACGTCTGAGCCACCCCGGCGACCGTCCGGCCCCGTGGTGCCGCGATTCGGAACCGAGGCTGGACGACAAGGCGTTGATCCGCTCACGGACACGGGAAGCCGGCCTGACAGCCCGAGGGTCTCGGGGATGAGCATCCCGCCCACGCTGCTCGGCCCGTCGCGGACTACGTGTCGGTGACAGCCATCGTCTTTTTGTTCCGAGAGGTTTTCAAGAACAGCCGCGTGCTCCTGGCGCCAATCCCAGGGGACCGGGCCGCCCCCACCCCTCAGCCTCCCAGACACCTGAGCCTTCACCCGCAGCTTCGGGAAACGTGGGCGGTTCCGGCGGAGAAGGTCTCGGCGGCGTCCACGCGAGCACAGCTGCCCCGCGTCCCAGGGACGGTCCCCGAGCATCGCCCCCAACACCTGTGTTTGTTTTCAAATGCACGTGTGTCTCCCCCGAGCGTGTGGGAACGGAGGAAGGACGGCCGGCGGAGCCCACGCGCAGGGATTTGAATCCAACGGTTTGACAGCCGCCCGCTGCGCCGCGCTGAGAGCAAACACCAGCGAGGAGCGAGTTATGTACCAGACCATGAGCAGAAGCACAGCGCCGAGCCCGGGGAGCAAGGCCTCCGAGTGTGGACTCAACGGGGGCCCGGAAAGGACCGGGAAGTTGCTGCGATTCGGGACCCGCGGTGGCGCAAGGACACAAGGACACAAGGACACTGGGCAATCAAGGCCGGCTGTGGGCCATCTGCCATCTGCTCGATGGTCCCAGCAGGGCACCCGCATCATAATCACGTTGCAGGTGAGCACGGAGCCTCTCGGGGCTCTGCCCAGCGCTGGCGGGTGAAGGGGCTGGCACGGTCCAGCCACAGGGGCTGTGCTCAGCTGTCGGTGTGGACTGATCCTGCAGGTCCTCACCCTTCCTGCCTGGTGTCCCTTTAATTTATTTGCACCCTAGAATATGTTTACTGATTTGAGAGAGAGAGAAAGAGAGACAAACATTGATGTGAGAGAGAAACACCCATCGGCTGTCTCCCGAGACTCGAACCCCCAACCTTCTAGTGTATCAGACGACAATCCAACCAACTGAGGCGCGTGGCCAGGGCAGGTGTCACTTTTACATTTAAATTAACTGGAGAGGAATCTACCCTAAAATCCCCACGGTCAACTTGGAGAAGGAGCCGGAGGCCACGGGTGCCCTCTGGGTGTCACGTTTCTCCAGAGTCCAGGGTCCCCGTGCAGCCACGGGACATGAGGTGGACATGGAGCAGGCGCCTTCCTAACAGTTCCCACGGGGTCCCCTCCTTCCTTCTCTGTGCCTTCACCTGGGCTCTCACTTAGGCCTGGGCCATGGGGCTATAGACTCGGGTTCAAACCCAGCCCTGCCCAACCCCTCAACTCTGCTGAGCTTTGTTTGTTCATCTGTTAAGAAAAAACGGGGGGGGGGGGGTAGATAATATCTTCACATTCATTCCCAGTATCTAGAACTGTGCTGTGAAACATGCTTACGTTCTGAAGACTATGCATAGCATCTCTACACGGCGCAAAGAACAGTAGCAGGCCCGGCGGCGTGGCTCAGCGGTTGAGCGTCGACTATGAACCAGGAGGTCCCCGGTTCGATGCCCGGTCAGGGCACATGGCCGGGTTGTGGGCTCGATCCCCAGTCGGGGGCGTGCAGAAGGCAGCCGATCCATGACTCTTACTGATGTTTCTCTCTCTCCCCCTCTCCCTTCCTCTCTCTCTAAAATCAATAAAAACATATTTTGTTTAAAAAAAAAAAAGAACAGTAATAAAACCCATGGTCTACCCACCACCCAACTGAAGAAACATCACCAAGAATGGGCTGGGCCTTGCCCCCCCCCATCACCGCCGCCCCCCCACGCCCGCACCCTGAGGGTGGCCCTCGCCATAGGCGGCTGAGCCGTGCGGGCTCCTGAACCTCAGGTGAGGGGGCTCCCAGCCTGTTCTCCTGCAACTTGCTTTTTTTTTTTTGCTGAACATTATCAATTCCTAAAATTTTTATTTTGAAATAGGGGTAAACCTGCAGAATAATTGCAAGAGCGGTCCCATGCCTCCCCGACGCCCTTCGCCTAGATTCACCGGTTTTTAACATCTCGCCACAGCCCGTTAATCGCCTCCTCCATGCATAGTTTTTATATATAGTTTTTCTGAATCATCTGAGGGTACATTGCGAGCACCCTGCTCCTTTGCCCTTCAATGCTTCGGTGTGTCCCCGAAAGCAGAGGCTAACCCCCTACGTAGCCGCAGTCCAGCGATGGAACCGAGAATTTAACACAGGGCAATACTCTCATGGGTTCCACGGCTCCCGTTCCCACCCGTGCTTTTCCCAGCGATGAGCGTTACACCGTCTCCCCTCCGAGAATGAGCCAACGCCACACGGGGAGCAGCCAATTATTTACGGACCCACATCGCAGCGTGGTGCTCAGGGTCACGTTCCCACATCGCGATTATCTCACGTGGGAAAAAGGAAACAGAAGTTGTTCCTAAGTCCCTCATTTCCGCCTATTCTGGGAGGTCACAGGCCACCTTGAGGATTTATGAAATCGCGGTCTCTCCCCGAAGGACACACACGTGTGCAGGCGTGCACGACCCACCATCCCCGCCGGGCCCTGTCTCTGCAGACCTCCCTCCCGAAGGAGTCAAGGCAGGAGGGGCCGGAGCTCGGAGGAGGGACGCGGGCAGCAGGGAGGCTTCGGGGCCAAGAAACAGTCTCCATCCCCAGTTCCCAGCTCAAAGGTCACTCCGTGCCCCAGGCTGGCATTAAGCGGCCACCACTCCCCACCCAGCCCTCTGGACCCCAAGCAGCATCCGTCTCCAGGAAGACTGACTCTCGGTGTCAAACGCCCCTGCAAACAGAGCCGCCTGCCACCCCAGCCCAGCCACCTGCCCCCAGGTGGGCACGGCAGGCGGCCAACCTCCTGGGGAAGTGGACCAGGGCACCTGGCGCCAGGGCCTCGGAGAGCAGCCACCAGCTTTGAGCACAACAGAGCGGGCCCAGGCATCTCGGGCTCTGCTTGGAGGCCCGTGGTCAGCCCAGAGAGGAGCCCAGGAGCCTGAGGGTGGCGGACAGAGCCCCAGGAAAGGAAATGACAGGAAACAAAGGAAAGAAAGTGTCTGCGGGGCGGGGACCGGGTGCTCGGTGGGCGGGCCGCCCCGAGGAGCCACCCACCCAGCCCACCTGGCTCTGTCCCCGCCTCAGCTGAGCCCAGGGGAACCCTAGGCCTGGAGCCAGGACAGCCCCAGGACCTGCGCGTGGCCTCTGGGAGGATGTGACGGTGGTGGCGGGAAGCCACGGACGGTGCTTCTCCGAGCGCAGGCCACGCAGCGGCCCTCAGGGAGCCCGGCTCCCGGTTACTCAGACGCCGACTTCCCGGAGTGTCCGCTTCCTGCGTCCTGAGGGTGTCCCCACCCCGATCAAAACACAAAAGCTATTTTCCAACAGGGTGTCGCTGAACCGGACAAACCCCACGTCTGAGAACCAGTGGGATTTCCCTGAGGCTGGGGCCTCTCCCCTCACCCAGGTCACCCGGGCCCTCTGCTCATCCGTCTGGGTGTCCGCGACACAGGGTGGCCAAAGTCCGGGACACTGAAGGCACCCAGGAGCCATGTCCCGTGTGTGACACGGGGCCACGGCCTCCACGCCAATCGCGTCTCCAGGCGGCCTCAGGTGAGGTCTAACCGGGTCCAGAGAACAGGCCACGTGGGCACAGCCGGGGGACTCTATCATGGGACAGGCCACTGAGTCCTCCAGAAGCCATCGCGGTCCCAGAAATAATTTAGAAAAACAATCGGCGCGAGGGAGAAACAGGATGGCGGCGCAGGGAACCGCAGCCCCCGCCGCCTCCCGCAACCGCATCAAAATCACACCTAGAACACAGAACCACCCTCACTCGGGGCCCCCTGAGCTCCGGCTGCACAGACGCCCCGCACCAGGGAGCTGAGGACGCACCGGGAGCGTAGGAGGGGGAGACGCGGGCGGATCGGGCTGGATCCAGAGACGCGGCCGCGGGCCCACCCCCGGTGCCGCGGGGAAACCAGGAGGGAATCTCGGCCGGGAAGAGACGTCCCCACAACTTCGGGCTGTGAAACCAGCAGGGACTGTCCCTGAGGGTCTCGGAGGCTGCGGGAGCCCCAGCAGCTCCTCTAAAGGGCCCGGCGCGGACTCACTCGGACGCTCCCTCTGAGCCCAGCGCCGGGAGCAGCCTGAAAGGACCCGGGACACTAGGGGGGAACTAACCTGCCTGAGATCCGGGCGAGAGGCGGAGGGCGGCTTCCTCCCGGGCAGAAGGGCTGGCGGAGGCCGTGGCTCCTGTGGCGAGTCCTCCCGCACACAGCCGGCAGGCAGGCGCCATGTTTGAGTCGCCAGCACCTGACTCCCACCTTTGGCCCCGCCCCGTGAGTCCCGGAGGCCCCGCCCCCCCACCTGCAGCTCATCCAGGCCATTTCCAGGGGCTTTTCTGTGCACGTGGCCTCTCGAGCCTCATGCTTAGGACTTTCCTAAAATCTCTCAAATAAGCAGCAGCTGCCCCATAGGACTTGATAAGTGGCCCCAGGCCTGGCACTAGCGGCAGCCTGCACTGGCTCATAGCTTGGCCTCTCCTGGGCTCCTCCAAGCCCAGCACAAGGAGCAGCCAACTGCGGTTTGCTGTGTAGCTCATGCTGGGGGGCCCTGGGCAAGGCACTGGCGGAGGCTGACTTTGCACCTCCTGGGAGGCCCCAGAGACAGTGCACCTGGTGGTCAGACTCAACCACACATCCACGAATGACACACTCAAGGGTCCACTTGGTGAACACCAAAGCTCCACTGAAGTAAATCCTGCTCCATAGGGGTGTCTCCAGCACAGCAGCTCTCTGGCTGTAGCTGCAGCTGGTCCTCACAGCTGATTGACCTGGGTGTCAATTCCTCCCAGTGACGCCAACAGCAACCAAGGCTCAACTACAACAGGACAGTGCACACAGCCCACACAGGGGAGCACCTGGAAGGCCCAGCTCAGGTGACTGGGAGGCTAAGCCACTGGACCTTACAGGACACCTACTACACAAAGCCACTCTACCAATTCCAGGAGACATAGCAGCTCTACCTAATACATAGAAACAAACACCTGGAAGCAGCCAAAATGTGGAGGCAAAGAAACATGTCACAAAGGAAAGGGCAGAAGAAATCTCTAGAAGAGGAGCTAAATGAAATAGATCCAAGCAAGCTAACCGATATAGAGTTCAGAATTTTGTTTATAAGGATGTTTAAGCAGACTATTAGGGAAATAACTGAGAAAATCGATAACATAATAAAGTACCAATTTGAAATGAAGGCTACAGGAACTGAAATGAAGAATAATTTTCAGGGAATTAACAGTAGAGTAGAGGTTGCTGAGAATCAAATCAGCAATTTGGAACATGAGGAAACAAAAAACACCCAACCAGAAGAGCAAAAAGAAAAAAGAATCCAGAAATATGAAGATAGTATAAGGAGCCTCTGGGACAACTTCAAGAGGCCCAACATTCATATTTTTGGGGTACCAGGAGGAAAGAGACCAAGAAATTGAAAACCTATTTGAATAAATAATGACAGAAAACTTCCCCTACCTGGGGAAAGAAATCGACTTACAAGTCCAGGAAGCACAGAGGGTCCCAAACAAGAGGAACCCAAAGAGGCCCACACCAAGACACATCATAATTAAAATGCCAAAGGTTAAAGACAAAGAGAGAATCTTAAAAGCAGCAAGAGAAAAGCAATTAGTTACCTACAAGGGAGCTCCCATAAGACTGTCAGCTGATTTCTCAACAGAAACCTTGCAGGCCAGAAGGGAGTGGCAAGAAATATTCAAAGTGATGAAAAACATGGAACTACCACCAAGATTGCTCTACCCAGCAAAGCTATCATTTAGAATTGAAGGTCGGATAAAGAGCTTCTCAGACAAGGAAAAGCTAAAGGAGTTCATCACCACCAGACCAGCACTACAGGAAATGCTGAAGGGTCTTCTTTAAGAAGAAGCTAATGAACAAAAGAATCTGATGAACTAAATAGATCCAGAGACACCGACACATGCAACAGACGATCATATTTCGGAGGAAAGAGGGAAGGGGGGTGGAGGGTGGGAAGAGATTAACCAAAGAAGTTATATGCACATATGCATAACCCATGGACACAGTCAATAACAGGGCAAAGGCCTGGGGAGGGGGTGGGAGCGAGGTGGAGGGGGTCAGTTGGGGGGGAAATGGGACACCTGTAATACTCTCAACAATAAAGATAAATTAAAAAAACAAATCTCGCCCCACACTCTCCATGGTCCACCAGGAGAAACTCCCTTCCGTCCACCCTTCCCAGCACCACGCATGTCCCAAGGGTCTGGCTAAGCGACACCCAGCCAGCGCCGGGCTTGAATTGACAAGTCTGACTCCCTAGGAAGCCACGTTCAGATTTATAAAAGTTGGGCAGGTGGGGCCAGGTGTCAGTCAATCAGACCAACGTAAGGGTTGGGACGGCGCGAGGCAGGAGGGGCCTCATGGTTTAGGAGGTGGGGTGGCACCTGTTCAGACCCCAGAGTCAGCACCTCCTTCGATGGTGCCCCCAGGCACCTCCCCGGCCTCCCTTGTCCTGTCCTGGTGACAGCGGTTATGGGACCAGGAGTCGCATCAGATCCAAAGTGGAATCTCATTGAGAAGTAACGAAGCCACAGCCACCACGCAGCTCTGAGAGGCAGTTCAAACCCCTGAATGTGAGAAATACAGGGTGTCCCCCAAAAATGTGTACCCCCTTTAAATAATTATTAATTCCAAGGGGTTAAATCTGAAAAAAATAAGAAACATCAATTGAGCTATCAGCTGTTACAGTGTGTCTACGTTTGGGGGGGACACCCGATATGAAACCATCGTCGCTGATGTGAAGCCAGTAACGGCGCTGGACGCAGCAGGGATGTTCCATCTAATTTCCCAGGTCACAGGCTTCTCTGCTCGTGTTCAGGCTCTGGTTTAAATCGAGCCCTGAAGGACCCGAGGCGAGGGTGAGGGTGAGAGAGCAGAGCAGAGTGACTTTCCCCGTATAATTAAAGAAAATGGACGGAGTCCTGCTCTGCGGCCCTTTATTAAAAAGTTTCCCCGGGAGCTCCTTGCAGACACGTCTCAGAGAGAGGAGCCGCCTCCGGGTGCGAGCACGAGTCCCTGGCTGGGGGTGGGGGCGGCTTAACGTGACAAATATAAGTGTTTGCAAGACTGTCCCTTCCCCTTCTGTTTTATGTGAAACAACAACACTGATTTCGGCGAACAACAGTAAAGCCACCTCTCGTTTCCTGCGACGCCTCTTTTTAATCACCGGACAGAGCGAGAAGGGTGGCCCTGCGTGGCCCTAAGGGAGACAATCGATCCGGGGTTTGTGTTCTGGCGGCATTATCTGTGGTCACCCTAAACGGCAACCTGACTCTGTTTACACAAGTGCCCCGGGGGGGCTGCTCCCAGGAAATCACCATGAAATCACCCCCCTGCCCACGATGCCCCCGGAACTCGCCCTCCAGAAAGGCCAGCGGAACCCGGGGCGAGGCCCGGAAAGGCATCCGGCCGGCGGCGCGCCCCGCAAGTCCACCTGCAAACGCTCCCGCCGGCGGGACCTGCCCCGAGGATAATCAGCAGGTCGCAAAAGCCCACGGGGAGGGCTGGCAGTCGCTGCGCAACATCCCAGACGACCGCCTGCAGCAAAGCCCCGGCAGGATCCCCACGGCGCAGAGCTGGGGGGCCGGAGCCTGGAGCCCAAGCCACCCCCCCAGCGAGGAGCAGGGAAGAGAGAGGGGGCCCGAGGCCACGGGACAAGCTCGCAGCCAAGCCAAGGCAGGCCCCGCGCGTCCACCCAGCCGCCTCCGCCCGCGCCCTGAGCTCCAGGCCCCGTTTCCACGGCTGCAGGAGCAGAGCCCTTCCCTCCGAGGCCCCAGCGCCACGCCAGGGAGCGCTTGGCCCAGCGTCGCCTGCAGTGCCGAGTGAGTGACATTTTCAAGTTGTTTAAAGAAGTTACAAGTAGCAACAATTTGTCCCTCTTAACTCCCACGAAATGATTGCTACTTTCTGCAACTATTTATGTGGAAGTCGAGATCATTAGCCAACAATTTTCTCCGGGGATGGCTGACAGTCACGTGAGATGGGAGCTGGCAGCCTCTCTCCCTCCCTCTCCCTCTGCTGACATTTCGGCACGGCCCTGGGTGGGCTCAGGAGTCTGTCTCTGCTGTTTGCTCCTGCTCCCTCCCTGGGCTGGGACCAATTACCTGTGAAAGACAGTCTTGGATGAGGTCACCCCGGGCCCCTTCTGGCTCTGGCTCCCTCGTCAGTGACTGCACTTTGCCATTGCTTCTGGTGACTCGGAGCCATCAGCCGGTGGCAGCCTGCAGAGTGGCGGCCCTGAAGTCCCCGACAGGAAGGCAGGGCTAATTAGAGGCTGCTGGTGGCAGGCACTTTGCAAACCGAAGCCGGGCCTGGGTTACTGTTGAAAGGTTCCTCTTCTCCTGACTCACAGAGCCTCCTGCGGGAATGTCAGGGCAGCCAGCGCGGCCTCGGGCCTCGGGGCCCAGGCCCCGGCAGGGCGCCCCACTCGGCCAGAGCCACGCTCTGGGCCACACGGGCTTCGGGGGAGGCAGAGGCGGGAGGCAGCAGCCCTGCCTGGAAGACAAGCCATCACCGGACATGTCACACTCGAGACTCACCTACACGGCCGCCCCCCCCGAGTCAGCACCCTTTCCGGAGCAGACAGAGCTGATACTGTTTCCCCCACCAGGCCGAGCGGGCGAATGTGGGGGCACCTGGGGGAAGGAATGGGGAGACTGAGGCAGGACGCCCAATCGGCCAGCGGCCTGATGGGGCCCCTGCGCTGGTTGCCATCGCCGCCAATGAAGGGATGGCAGCCGACCCGTGTCGTCCTGGTGCGTGGAGAGGCGACGTTGTATCAGTCACCTCCACCCACGTGAGCTGATTTGTATTCTGCGGTGTCACCTGGAGGGAGAGCCCGTGGAAGAAACATTCCCTCCAGGTGGCTCGCTTCTGGGCGGTTCAGGGCTGACCTTGCTTTGTTTGCCAGCCAGACCAATTCCCTGACTGGGACTTTCTGCCGCCTCCAGCGAGACCGCAATCCATTTCATAGCGACAACTGCTATCGACCCTGCTCGTTTCTGTTCCCCTGTCTGACCCCGGGACACCTGAAGGGAACAGCTCCGCCAGGGTGAGGCCACAGACCAGAGGCACCCGACTCCCCAAGGGGTGGGGGCCACGGAGCAACTGAGAAGGAGGAGGAGGGGACCTTTATGGACATGGATGACCCTCGAGTCCCCAGTGGCTCACACTGTGGGACACGGGTCACCCTGCTCCGTGGAATCTCCGTGGCTGTGAGTGGACACGCTCAACCCACTCAGCTCCAAAAGGACCCCAAGTGACAGAAAGTGTGTCTATGTTAGTGGCCACGGGAAAGGGTGGTTCTGAAGAGACCCACTCACTGCACCCTAGGGTGTGCGGGTCTGAGTGCCCCTGATATTGGCCAGGGCAGGGGACCACTTTGTTCCAAATGCAGGACAGGAACTTGCTGGAGGAAACTGAGCCCTCGGCTCAGCAGAGCAGGCTCACTGGAGGGGGAGGCAGGGGCTGATTTGGGAGACCTCCATGGAAGACCTCCGTGGGGACCTCCGTGGGAGACCTCCGTGGGGGACCTCCGTGGGGACCTCCGTGGGAGACCTCCGTGGGGGACCTCCGTGGGGGAACCTCCCTGGGGGACCTCCGTGGGGGACCTTCACCCCATCCCCTGACCTCTTGGGGCTCAGTCGTTAGAAGAGGGAAATCAGCCCGGCCCAGGAGTGGCTCAGCGGTTGAGCATTGACCTAGGATCCAGGTGATCGGGGTTCGATTCCCGGTCAGGGCACATGCCCGGGTTGTGGGCTCGATCAATGACTCTCTCATCATTGATGTTTCTATCTCTCTCTCTCCCTCTCCTTTCCTCTCTTTGAAATCAATAAAGATATATTAAAAAAAAAAAAAAAAAGAAGAGGGAAATCAAAGCAGAAAGAAGGTGCAGGTTCGGCCCCTGATAATTGCATTTCCATCGTGCATCAGGAATATTATCAAGTTACCTGGTTTCATTTCCACAGCAGCCACCCACCCAGGCTCTGGGGCGTTCAGGGTGAGCAAGAGAGCCCCGTCCTGTCCCCAGAGGTGCAGCCTGGCCGGAAGTGGAGAAATGAGATTAGTGAGGCCGGCCTGAGCCCGGCTGAATTTTGGCTAAAATCTGGAGCCGGAGGTGCTGCGCTGCTGAGCGGCCACCAGAGGCCCGTGGGTGGAGAGACTCCTTCAGGCGAGACGGGAGGGGGAGACCCAGTGTCTGCAAGAGCAGGCTTTGGGGTGAGGACGAGCTGTGTGCCCTGAGGCTGGTCCCTCCACCTCTGTGAGCCGGGGCCACGGCACCCACCGCGGAGCTGCTGCTGGATTTACAAGGATGACGCCTGTGAGATGCCGGCCTGGTGCCGGTCGGGCCAAGTACCCGCTGTGCCGGTAACAGTACCAGTTGTTGTTTACATGTTAGAAACACAGGGACTGGAGGCGGGGACACGGCCACAAGGACAAGTCACTTTCTCCTTCATTAACTCACAACTATCTTCTGTTTACTGAACGTGGGCCACGTGCCAGGCGCCGTGACCAGTGCGGGGAAATGGTGACAGACACAGGAAGCCTCGGCTCCTCCTGCCAGGGAGCTTGCACCAGGGGCGGGGGGGGGGTTAACCAGGCGCCCGCCCGTGGAGGGGAGGGGAAACCTCCCCCACCCGCCCAGGCTCCCCGGCTGGGCAAAGCGGGTTAACAAGAGCCACCAGCGCAGGGTTATCAGCGTGCGCATCGCAGACAGCTGGGAGCTCTCAGGGCTGAGTGGCCTAAAGGGGCGGCGAGCACTCGGGCTCACGGAGAGCGACAGGGAAGGAGAGGTGTGTGGAGGAGGGACAGGACCCAGGAAAGGACTTTGAGTTTCCAGGGCTGCAAACTGTGGGAAGGCCAAGGTGCGGAGGAGCTGACGGAGGGTGGGGGCCAATGGGACTGTCACGTGGGTCCCTCTGGAGTTGCCTCTGCTGCTGATCAGAGTCTCCAGTGATCGATTAACTTCTGTTCTTTCTGCTTGAGGTTGGGGTGGGGTCCGGACACCTTCACAGAGCAGGTTGCCTCAAACCCGACTCCGGGCCCCAAATCCAGGCTGCCTCCACGGCAGGCCCGCAGCGTGGGGCTCAAAGGCTCAGGCTCCTGGGCTCACTGTCATCGGCACCCCTTTCCCAGGACAGGGCCTCTCCCCCGTCCTGCACATCTCCAGGGGAGGCGATCGCAGTCCCCACCCCTGTGCGGTGACCCTGCCCACGGCAGCGCCCAGGGGCAAACGACGAGAGGTTGGGCCGAATGATGGCGGATATGATGTGCATCGAGAAAACAAATTAAGTCTAACATTTGTGCGGTGACAGCTGACCTTTGCTTGATTGAGCGAACGCTGGCTGCCTTGCGAGCCCCATTAAAGGTGTTTAAGCTAATGGAGCGACCGCCCAAGCTTCTGGGGAGACAGGGCCTGGCCACCCTGCAGGAGGGAGAGGCCTGCCCGGAGCGCACTGCCCCCTGCTGGCCGGGAGAGGGGCTGCCGCGGGGAGACGGCTCGAGGCGTGGGGGTGCCCACAGGGACCCTGGGAAACCCCTGGAAACCCTGCAGACAGGGAACGAGGGAAACCCGGGGTGCCCGTGGCATAGGCCCAGGCTCAGCCTCTTCTCCCACCAACTAGTTTTGAATGGGGAGAGGCAGGGCCCTTCGCTCAGTAGCCAGGACAGGCTCTGTTCACACTGATGACCTGGGCGAGTGCTTTCCCGCCACCCCGTGGCGCTCATCGCTCCTGGTAGCTCCTGTCTTGTTTTCTGCCTCCGTGGGACCCTGAGCTGGGCAGTGGGACTCTCTGGACAACCCATGGAAGCTGTTTCCACCTCTAGCCAGCTCCTCCCACATGGCTGCTTGTCCTGGAGATGGCGGACAAGCACCTGCTCCTCAGGGGGACGTGAGTTCCTGGGTCAGAAAGATTACATCTAAGTAGCCATTTATTTTTTCCCCATGAATGTGTAGAGTCCTTAACTATGAGCCACAGACTGTGTGTCTTGCATTTGCCAACTTATCCGCCCAGTATCCTCAGAACATACAGGCTTGTTAAGAGTTGAATTGCATCTGCCCAAAATACACACTGAAATCCTAACCCCTTGGGTGCCCGTGGATGTAACCTCATTTGGCTTCCAGGGGAGGCTGTCTCAAGCCGAGGGTCACCCAGGGCCACCAGAGGTGGGGAGAGAGAATAGGCTTCTGTTCCTTAAGCCCGAGGTGAGCCCTGGTACATGGTGCTTGGTTACAACAGCTACAGGTCTACTGTCACCTCAGTTCACTGATGAAGAAGCTTAGGCTCAGAGAGGTTAAGTAAGTTGCCCAAGGTCACAGAGCTAGCAGGTGAAAGTACAAATACAGAAATATCCTGAAAAGGAACAAAGTGTGTACCTGCTACCCAGGGAATTGTCTGTCACGTTTTCAAACCCCCAGACCTTGTCTGTCCTGCGTGGATGGGAACTTCCCTGAAATAAATGGTGCACTTTCCTGCTCTCTCACCCGGAGGATAACTGAGCCTTTAGGTGAGGGGAGTTCTCTGCGACACGCACTGGTTTGGCTGTGGGGAGCGCCGCTGGAGATGGGCCTTCCCTAATTTTTGTTTTTCTCTCTGGTGTCGGGCTGCCATCCGTCATGTCTCACAGTGTCTACCACTAAGGCTCTTTGATGAGTCACTCTCAGGTCTATGGCAGACAGAAGCCAGCTCACAGGGCTTCATAGTAATTTTCTGTCTAAAAAAATCATCATCATAAAAAATGATAACAGCAAAGATTTATGACATTGACTACTTTGCTTTACATTTACTAACTCATTTAATGTTCAAACAACCCTAGCAGACAGGTGCCATCATCACCACCATCACCATCATCACCATCATCACCATCACCATCAGCATCATCACCATCATCACCACATCATCACCACCATCATCACCATCATCATTATCATCATGACCATCATCACTGTCATCATCATCTTCACCATCATCTTCATCTTCTTCATCATCACCATCATCATCACCACCATCACCACCATCATCACCATCATCATCACCATCATCATCACCATCATCACCATCATCACCACCACCATCACCACCATCACCACCATCACCATCACCATCATCACCATCATCACCATCGTCATCACCATCATCACCATCATCATCACCATCATCACCATCATCACCACCATCATCACCACCATCATCACCATCATCATCATCTTCACCATCATCATCACCATCACCATCCTCATCTTCACCATCATCATGATTACCATCATCACCATCTTCACCATCATCATCATCACCATCATCACCATCACCATTACCATCACCATCACCATGATGCCTGGGAAGGAGCAGAGCTGGCTGCCAGGTGGGTGAGATTGAATCTTGGGGGGCATTGCTGGTCCCCAGGGTGCCTTTATGCCACTTAGAAAAGGATGCCCTCCTTGGGTGGGCACAGCCTCCGCCTGAGCCCAGAGTTGAACAAGGCACGTGAAAGCTGAAACCATCCAGGCAGGCTGGGAAGGTGCACACCCTGTGCAAACCTTGGCGGGGACCCCACCCAAGCATAGTAGGGTCTTTAAAGAGCCAGACAGAGCAGGTGCGAGCACTGTCAGGAGCTTGAGGAGCCTCAGAAAGGGCGGAGAGCACCAGCTGGACCCCCAGTGCAGAGACAGCTCAGAGACGTCGAGGGTGACGCGTAGTGATAACAAAGCTCGGCGTCAACTGCGCTGAGAGCTCTTGGCCCATCCCCCCCCAGCCTCCACCCCTGGAACAGGCCGGCGCTGCTCGGCCTTACAGCTCCTGCGAGGCTGGGCTGCGGACAACGGAGGCCCAGCTGGGGTCTCCCCTCGCTGCCCGCTTCTCCGGGCAATTCCAGTGTGAGTGACGGGAGTGGCAAAGGGTCCCCTCATCCCGTGTGTTGACATGGGGCCCGCTGTCTTCTTTCAGGACAAGCTCCTGGCCACGAATAATTCCCCGGAAATCCAAGGTAAAGACAGGCTTTGTTGACTCTTTAACCGGGTGCTAATCTGTCTTGCAGCTTATTAAAGATGAAACGTTGACACCTGCAGGACCTGGAGGAGCTCCCGCGTCCTGGCCCAGGAGCTGGCAGGCGGGAGGCAGAGCAAGGGCAGGTGTCCCCCGCCACCCATCTGGAGACCTCGCCTCTGGAAGGCGCAGTGGGGACGGGAAAGCGCATTGCACTCCGCTAACATGTCATTTGTCAGCAACGCGAGGACGTGACCGCAAATAACCCCCAGAGGGCCTCCCTTCACAAAGTGAGAGGAAGGGAGGGTGTGCCGGGCTGTTCCCACCACATCTGGAAGGTGGCTTTTGTTTTTGTTTTTTGTTTTCCCCAAGGCACTGCAATGACAGAATGAGTCTAGGTGTCACCTGCTGCACAGATTGTCGACAAGTTTCCACACTCAGGAGATGGAGCTAAATTAATGGGTCCTTCGGAGACAGAGGGGGGTTTGGGGTCCACAGTCTTGGGTGGAGTTTCAAGCAGGGTGGGTGGTGCTGGCAGAGTCCCGTGCCCACCACTAGCAAAGGTGCCTTGGGGAGGCCTGGGGGTCTGGCCTCACCAGGCTGGGCCTGAGCACATGGAGGACACACGAGGCTGGACCTCGGAGGTGACCTGGGAGGAGCCGGCACCTGAAAGACCAGCAGGTTCCAAAGCTGCTGCGTCCCTGGAGCTGACAGGACGGCACCTCCCGGGACCTGGGATCAAGAGATGCAGCCCTGTGGGGGCCCCTCACAGTTGCAGGGTCAGCAGACAAGGTGGGGGAGGCAAGGGGTGCAAAGGGCACCCCAGGGGTAGGCACTGGGTCAAGAGGGAATGCCAGGTGTTTGCAGGACTGACAGGGTGGTGGACACAGGAGAGGCCAGAGCTCAGAGCAGAGGCTGGAGGGGCAGGGCCATGTGGGGCAGGGCCTGGGGTGGGGCCCAGAGGTGGGGACACAGGGAGTCCCAGGTGGAGCAGAAACTGTCCTGATGTCCATTCGGCTTGGACATACAGGTCACGCCTGAGGTTCCTGGGGATCTCCAAGTAGAGGTGACTGGCAGGTAGATCCGTAGCTCCCTGTGCGGGTCAGCAGTTGGCAAAGAAAGTTCTTGCAAGAGGAAGTGCTGGTGGGACAATAGGGGACAGCTGGGTTGAAATATTTGGGGCAGGCGCCTCCTGGTTTTGTGACTTTCTAGGAAACGGGGGGCAGGTAGAGGCAGGACTCAGGGGTTCTGAGGCTGGTGTCAG
This sequence comes from Miniopterus schreibersii, assembly GCF_964146895.1. NCBI lineage: Eukaryota > Metazoa > Chordata > Mammalia > Chiroptera > Miniopteridae > Miniopterus > Miniopterus schreibersii. The sequence goes on along the minus strand of NC_138109.1, from coordinate 1,831,205 downwards.
CTTCTCAAACACACTGAGCAGAGCTGATGGGGGGACGCAAGGCTGGGAGGGGACAGGGCCTGTGGGAGACAGGGCTCTGGGTGCTGGGTGCTGGGAGGCTGGGGAACGCTGCAGAGAGGACAAGCCATCGGCGAGGCTTGTGAGCAGCGCGCGAGTGGCTGTCAGGACACAGAACCCATTTATTTTCCTGCAGAAACCGGTGACAGCCCTTCATGTTCCCGCGCCCTCTCAGAAATTGGAAAGTGTGTCCACACTCCACGCACACCGCCTGTCTGGAGACGGTGACGGGAAAGCTGTGGAAACGGAGAGAAAAGCCAGGTTTCTGTCTGTCTGCTTCCAGAAAAGTGACAGTGAGAGCATGTCCGCGCCCAGCAGGCCCTGCTCCCCGGGCGATACCCCCAGGCACCCACCACGGGTGCCCCTGTGGTTGGCTTGTTCTGTGCGACGCCTTCTGGACCACAGCTCCCGCCCCGCCCCGCGGGACAGGCGGCCCTCTGGGGAGCCACCCAGGGGAGCCCCCGCAGCCTGGTGAGGTGCCAGGCTTGTCCTGAAGGTGGGGTGCTGGCTCCCTAGGGTCCCCTGCTGGCTTAGGAAGGAGTGACAGTTTTCGCCTTAAAGATCACAATGTGTGCTCCAAAGTGGGGTTGAAAACCAAAGCCCGGCCCTGGCCAGTGTGGCTCAGTGGTTAGAGCACCGGCCTTCACACCGAAGGGTCGTGGGATCGATTCCCGGTCAAGGGCACGTACCTGCGTTTTGGGTTCACTCCCCACCCCTAGCAGGGGCGCGTCGGGAGGCAGCCAGCCAATGTGCCTCTCACATCGGTGTCTCTCTCTCTCTCCCCCCCCTTCCATTCTCTCTAAAAAAAACAATGGAAAAAATATCCTTACTCCTCAGGTGAGGATTTAAAGAAAAATAAAATAAAATAAAAAAATAAAATAAAATAAAAATAATAAAATAAAATAAAATAAATAAAATAAAATAAAAAATAAAATAATAAAATAAAATAAAATAAAATAAATAAAATAAAATAGAGAGCCCGGCTGGTGTGGGTCAGGGCTTGAGCATCGACCCATGAACCAAAGGGTCGCCCATTCAGTTCCTAGTCGAGGATGCCTGGAGGTGGCCGGGTTGCGTGGTCGATCCCCAGTGGAAGTTTCTGTCTGTCTACTTCTCTACCTTCCTCTCCTCTAAAATCAACAAAAAGACATTTAAAATTTTTTTAAAAAGTGATATAAACTAAAATGCCTAAGTTTATGCTCAATCAGCCTTCGCGGGCAGGTCCATGTGCAGAAGCCCGTTGGTCCTGCGCCCCAGCCCGCAGGTCCGAGGGGGGCCTGTGATCCGCCCCTTTGCGAAGCGCTTAGGGCCCCGCTCAGCAGCCAGCCGCCACCAGAGCCCCCACCCGGGGCGCCCCCCCACCCGGCCTGCGCCGGGCTTTGCGGATGAACACTCACCTCACCCGCAGACCCTCATGCCTCTCACAGAGGCACCCCGCACACGCACACACCCCTCACAACACGGACACGCGTGTTCCGATCCCTCCAGGGCCCCCCACCTCCTGTGGCCCCCACGTTGCAACATTTCGTGAGAGGCAAACAAATTGCACCCCCCGATTACATTTCCTGATTTCTTAGAAAGCAGAACTGTCGTAATTGGTTTGCGTTGAGCACCCCGCTATTTGAGGGGGAATTAAGTAGAACGCCCTCGACGCGAGTCGTAGGCAAACATGGTTCAAAGGGCAGACGCGTCGAAACAACATCTTCGCGCGAACTGCAGTTTCAGTAACTGGCTCCAGGCACGGCCGCGTCTCCCGGGCATCGGGAAAGTGGCGCTGGGCCCGTCCCGGGATCCCCAGGCTCTGGGGGCCGTCCTGCGTGAGGCCTCCGTGTGCGGTGAGGACGGGCCCCTCGGGCTTCACGGGCGGGGCAGAGGCTCGCCGGGCGTGCCCTCGGCCAAGGGCACTCCTGGCTCCTCCGGCGCAGGCTCGGCTCAGCGGCCGGCTGGCCTGGACGGGGGCTGTGCGTGGCCGTGTTTGATATTTTGCCGCCTTAGAAGTCAGCGCCCATCTGCCGCCAGTGCCAGAGCCCAGACCCGGGAGTGCCCTCTGCCAAGGACCTCACGTGGGGGAGCACGGGGGAGCCCCCTCACGGGCAGGGGCCCGCAGTCTGCACCCTCACCTGCCAGCCGGCGCCCGGCCTCCGTCTGGATTTGGCTGCAGCCAGCACGTGGCTGGTTTGTGCAGAGCGAGGGGTCCCGCCGCGTGTCTGGCACACACACTGCGGAGGGAAGGAGCGTGCTCCGTGGCAGAAGGACCCCCTTTCCGGGACAAGGTCACGGACAAGGTCAGGGGAGCAGGGAGAGAGTCCCACCGGGTCCCCGCACCCACCCGCCCTCCCTCTCGGCCCCTGCAGGCACGGCCACCAGGTGTGGCAGGTGGCGGGGGCGGGCCGGGCCTCCCTCTGGCGGGCGGCCCCCCGACACTGAGGCCCCCCCGCCTCGTCCGCTCACCGCCCGGGCCCCTTCGCCCCTGCCTCTCCCGCTGCCGTCTTCTCCCAGAAAGTCCTAATTATCTCTTTGTATCTCGGGTGGAACGAGAGCCTCCGAAAGCCCAGCGCCGTCCCCGCTCCCCCTCCGTGGGTGGGCCTGACCGTCGGAGCGGAAGCCCGCAGAGCGACGCACCTTCTTTACTGAAAGGCCTTTGTCTGAGGGCAGCAGCTGCTCTGTGGCGGGGCTGCAGACACGCAGGGGCCCGCAGGCTCCGTCACGGCGAAAACGCCCCGGAAGGGCCCGCGTGGCTCAGGGGTTGAGCACCGACCTAGGAGCCAGGAGGTCACCGGTTCGATGCCCGGGGGCAGATGCCCGGGTTGTGGGTTCGACCCCCAGCAGGGGTGTGCAGGAGGCAGCCGGTCAATGACTCTCATCAGCCGTGTTTCTCTCTCTCCCTCTCCCTTCCTCTCTCTCTAAAAATATAAATTTTTTAAAAATCTGTAAAATAAAAAAGTTCTGGCCTGGGGTATCCCTCCCCTTCCTCGGGAATGCCACTGCATGTTTTTCAGGGGTCGCAGCTCGCTAGGTATTCATGTTTCCCGCAGGAGGGGTCCCTGATACCTCGGGCCACCGCTTCCCGGAACCAGCCATGTGTCTGTAGGACGCTGAACGTTCTCACACAGCTGCTGCGTTTTTCTAATTATAAAAAATGATGTGTTCTCGTCGCGTTTGGAGAATGTAAAAAAAAAAACACACACACAAAAAAACACCTCATTGGAGAACAGAGGAGGGACTGGAAAGCAAGCTGTAGGCCCCGGAGGCGAGGCTGTCACGCTTCATTCCGGACGCTGACAATTGCGGAAACGGCCGCAATGGGGCAGAGGACACCGAGGGACACTATAAACTTTGTGCCCCCAAATCGGGCGTGGGGAGCAGAGCCCCTGTGGCTGAACGGACCCCACCCTGGCTGTTGATGGTTTGACTTTAAACCTGGACCAAGCAGAAGCGATGTCACACGTGGAAAAATGTCTCCGCTCACGGTAGCCGGGTGATAACGTCGCGACCTGCCCTCCCCGTCGGGTGGCTCAGCGTTAGAGCGCCGGCCCGGGCGGAAGGGCCCAGGTTGAGTCCGGCCAAGGGCGGGTCCCTGGGTTGCAGCTCGATCCCCATCCCCGTCGGGGCGCGTGGGGGAGGCGACCCATCCGGTGCCTCACATCCATGTTCCTCTCTCTCTCCCTCCCTCCCACTCTCTCTGAAGAGCAATGGGGAAAAAATATCCTCTGGGGAAGATTAAAAAAAAATTAAAAATGCCTCCCCGCCCAGCCGGCCTGGCTCAGTTGGTTGAGCATCCTCGGGTTCGATGCCCAGTCAGGGCACGTGCCTGGGTTGCGGGTTCCATCCCCAGTAGGGGGCATATAGGAGGCAACCGATTGATGTTTCTCATTAATGTTTCTCTCTCTCTCTCCCCCTCTCCTTTCCTCTTTCTGAAATCAATAAAAACATTTAAAAACATGCCCTTTCGTCTCTTGGAAAAGGGTATGTAAATGCCAGGGCAAGACTCCTTACCTGGACGGTGCCTCGGGTCCTTGGGAAACGCTCCTCCCGGGTGACAGGGCCTGGGGCCCTTGATAAACAACAGTTCTCAGTGGCAAAATTATTAGCAAGGTGGTTGGCTCCCACTGAAACAGAAGTTTCTGTTTGAATTTGCATTGTAATGAGAGCTCCTAACGGTGCCGCGCCATAAACACGGAGCACAACCTTATGAAAATTTAATCTTTATCTGTTTGGGGGAGAGAGAGTCCTGTCTGCTTAATTGAGGCATGTGTCATTCTGACGTTAAATAGTGCATCCCCGGTCCTTTTATTATATCGGGGCGCATTCCTCATACGCCGTTAAATTGAAACAACGCGGCTCGCTCGGAGATAAAGGGAGATGATAGGTGTTTTATGATGAGGGGGAAGGAGGGCTCGTCTTGACGGGGGCTGGGAATCGAGTTCGCTCTTCCCCGGAGCTGGCTGCCCTGCAGGGAGCCTCGCAGTGCTCCTGGAGGAGCAGGATCGGACGGGAAGAGTTTAGACGGGCGTTAGGAACGCGCTCGCCGGCAGTCAGTCACCGGGTGTCCTGGGAGCCACTTTACAAGCAGCTCCCAGAGGCGGGGCCTCGGCCCAGCCACCCACAGCTTTTCAATATTCAAAACCGAATCCCTGTCACTATTTTTTCACAGTCAAATATCTCTTCCCAGATCTTCCCGGTTCTGTTTATTCATCTATGAACATGTTTCAGAATATTTGATTCAGCCCCGGCCGGTTTGGCTCAGTGGTTAGAGCGTCAGCCCGCAGCCCAAAGGACCGTGGGTTTGATTCCGGTCAAGGGCAGGTACCTCGGTGGCAGGCTCGATCCCCGGCCTCCGTGAGGGCGCATGCGGGAGGCAGCCCGTCTGTGTGTGTCTCTCACGTTGCTGTTTCTCTCTGTGTCTCTCCCCCTCCTTCCACTCTGTCTAAAAAAATCAATGGAAAAATATCCTCAGGTGAGAAATAACAATACGTATATTTGCCACAACCCGCTCTCTTTTGGAATTGGTTATCTGAAAGACGGCCTCCATGAAATCATAGACTTTCAATACTGAAAGGACTTAGAGTCATTGACCTGAAGCATCTCACTGGTGCTTGAGGCCCCTCGGAGGCCACCCTACAAAGCAACCTTCCACCCAGGGCTTAAACATTTCCAGGGTTAAGAGATCGATTTAGAGTTCTCAGCTTTGAACCCTGGCACCTCTGTGTGGTGCTGGGCAGGTTACACAGCCCCTCTGTGCTTCAGCTTCCTTCTCTCTGAGACAGGGAGGACAATAGCACCTAATAGTAGAACTAATATTTCTTTTCTCATTTATAAGGCATGGATATCTTCTTTCGTTTCTGATAGTCACAGCTGATCAAACCTTTCTGTGCCTACTACCAAGTCAGATAACACATCACAAAAGCATGGTAATGATAGTGGTGGTGATGATGGTGATGATGATGATGATGGTGATGATAGTGGTGATGGTGATGATGGTGGGGATGGTGATGGTGATGATGGTGATGATGATGGTGATGATGGTGATGATGATGATGGTGATGAAGGTGATGATGGTGATGATGATGGTGATGGTGATGATAGTGGTGATGGTGGTGATGGTGATGGTGATAATGGTGATGGTGGTGATGGTGATGGTGATGATGGTGATGATGGTGATGGTGATGGTGATAATGGTGGTGATGATGGTGATGATGGTGATGATGGTGATGGTGATGATGATGGTGGTGATGATGGTGATGGTGATGATGATGGTGGTGATGGTGATGGTGGTGATGGTGGTGATGGTGATGATGGTGATGGTGATAATGGTGATGGTGGTGATGATGATGGTGATGGTGATGATGGTGGTGATGGTGATGGTGATAATGGTGATGGTGGTGATGGTGATGGTGATGATGGTGATGATGGTGATGATGGTGATGATGATAATGGTGATGGTGGTGATGGTGATGGTGATGATGGTGATGATGGTGATGATGGTGATGGTGATGGTGATAATGGTGGTGATGATGGTGATGATGGTGATGATGGTGATGGTGATGATGATGGTGGTGATGATGGTGATGATGGTGATGATGGTGATGATAATGGTGATGGTGGTGATGATGATGATGGTGATGGTGGTGATGGTGATGATGGTGATGGTGATAATGGTGATGGTGGTGATGATGATGATGGTGATGGTGGTGATGGTGATGATGGTGATGGTGATGATGGTGGTGATGGTGGTGATGGTGGTGATGGTGGTGATGGTGGTGATGGTGGTGATGGTGATGGTGATAATGGTGATGGTGATGATGGTGATGGTGATGATGGTGATGGTGATGGTGGTGGTGATGATGATGGTGATGGTGATGATGGTGATGATGGTGGTGATGGTGGTGATGGTGATGATGGTGATGGTGATAATGGTGATGGTGATGATGGTGATGATGGTGATGGTGATGGTGATGATGGTGATGGTGATGATGGTGGTGATGGTGGTGGTGGTGATGGTGATGATGGTGGTGATGGTGATGATGGTGATGATGGTGATGGTGATAATGGTGGTGATGATGGTGATGATGGTGATGGTGATGATGATGGTGATGATGGTGGTGATGGTGATTATGGTGGTGATGGTGATGATGACAACAAACCAACATTCACTGGCATTTGTTAAATGCTAACACTGTTTTAAGTCCTTTCATGAATTCATTCATTTCATCCCCACAATAATCTTGAGAGATAGGGACAATTATTACAAATGAGGAAGCTGGGTCTTACGTCTGTTAATAACTAACCCAAGACCACCCACCTGGCTAGTGGCCTAACTGGGATTCAGACTTAGTCAGTGCTCCATTGATAAGATTCACAAATTCTTCTTGCAAAGACCAGGCCAACTGGCTCCCTTTTCCCCAAGTGCCTGCGCACAGTGGCCTGGGTGCTGAGCAGGAGCCTCTTGTTAGAATCCCAAGGAGGAGAGGCCAGATCCAAGGACAACCTCACCACCAACACTCTCACTCCACACAGTGAGTTACTCAACTAAGGCAACAAAGCCAACAGCCATGGGTTTCCTGGTCTGTGTTCAGCAGGAAAAGGTTTGTTTTGAGAAAAAAATGCTCACATGAAAGATGAGTTCTATCATATTGTTGATAGCAAACCCTGGGTGGATGATGCCTCATCTGTGTGCCCACAGGCATCTGAGAACAGAAACTGGCTCGCCCAGTCCTACATTTGTGCCAAGATGCTGACAGGCCTCCTGCTGAAACATTTTATTGTATCATCCCCAGCATTTCTGTCCAAGCCCATTCACTGATCTGTGAGCCAGAGGATGGATGTTGGAAGCCCAACGTATTTCATTTAAGTCTTTAAATGATAGTTTAAATGTTTAAATTGTACCAGCGTTTCTCTAGGTTCTACTCCCTGTTATGTGATAACTACCTTTATATTCACTGAAAGGCATCGAATGTAAATTTCCCTGAACCATGAACTGGGAAGACAGCGCCGATGTATCTCGGGTCTAATGGGGAGCGAAAGACAGATTTGGCTTGTTTTCCAGTAACCCTTGGGGAGCAGGGGTTTTCAAAGGTAAGTCACTTGACTCAGTCTTTCAGAATAATTGCACTGAATGTACGACCCTGTAGACTCTTTCGCTGGAGGTGAAGACTCCAAAACAGAGTAACAACGACAGCCTCGCTCCTCACCACAGCCCATGGGAGCCGCTCAGATGAGGCCTGGTTCTGCACTGTGACTTGAGAAGGCCAGAATCCAATGAGAGAAGTGTCCCCCCCCGGCCCTGAAAACATCAGACACACACATGCTTGCACATGCATGTACATGTGTGTGCGTGCACATGCATGCACATGCGTGTATACACTTGTGCACATGGTCCAATTCTCAGGCATGTGCACATGTGTGTGCGTATATGCGCATACACTTGCACACATGCACATGTGTGCGTGTACACAATGCACACGTATACTCATTCATGCACATACACACCCATATGCATGCACACATGTGTACACACTCTTACTCACACAAATGTGCACACATATATGATCAAACTCACAGGCATATGCATGCACACACACATGCGCACACACATGGCTCTCGTGTCTGCACCACCCCTCAGCTACAGGAGCTGTGGTTACCTTTTCCTACTCTCAGGTGCATAATCTCCCGGCCGCCTCGGCGTGTGTGATGAGGACTGGTTACAAAAACCAGGGACCCAAACCCACCCCACAAGGGGATGCAGGGTCACCCGAGACTCTCTGTCTGTAGGACACAGACTCAGAGGGCAGCAGGCAGCCTGGATCCTGAAAAACAAAAGCCCATTTGTTCGCTTTTCTGTCCCTTCCCCACACGTGTGGAAGGAGCCTGCGTGGCAGCCACGATGCGTGGCAGGGACTCAAGGCAGGAGGCTGGGACTCAGGGTAGGTGCCCGTGTCTGTGGATTGACAATGTAGAGGAACCCCCCTGAAACCCCATGTGACCACATCCACGGCCTCGCTCAGCATCGGAAACAGAATCCACGGAAAGGGCTGACGGTCGAGATCGAGGAGCCACTGTCCGTGTGGCTACCTGGTCGCAAGGGCCACAGAGGAGGGGGGTCGACCCAAGTGGCCAGATCCCAGCAGGTCCTGAGCCCCATGCTGTTCACACTGAAGACGTGACGTCAGGAGAGATGATCGGCTGGTCCAGGGCTGTTCACGCCTCCGCAGAGGATGACTCGGATTAAGAGGAACATTGATCAGCCATTTGGGGAGCGGTGCCTCCTGGGGACTGACTGCACACCCCCGGACTGTGAGGCCTCCCCCGTCATAGGTCCTGCGTGTCCAGGGGCAAGTTCCCATCTCCCCTCTCTTTGCTCTTTCCAACAGAGTTGATTTAGCACATGGATGACTTCAGTTTGGGCCCTTGTAAGACTGTGTATAAACCAAGTCAAGCATCAGGGACCATGCTGCCGGGCAGGGCTCTGGTATTTGGGGTAAAACGGACAATGTCCGAGCTACCCCTGCGGACATCGCTTTGCCAGAAAGGAGTGGGCTCGCCCGGCCGGGCGCGGCTCAGCGTTGAGCGTCGACCTGGGATCCAGGCGATCGGGGTTCGATTTCCAGTAGGGGCACATGCCCGGGTTGCGGGCTCGATCAATGACTCTCTCATCATTGATATTTCTGTCTCTCTCTCTGCCTCTCCTTTCCTCTCTCTGAAATCAATAAAGATATATTTTTTAAAAAGAAAGAAAAAAAGGAGTGGGCTGAATACACATGGTTTGGAAAATTTCATAATCTCTAGACATCACAGGTGGCTCACGGGGGGCAGGAAATTAGGCTCAAGGGTCCCCCCTTGAGAGACTGAGTTTCTTGGTGGACAGGGAGGGGTCTTGCCTGCGGGTGTCAGTGCCTGCGATGCGCGGTGAGAACACTTTATCTTAAAGGTAATGAAATGAACGGTGAATGTTCCAGAAACGGGGGTGAACGGGGCTTCTCCACAGCCCACAGGGCAGAGCCCGGTGCATCTCTCGCTTTGGGGTCCACAGAAGCATTTATTTCGAGTTTCAGGAAGGGGGCTGGGGAGGGTGAAACCAATATTCCCCTGCCGTTTTCCCCGACGCCGAGATGTGTCAATAATATTCCGCAATAACAAAAGTTATGGACCCACAGTTCCTATGGAGGGGAGAAAATATTGGCAAATAAACAGGCTCGGCGCTCAAAGAGCGAGCCAGCGTTCCTCCTGGGACTGACAGATGGAAACACTCACCTTGTCCGCGGGGGGACGGCGGCCGGCCGGGGCTGGTGCGGAGCCACGGAACCCGGCCCAGCCCTCCGCCGGGCTCCATCCGTCAGCTGAGCCCGCCGCGCGCACGCGAGAGGGCCACTTAATTGCTCATAAAAATGATTTGCTGGGTGTTTGGTTTTTTAATAAACTGTGGGGGAAGGGGAGGCGGAGATGAAGTTCCACAGAGCCCTTGGCTTCCTACCTCTCAAATTAAGGACAAGGAGCCCGTGGCGGGGAAGGGGCCAGGGAAGACGTGGGGGGGCCAAGGGTTGGCGGAGCACTCGCCCCGGGAGTCATTTCCTGCTGGGGGCTCGGGGGCTCCGCTCCCTCCTGTGGCTGCTCAGCTGCTTGGCTGCTGGGCATGGCCCCCCGTGGCCCAGCTGCTGCCTTTTGCTCCAAAATCCACACGGGCCTCCCTGCCCTCCTTCCGGGCTCGGCGTCTGTGCCGTGGTCGTCCGCGGGGTGTCTCCCCATGTAGGGGAGAGGAGGCTGGTTACCCCAAGGACTGCGAGGAGGTGGGGTGGGGGCTGCAGGGGCCCCGCATCTGCCCTGACGCATCCGGGAGCAGCAGGGCTCTGAGGCTGGGGCGGGCTCTGCAGGCAGGAGCCCCGTCTGTCTGCCCGCGACTCCTTCCAGCACGTGGCACGATCCTGGCGCACAGTGGGCGCCCCACAGGCAAGGTGTCTGGGATAATGCAGCAGCCGGGCCCCTGTCAGGGAAACGACACTCAGGATTTTAAATACACTGCAGAACCCTGGGCTGGAAGGAGCGGTCACCAGTCCCCCGTCCACCGTCCCAGCCTCTCCGTAGGTTGCAGCTCACTCACCCCACGCGCACCAGCTGTCCCCAGCTCTTCCAGTGCCCACACCTGCTGCAGCTTCCCCAGAAGGCCACCAGCCCAAACACACGGCCACCAGGAACAAGTCAGAGGCCCGGCCACCCTCCGAGCGGCACTGCCTCCCCCATCCCTTCCCCGGGCTGTGCCGCCTCCGGTCGGGTATGTCAGCTCCTGACTCAGCCAGCCGCCCAAGTGAACACATTTTACGGAGCCGTGAGTGATTTTATGATAAACAGAGGCCAAGGGTCACGAGTCAGTTTCCGCGGTCGCTCTGCCCCTTGGCCAGATCCCCGTGGCTGTCGATGGAGAGGCGGGCCTGGGTGCCAGTGGATCTCCACGCTCATCGCAAGCTGCCCCTTCTCCCCGCGCTTCCCCACGTCGGTGAGGATTCATCCCCCTCCAGCGACACGGAGGCCTCGCAGCGAGGGGACGCACCAGCCCGGCCCTCAGTTGGCTAATCCACGGGGCTCTGTCCGGCGCCGGAACCCTGGAGGCCGCATCTGGACACAGCCGGCCAAGCTACCAACAATGCGAGAGGGAAGGACACCTCCAAAGGGGGACACGCTCCCGAGTGGGCTCGGAGACCTGGTCCAGGCCCAGAAAACGCCCTCCATCGACAGTCCCGAAGAGCAGGCTCGCGTGGACGCCTTCCTTGTTTCGGAGGGGACTGTTAGGCCAGAGGACATTGTCCCCAAAGACTGGCCCGTGGCAGGGCGGGGCGGGGGACACGGGAGACCAGGACTCATAAAGGACTATTATCCTGGACAGCGAGGCAGGGGAGGGTGACCGTGTGGCCGCCACCTGTAATCCGCATCCGAGCTGTACGACCACGAAATAGCTCAGAGCTCAGGCGGCCGGCGAGGGGCCCAAGGACGCCTGCCTCAGAGCACCCGCCCTGCAGCCTGTCTCCCGTGGGGCGGGAGGGCTGATATCAACGCGTGTGATTTCGTGAAGAACGACCTTTGCCAACGTTTGGGGGACGTGCCGCGAGAGGGCACCGTCCGCAGGAGCCGCACGCGATGTTACGAAATCACACGCGGTCAAAGGTTCGCGGAAAGCTCGGGTGTCGGTCTCACGGGGGAGGAAACGCTGCCCACGGGGCTCCCAGCTCCACTTGGCAGGCGGCTTTGAGACACATCCGCTCAGGATCGGCGCGGGGAGCCGTGGTCACGCGGGGAATCGCTACAGACGCTGTGAGAACGGCCCCCTGTGCGCCACCCAGCCCCACACCTGCGCGAGGCCAGGTTTCCTCTGCCCGGTTTGAACAAAACAGCACATTGCAGCGGCCTGAACGCGGGCGCCGTGGGCCCAGCTGTCTCCCGGGAGGAAACACTGGGCAGATTCACGCGGAGGTAAAATAAGGCTACGCGTCTCCCTGCTGGGGAAACAGGTCGCCTGTTTTCCAAAAATAGGTTATTTATGTTCATCTGTAATTAGGTTTATGACTGTGGTTTTTAAAAAGAATTAATGCGTACAGAATTTTTAAATTTCTCCGTTTTCATTTTCAATACAGTAAATATCAGTAAATATAACCCACCCGCAGAGGCCCCTTGGGAACCTCGGTAACTGTTAAAAGGCCTCTGCCCTGTGGGTGCGGCTCAGTGGGTGGGCAACGTCCCACGCACCCGAAGGCTGCCGGTTCGATTCCCGGCCGAGGCACATGCCTGGGTGTCAGGCTGGATCCCCAGTGGGGAGCGTGCTGGAGGCAGCCGATCAATGTTGGTGTTTCCCTCTCATCACTGATGTTTCTCTCTTCCCCTTTCCCTTCCTCTCTCTCTAAAATCAATTTTTTAAAACGTATTTTTAAAAAACAAGAATGCAAAGATTTTCTTTGATTAACTGCCCACACGGCCCTTACGCGCAGCCCCAAGCGGCCTGCGTCCCTGTGAGGGGAGGGCCCACGCTTTGGGCTGGCATCTGCGCAGGGCCCCGCCTCCTGTCGTAACCACGGTGGGCGCCAAGTGTCATGTGAGTGAACGGATGGACAAGAGGACAGCGACTTCCTGGCCCACGGGCCTTCCCTTTGGGTGGGATAGTCGTGGACCCTCAGGTCACAGCTTTGGGCGAGATCCTTGGGCTCTCTTTGCTCCCCCCTCTGGACCGGCGGGAGGGGGAGCCCCACCCTCCAGACCCAGCATTCGGGTGCCCGGGGCTCGGGGAGCTCACAGCCTGTCGGCCACAGAGGACCCCGTGGCCATCTGCGCCCAGAGCCGGGCAGCTAATTGAGATTTCATTCCAGCCAATCAGAAATAATCAATGTGTGTCTTAAATTTTTGAAAAATAATTAAGAATATTGGACTAAATGGCTACATTAGAGAATAAGTGGCATTTAATTGTCTAGAATCATCACAGTTGGAGGGGACTGGCAGAGCCGAAGGGAAGGAGCTGATGAAAGATTTTCTGGCCTTGGCGGCAGCAGAGGAATCCCCCGGGGTCCTCGCGGGCCCGGTGCTGGACAGGGCCATCCGTGAGCAATGGGGTGGGCACACAGCCTGACCTGGGGCCTTGGCCACGCAGATGGATAAAACACCCACCAGGGTCGCCGCCTGTTCTGGGTTATGCTTGGGTGACCAAGAAGCACACGTCACTGTGTAACCATAGACACTTGTCATTGGGTCAGCCACAGACACTTGCACTGGGTCAGCCACAGACACTTGCCACTGGGTCAGCCACAGACTCTTGTCACTGGTCAGCCACAGACACTTGCCACTGGGTCAGCCACAGATACTTGCCACTGGGTCAGCCACAGACACTTGTCACTGGGTCAGCCACAGACTCTTGTCACTGGTCAGCCACAGACACTTGCCACTGGGTCAGCCACAGATACTTGCCACTGGGTCAGCCACAGACACTTGCCACTGAGTCAGCCACAGACACTTGCCACTGAGTCAGCCACAGACACTTGCCACTGAGTCAGCCACAGACACTTGCCAGTGTTTGTTACAGCGACCAGTGAGTGTCACCCTAAGAGTCCCAGCAGACCCTGTCCTTCCAAGGTGGTAAAGGGTGTCCAGGCAGATGGAGTGAGTTGCCACAACACCCCCGACACGCCGGAAAAGGGACCTGGTATTGTGGTGTGTGCTGGCGGAAAGGGGCTGAGGGACAACTTTGGCTCCTCCATTCCTCACACAAGCGGTGTCTTCTCTGAGCTGTGGCCTCAGGGACAGGGTGGGGATACAGCTCTCTTGCTCACGTCGGGTCACGTCTGACAGAAGTTAGTAGATGGAACAAAGTACAAGGGTCCCCATAGCCTTCTGGGAAAACAGCAGGCGGCAGGCGGGTAACTGGGCGTGCCACGGGAGTGCCACACGGAGGCACAGGCCCTTTGTTTCATGTAATAATTAGTCTTTCCCGCCGCCCGGTTGGGTATCACCTCCTGGGAGTCCGGGCCCAGGCAGGGGATGGCACAGCTTCAGCAGCAGGGGGACGCCCGCCGGTCCATCCCCGCCGGCCAAGCAAAACCCTCTGGGCCACTCTCTCCACTGGAGTGCAAGGCTGGGCTTCCCGACACATAGCTGGAGGTTAAGCCCCCTTTGGACCCGAATCCCCCAAAGCTAACCTGTCTTGGCGATTAGGAGGAACGCGTGGACCTCCAAGGAGAGAGGCCAGGAGTGGACAGTGTGGTGGCTCCGGATCCTGGACTCAACACGGGGCGTGTCTGCCACGGGTCCCGAATGCCCATTGCTGTCCAGGCCGCTCGTGTCCTGTGGCAGAAGCGTCTGTGACTGATTCACAAGCATTAGCTAAGTCAGGTCTCACGCGCCTAAACCCACGCAGCCGTCTAATCGGATCACCCCGAGCTGGATGCGGTTACGCTCCCATTAGCAGTCACAGCGCTTTAAATAACGGAAGCTTCCGGGGTGAGTGACGGCGGTCGGAAGCACTTTTGTCGCGTCAGCTTCCAGCTGGCGTCTGCGGCTCCCTCCGGCCACCAGTTACGCCGAGAATTAGTGTAACCGTCGGCTGCTGTCGCAGTAACAAACAGCCCGACGCCCCGGGGCCTCCAGCAACGCAGCGGTTTCTCCCTCGCCTCCCGCAGGGCTGCGGGCTGGCTCCGCGTGCCGGGCTCTGCCGGGCTCTCCTGCCACCGGGTACGTGCCCTTGACCGGAGTCAAACCCGCCACCCTTGGGTGCACAGGCCGACGCTCTAACCACTGAGCAACGCCGGCCAGAGCCCGGGCCCTTTCCTGATGAGAATCCCTGCCCACGTTGCTTTCGTGGGCTCTAGAGGGTCCCGGTGTCCACGGGGGGCTCTGCCTTCGTCAGCACCGCCTTGCTCTCCTCGTCTAACGACCGGTCTACGCTGCAGTCGCGGCTGGAGGAGGGCGACCGCTTCCGCCGAGTGGAGGGACAGAGGCAGGTGGTCCCGCTGGTCTGCTCCCCGCGGTCCCTCCGCCCCCGGAGACGCCCCTCGCCTGACCCTGCAGAGGCGTGTGCTCCGTCTCGGAGGGTTCAACCCGCTTGTCAGATGCCTGGAGGGCGGGCTGCTCTCTGCGCCGCACAATCGTATCCAATGTTCAGCCCCCACCCGCCCACTGGGGGCCCGCCCGTCGCCTGCTGTGCCCATGCCCGTCTTCCCGGGCCCAGCCTTTGCGTGGGAAGCCGGCCTGTTCCCCTTGCTTTGCACGGATGTTGATAAGAGCAGGGCAACCACCCCCCCCCCAGCTCCCAGGCCAACTGGCAGGACCTGGAGGGCAAAGACCAGGTCCTGTGCCTACGAGGTCAGGGACGGCTTCGCCAAGGCGTGATTTCTTTTTCATTATTGATTTTAGAGGGGGCGGGAGAGAGAGAAACATCGATCTGCTGTCCCACATCGACGCCGTCATCGGTTGACTCTTGTATGAGCCCTGACCGGGGATGGAACCCGCAACCTTGGTTTACGGGGAAGACGCTCTAACCAACGGAGCCACAGTGCCCAGGGCCAGGGTGTGGTTCTTTTAAACTGGCCTTGATGGAAAAGAGAGAAAAGGCACCGGGACAGAAACAACGTTCCTTCTAAGACGGTCCCAAACCCTTCCCCCTGCTGCCCAAGCTGGCGAGTCTCCCTCTGGAAAGTGCTGGAGCGGAGGCGACGGGATCCCGGCGGCGGCTGCCCGGTCAGGCTGCCCGCCGGGCCCTCTTCTCACCGCTGGACGCTGGAGTGGCCGCCTGTCCCCTGGGGGAGGCCCGGGGTCGGAGGAATGGAGGTTAGAGGTGGGAGGGGTGTAGACCGGGGGTGGGAGACAGGAGCCCAGCCGGCCCGCAGCCAGTCCACGCCCAAGGACAGGGGGCGACGGTGAGGGGGGCACAGGGCAGAGGCTCACCTCCCCTTACTCGCCTTCCTGGGGGTCCTCTCCCTGCCGCTCTCCTGGGGCGGGTGCAGTGGGGGCCCAATGGGGTTGGGGGACAGGCAACGGGGCGAATGCCTGGGGGAGACCTGCGCGTGGGGGCTGGGCCTTGGTGACGGAGGAGAGACCGGCCTCCTGGGCCCCGTGGGCCCTGCTGCCCGAGGAAGGAGTGAGGGTGGAGTTCTCAGTGCCCAGCAGTAAATGAGGAGGGGGAGGGAGGGAGAGAGACAGACAGACAGAAAGAGGCAGAGAGAGGGAGGGCGGTAGAGAGAGATGGAGACACGGGGGGGGGGGGGGGGGTCTGTGTGCTCTGCTCCCCCCCCCACCCCGGGACTGTAGCCAGCAGCCGATCTCGGGCAGAATCAGCCTCCTTGGCCGTCAGCGGTTTCCACTGGCCCCACTTTCCAGGAGCAAGCGGGCAGGGTGGCCCTGGGGGCGCCCGAGTGTCAATTAGTGCAAATTATAACCCAAGCCGCCTGCTCCCAGGTCCGAGGTGTCTGGCGTAATGTGTCCAAAGCCTGGCCCCTCCGAACCCCGGGGGTGCACTGTGCCCTGTTTCTTAGTGTAGATTTATGGCTGTGTTTTCAGCGCTAAGAAAAGAGGCTTCGCGTTGCCTCCGTTGAGATGCGGAGGAACAGCCACGGCGGAAAACACGCGGCGGGAGCAGAGGAGCGCGCTCGGGAGAGGCGTGGGCCACGCAAACCGGACATGCAGGACGTGGGCGTTTTGGGCTCTCCCTCGGGGAGCTCAGGTCGGGTGAGGGGCAGGGCCGGTGCGTCTCCATCCTTGTCGCCTGCCCCTGGGCCACCGCCTTCGGGGCGAGGCTCAGCCGACTCTGCTGGCTGCTGGCGGGTGCCTGCGAGAGGGGCCAGCCCTGGGCCCCAGGGGCCAGGCCAGCGGAGCGGCCGCATCGGTTCCCGGCTGGAGCTCCCGGCCACCCCGGGTCTCTTTCTTCTTGAGACTCCGAGTGCTTGTCACACTGCCCAAGGCCACCCGGCGACGGGGCAGTGCAGCAGGGTCAGCCCAGCGTCACCCGAGCCGGCCTGTTCCCTGATAGCCTCTCAGCAGCTGGGGGTGTGGGAAGGACTGAAGCTGGGGGAACATCCTGGCTCCGGAGCTGACGGGGACTTGGAGTCGCAGCCGAGCTCCCCCCTCAGACTGACACCCGCCAGCAGGGGGAGCAGCAGCCCCCTCCCCACCCTCCGGTCACCTCTGGGTCCAGGATGGGCCCCTGAGGAGGAGCACAGGGTGGGCCGAGGCGGCCACAGAGCGGGAGAAGCTGCAGGTGTGCCCACAGCTTGCCCGCCTGCTCCAGGGACCCCGAACCCTCCCTGTGCTGCGCTCTGTGAAGCCCCCACCCCAAGCAGGGGGGGGTGCAGACACCGAGGGCCTCTGGAGTGGGTGCTGGTGCAGGGGCCTCTCTGGGCGCAGGGAGGGAGGGGCCCTCGGGAGCTGCCAGGCGCCCTAGGCGGACAGAGGGACGGGGCCCCCTCGGCCCCTCGCTCCCTCCCCCTTCCACAGCTGCTGTGTTATTTTGTCTTTTTCACGTTTTAAACAATATTTTTGCATTTCCCCTTCCCGCCTGGTCCCTGCACAGAGGGGCGCAGCCAGGCTCAGCTGCGGCTGATCGAAAATGCCATTAATATAAATTGGGGCTAATTACACGGCCCCCTCGGCGATCTGCACCGGCTTCGGGAGCCAGGCCTGCTAGAAAATCCTGGAGGAGCCTCCCCGGGAAGGGCCCAGCTCCCCGCGGACACTCCCCCGGTCCAGCTCCTGCAGCTGGTTTCCACTGGCAGGGGCGGCTCCGAGGGGTCCCCTCCCTCCCGGCTGCACGGGGCTCATGTTCAGATCAGGGCCCATGAAAGATGAATGTCCTGGCTGTGGGGTGCCAGGCTCGGCTCCCGGGAGCCACCCGCGACGGCTGCGCTGCTCCGAACTCGATTTTCTCTTCGGAGCTTCCTCTCGGCAAACTCCTGTGATCATATATTTATCAGCTCAGGTTTGAAGTGAGCTGTGAGCTTGGGGGCGGTTTGCTCAGCACAGAGCCGCTTTCACTGGGTCCTTCAAGCGAAAGTCTGAGCAGAGGTAGTGCCCTTCCCCAGGTGCAGGAGCCCAGGGCTGGCGCTGGAGCTGGGGGCGCTGGAGCTGGGGGCACTATCCGCGAGCGAGAGGGCTCCCCATGATGTTGAGGGTCGCTCCCCGAGTGCTGGGGGGGCTGGCAGGATACAAGACATGGAGAAACTCTCCAACAGAGAAGCTGGCCGACCCTTGGGCCTGGATTCTGTCCACTTGAGGTCCGTCTCTGAGGCTCCCTAATAGGTCACTGGCTCCCTCAGAGCAGGGCCACCACTTGCTGTCACCACTGTGCCCTGGAGCTGGCACCAGGCCTGGCAAGAAGAGCCCACTCAAAGGGGCCAGGATGTGTCCAGCTCGGAGCCCAGGACGGGCGCTGAGCTCAGCAAGTAGGAAGGGAGGTGAACCCCGGCAGGCGGTGACTGGTCTCAGGGACCCCGCTCCTCCATGGGGGTGGTCCCGTGAGGCGGGGGAGGGACGGTGGGAATTGGTGGCTGCACACTGGGCCATATGTCAGCCATACCCGACGTCAGGTCACCTCCTTGAATCCTGCTTCCCCACCTGAAAATGAAGGCAGCGCTGCTCAGCTGAGTGCGGCAGTGAGGCTGGACCCAATGCAGACGGCCCGGCTCAGTGCCGGGCACCCAGCCGGCACCCAGCGGACACCCTTCCCTCCCATCCTGACGTCGGTTCCCCCACCAGCCCCGAGCCCCAGCAGGGACTTCTGAAGCTCACAGATGACATGACGGGCGTTGGGCTCGCACACCGACGGGTGGCTTTTCAGTAAAGCTTTAGGGATAAAGATAAAACAGCATTTAAAGGGGGTGACGATGGTGATGACGCTGAGGCGGATGGTGTCAGAGAAACTTCAGGTGCCCACCTGGAGCTGGCGTGAGGAGGGGGGCTTGGCCCCTGGGACCAGTGTGTCTTCTTGCTGTTTCCTCCCATCGTCGTGGGAAGTCCTGGCGCCATTCGGGACTGCTGGGGACAGAGCGAGTCTGGAGGGGCCGTCAGCGGCTGGAGGCCACACCCATGAAGACCCGCGCTGAGGAGCTCTGACCGAGACCAGCCTGGGAGCTCAGTGCGACAGCAGGTGGCTCAGAGCTGGGATCTGAGATGCCTCAGCTTGGGGGAGAGGGAGAGGGGTGTCTCGCTGCATCCCTGCACTGGATTCTGGGAATATCCCTCTGCGGTCTAGCACAACGCTGGATGGAGTTTTTAAATATTTTCCATACGTGACATCAACTTCCCGCCGCAGCCAGCGAAGGAACTCATCGCGAGTGAGAAGGTCTGGAATCGGGGTGCGGGGCGTCCCCACCACAGGCCAGTCTTCCTGACGAGCCTGAGGTCTCATTCTCGGCTTCCCAGTGCTGCTGGCCGTGGAGCGACAGCCCGTTCCTGCTAAGATGAGGCTCGAGGAGGCGTTTTCGGCCCCTCATTTCAGATGCTCCCGTGGGCGCCGGCTCCTCGCCTCCCGGGTGAGGGTGCGAGGGGAGGGCTGCGCTCTCTGCCCGTTTCCTCGCATGGCTCCCGGGAGATAAAGAGCCTGCCCTCCATCCCCGGGCACAGAGCCTGCTGTCACCCGGCGCCCCTGGGTGTACCTGTGACCACTATCCGGTGTGCGTGCAGGTATGCGTCTGGCTCGCCTCAGCACTGACCACAGTGTCACCTTCAAAGTCTTCATTGTCACTCATGGGGGAGGCAAACCCCAGCCACCCAGGGCCCATTCACAGCCACCCTCTTGGCAGCTTTATCCGGCCACGCCGTGAGGGGCCCTGGCATGCACACAGCACGGACACACACTACATGTCCAAGAACGTCAGGGACAGATGTGTGTCACCAGCCCTCACCTGTCCTCTCCAGGCTTCATGGTGCCTTAACTTTGCACCTTGTCTTTGACCTTTTCAGCTGCAGCCTGGCACACACCCTGGTGCTCGAAGGCGCGAGTTCTCAGTGACGCCTTCGTCAAGTTGGTCTCCTCTCTGTCCAAGGTGACAGGATGTGTCACTTATCAGTGTTGTGCCGGGAAATGTAATTTAGCATTTGTCAAGATTAGCTCAGTCGGGTGACCGGAGCAGTCACTTGGCTTTTCTGAAAATGAACTAAAAGCTCCCACGGTATCGTGTCACCATTTGAAAGTCTCGCAAGAGATCACACCCCGGGGACCCTGGCAATCAGATCACTGCTCAAATAACTTCCAGCCTTTGGGT
Source organism: Miniopterus schreibersii (assembly GCF_964146895.1). Lineage (NCBI taxonomy): Eukaryota > Metazoa > Chordata > Mammalia > Chiroptera > Miniopteridae > Miniopterus > Miniopterus schreibersii. Next base: position 1,810,929 of record NC_138109.1, on the reverse strand, counting down.
AGTCTCCGCTGCGCTGCTTCAACTGGCTTTTCTGCTGTGTGTGCAGGCTCCTCGAGCCCGCCTACAGGGCACCCACAGGCTTTCCCTCTGTGTTGGTTCTGGACACTGTTTCTGTGTCCCTGTGCTGTCTGTGTACATTGTCTCCTTGTTCCTACAGTTTGTGTACATTGTTTTCATGTTTCTGTGCTGTTTTTGTACATTGTTTCCGTGTTTCTACCCTGCTTGTATACATTGTTTCCATGTCCCTACGCTGTCTGTGTACATTGTTTCCATGTCCCTATGCTGTCTGTGTGCATTGTTTCCATGTCCCTATGCTGTCTGTGTACATTGTTTCCATATTTCTACACTGTCTGTGTACGTTGTTTCCATGTTTCTATGCTGTGCTGGGTATGTTTCCTTTCATATCGCTTTTCTGTACTTTAATGGGCTACTTTTCAACCGTTGATCCCTCTTTGGAAATTGGAGCAGATTACACGAAAAAGCACCAATGTTTACAAGCCGAAACAGTAACATGCCCATTTTTTGAAAATGCAATAACCCAAGAGTATCCACCTCCAGTTAATTTCTGCTCGAGGGAACCAGCCCAGACCTGCGGTCCCCGCGCCGTCTTTAAGAGCTGAGAGATTATTAAAAGCATAATAATGCTATTTCCATGAAACACGTGTAAACCAAATATTTTGGCTGCTCTCTCCCCCTGAAGCAGCCACTCCCTGTGGACGCTGCGTGGTTCCAGGTTCGGGCGGGGCCAGCTGCAGGCGGCGGCAGGGCCTAGGCCATGCAGAGCTCCCCCGGAGCCCAGTGCAACCCCCTGCAAGGGGAGACCCCCGGAGAGTCGAGCCCTGGGAGTGAGCCAGCTGCGCGGCCTCTCTCAGCTTCTGCCTCCTCCTTGGGTGGAAAACAGGACTGATATCTGCTTTAGGCTTGAAAGGCCATCATCAGATCACACGTACAAATTTCCCTGCGCAGAGGAAGCATTCGCTCCTGGCTGCTATTATCACTGATTAGATAACAATCGATTGGTGATCATATTAATCACTCAGAAACTCATTGTGGGAGGAAAGTACGTGCCTAGAAAACTCCTGGATTGAGGAGCACTCCTCATTTAGCTCTCGCGAGCCAACGCGTTCCCTGCCCCCTAAAAACAACCAGCTGGGGAGCCAAGGTGAAGTGGGGCTCACCCCCATCCAGAGCGGCCGCACACTTCCACCAACCACCCTCCCCACGGCCCCCAGGAAACCTGGACAAAAAGGCGGTTTGCTGTGTGCAGCAGGTAAAACCATTCATGGCAGTTTACTTTAGGCTGGGAGTGTGTTTCTTTCTCGTGAAATATTTATGGTGTGTTTTTATTTATTATTTACGAGGCGCTGGGGAAGCGGTCTGATTTCGGCTGCGTGGGTGGGATCAGCTGCTTGGGGCTTCTCTCGCTCCAGGGGGCTGGGATGAGCGAGAGGCCTTGGGCCTGGGGCTGCCGCCTTCCTGTCCCTCTCGCTGCCACTCCCCTCCCTCTACATCCTGCTGTGGCTGCCACCTTCCAAGGGGGCCAAGGAGCTGGGCCTCCCGCTCCCCGGTGCCACTCACGCTGGATGCATCTGACCCCCATTTATCTTCCCCAAGTCAGAGGAGAGAAGCTCACCTCTCTCCCCACAAAGTGCCAATGATGTAACTTCGGTCTTGGGAGAACTCAGATCCCCATCCTTCACCCCTCCATTTTAATTGATTAATTAACCTTTAAAGATGGACCCAGGAAATAAATTGCTTAATAAAATGAATTATCTCGTCCCCACTGACGCCTGAAACCCACCAAAGCTTGAGGATGGGACTAATGAAGTGCCAAAGGAATGATTAATGAGGGAAATACACTTAATAAAGAATAACTGATGAGCGATCACGGGCGGCCCACACTGCCCTGGCGATTCCTGGGAGACAACCTGCGATTCCCCAAGCTCTGGGGACAGAGGGGACAGGCTTATGGGAACCTGGGCACTGTGGACCAACAAGGGAAACAGGAGGCAGGAAACTGCTTCTACCGAGAGCCTGGTCTGTGCCCGATGCTGTGCTGGCCGCTGTTTTATTGGATCCTCATACAAACCAGGGCCAGGCAGAGCTGCGGAGCCGCTCCCAGAGCCTCACGTCACTGGGCTCCTTACCCGGTGTTAGCATCCCGCACAGCGTCACTCACCTATTCTTCCATCCACCCATCCACCATCCATCCATCCATCCATCCATCCACCACCCACCCAGCCAGCCCTCTCTCCATCCACCCATCCATCCACCCATCCACCACCCACCCACTTATCCATCTGTCTATCCTTATATCCATCCATTCTTCCATCTTTCTATTCATTTATCCATCCTTCCATCCATCTACCCGTCCATCTGGCCAGTGCTCGTCACAGCCTCTCCTGTTCCCAGGCCTGGGAGCCACACGTCCACAAGAGGCGTCTTGAGCGGGCCTCCCACTCGAGGCTCCTTCCAAAACAGTGGCCCCAACAGGACACCACTCCTGCACTACCAGCCACGCCCTTTGCTTAGCACCCGGCAGCCTTGCCCTGGAACGGGCCTGGAGATTTGTGTGGGAAGATGCCAGCTCCGAGCCCATAACTCATGTTCAGTAATCAAATTATTTTTCTTTGGAGGTTTTCAGGGTAAATACAGGCTTAATGAATCAAGCCCCCTGAATTGCTGTTGGGCCCTTCATTAGGTGTTTACAAGGTTCCTGCAAATTAAAAATGGGAAAAGAAATCCCTTCCCACCCATCTGCACCTCCTCCGGGCAGGAACGATTTGATTGTTGTGATTTCCGTGTCCCCACAGCCCTTATCTCTCTGAAAAATTATCCCTTAATTTTTATGAGGTTGCCGGTGAGCCGGGCGACGCTGAGCAATGGCCTGCGCCGTGTCCCCTCTCCTCCGAGTTCACTATGAGCGGTTCCCTGGGTGGGAAGCAAGGTGGATGCTCACTTTTAATTTACTGCTTGCAATAAGCGAGGCTTGATCAACACTCCTCCAATACATTATTTTTTCTGCCAGCCTCCCGTTGCCAGGAGCAGTGGCCCTGAAGCCCCAGGTACAATGACAATGCAGTTGCGAAGACCTCCGCCCCAGGAGAGCTGGCACCCGCCAGGTGGGTGTGGCAAGAGGGGCTGGGGACCAGGAGAGGGAGGGCTCAGGGTCCTCTAGGGCCTGCACAGCGGAAGGAAGGGGCGACGAAAGGGAGCTCCCCCAAGGAGATGAGCCACCTGGTAAACCGACCGCCCTCCTTCGTCCCCGTGGGTCCAGGTGGGACAGTGAGCCTGGCTCTGCAAACCAGGCTGCCCAGAAGCCAGGACTTCCCGGGTCCTGAGGCTCAGCACCCAAACATCCCAACGCGCCACCCTTCACAGAGCCTGCGAGGGACCGTGGTGGCAACTTCAACAACCCAGAGACAGCAC